>NC_039368.1:24149092-24470092 GCF_003573695.1 Papaver somniferum | reverse complement strand
GAAATATAATCAGTTTGACTGTAAACCTGTTTGCACTCCATATGATTCTTCTTGCAAACTCATGAAGAATAAGGGTGTAGGTGTTAACCAACTTGAATACTCAAGAGTCATAGGAAGTCTGATGTATTTGATGAATTGTACGAGACCAGACATTGCTTATGCTGTGAGTAGGTTAAGCAGGTATACTTGTAATCCAGGGCAGAAACATTGGGATGCACTTAATAGAGTGCTAAAGTACTTGAAGTACACAATGACCTTTTGTTTGAATTACGAAGGGTATCCGGCCATCCTTGAGGGATTTTGCGATGCGAACTGGATAGCAGACTCAGAGGAGTCTAAGTCTACGAGTGGATATGTATTCACTCTAGCAGGTGCGTCTGTATCTTGGAAGAGTTCCAAACAGACATGTATAGCTCGCTCAACTATGGAGTCGGAGCTTATTGCGTTAGATAAAGCAGGAGAGGAGGCCGAATGGCTAAGAAACTTTTTAGAAGATATTCCTCTCTGGCATAGGCCTGTGCCAGCTATATCTATACATTGTGACAGCAAATCTGCAATAGGTAGAGCTAAAAATAGCTTCTACAATGGAAAGTCTATACATATGCGTAGAAGACATGATTCTTTGAAATTACTAATCTTAACAGGCGTTATTTCCATAGATTGGACAAGGTCCAAGGAGAATATCGCGGACCCTTTGACGAAAGGCTTGTCCAAGGAGATAGTTAGTAAAGCATCGAAGGGGATGGGGCTTAGGCTCAAATAATTAAACTTGCCATGAAGGATACTCAACCTTGCTGACTGGAGATTCCAAGATCAAGGTTTCGAATGAGACAACTAATTTGTGGTAGTTAAAGGTAAACACTATCAGATAAGTTTATTATCTGTCCCTTCCCTATGGTGTTGATGTGATAGTGTGACTGCATGTGGAGGATGACTTTTAATTAAGTCTTAATGAGTTCTATAGTTTCAATTTAAGATTGAAGTGGGGTGTAGCAGTAAGCACTCTTGATGGAACTCACCTATCTGAATGAGGAAGTGGGTCGCTTCCTATGAGAATGGAGCCAATTCTTTAGAGCATTCTGAGAAACAGGATATGTCCAGGGCCAAAATGGACAAAACGGCACGAACTTAGCAACACTTGGAAGATATCATGCGTGGATATTATTTGAACTACACCAAACGCTAGCAGTTCAAGACATCGCGTTCACTGTTTAGCTAGTAGTTCCGGTAACTTCTCACTAAGCAAGGTTCAAGACCTCATGGACACCTTTGCCTAAATGGTATTTTCCTTACTCTGATTTTTTCGTTTTCCGATATTTCATTCATGTGGGGGATTGTTGGAGAAAATGAGTTTTAATTAAAAAGATTTTATGGTCTTGGTATGGTTTGATCTAATGACCTAAGGGTCTAAGGATACTCACTCATTTTTGGGTGAATGAAGTGGAACCTTTAGTCCCACATTGTGGAAAACTAAAGAGGAGCTCCACTATATAATCATACACTTATGTATGAATTGTAAAACGTGGGTGGAGCGGGTGGGCAAAAATACATATTTTGACCCATGCGATATACGCGTATACCATGCACCAAGTCCCTTTCCTACACGGATTTATTTTTTGGAGAATTTTTTCTTTAGGAATTTAATTCCAAAATTATTTTTTAAGAGTTTTATTTGTGGGAAATTCCTTTTACGAGTTTTACTTGTTTTCGAAGAAAACAAAAAACCTAATTTGATTTGCAAGTATCTCATCCTATAAATATGACTCGAAATTCTGTTTTAAAAACACACAAGCAGCGACTATCTCTAGGTCTATTTTTCTTCTTCTTCTTATATTTTGTGCGGCGTTTTGCTTCCATCCTTGTTGCTGAGTTCAAGAGTGGGTAACTTGCGTTGTGCTAACTCAAGTTATATCGGGCAGTCTTATCCTGGACACATCTTCGCACGTTGGGGTTTAGCATTACTTCAGAGTATACCCGCGAACTAATGTGTTAAGGACAGCTTGTTCAACCTGTGATTCTGCCCTCATCAATTTGTTCGTGGTAGAGTTGTTTGATACTGTTCTTTATATTTATTGTTTGATACATCTGACGTTTCTTCAATTGTTGCAAGATTCCAACAATCTTAACACATTATTATTCCTTGTAACAATGGGAAAGAACGATGTTGAAAGACCACAGAAGTTTAACGGAAAGGATTTCAAGAGATGGCAATCCAAGATGCTATTTTATCTAAGCCATCATGAACTGGATTATGTACTTGTTCCACATGCTGAATTGATGAATGCTGAAGGTTTAACTGAGGAGGCGATCGAGTATAACAAGAGGTGTAATTTTCTGGCGAAAAATCATATCATGAATGGTTTGGAAGATGCGATGTATGATTTTTACAATGCTAAAGAAAATTTCAGTGCTTATGATTTGTGGACTGCGTTAGAAGCAAAGTATCAAGCGGAGACTGCAGGAAGCAAGAAATTTCTGGTGGCGAAGTTTATGGACTTCAAGATGACGAATGATAAACCTGTTGTTGATCAATTTCTCGAATTTCAACAGATCATTAATGAGATTCTTGCTGAAGGTATGGTCATTGATGAGACGTTTCAAGTATCTGCGGTAATTGAGAAGTTACCATCTTCTTGGTCTGAATACAAGAAAAAGCTAAGACATGAAACTGGCGAGATCAACATGGTTGAATTAGGAAAGAAAATTCAAGTGGAAGAGATGCTGTGCACCAAGGATAAGAACGTGTCTTCTGCAAGGGACATGAGTAACAAAGCTCATATGACTGAACATAGATCTTCCAAAGCTGGAAAAGGTGAGAGTAACAATCGTAACTCTAAGCGTGGTCCTCCCAAGAAAGGTATGTTTCGAAAACCAGAGTCTAGCATTACTAAAATTAAGGGTGCTTGTTATGCGTGTGGAGTTACTGGACATATGGCAGTTCACTGTAGACATCGTAAGGACAAAAAGGATAGTGCTAACTTGGTTGAAAAGAACAAGGACGAGTTTTCTGCAGTAGTGTCTGAAGTTAATTTGGTGACCAATGTGATGGACTGGTGGGTAGACTCTGGAGCTACCAAGCATGTTTGTGGGAACAGAGACCTGTTCACCTCCTACCAGAGGGTAGGGGAAGGCGAGAAACTCTATATGGGTAACTCATCTGCATCAGAGGTTGCAGTAAAAGGAAAGGTCGGTCTGAAGCTCACATCTGGCAAGACTCTCACATTGAATGAAGTTCTTCATGATCCAGACATCTGCAAAAATCTTGTTTCTTGTTCTGTTTTAGATGATAAGGGTTTTAAAGTTTCAATTGAGTCTGGAAAACTTATAGTAACTAAGGGCAATGATTATGTGGGTAAGGGTTATAAGACTGGAGGTCTTTACAAACTTAATGTAACCTGTCCTGAAGTGAAATTGAATGATTCTTCTGCTTACATGTGTGTGTCATCGAATGTTTGGCATGGTAGACTTGGTCATGTAAATTACAAATCAATGCATAAACTGGCTAGCGTAGGCTGCATACCCAAATTCACTTTGGATAAAAGTTATAAGTGTGAGATTTGCGTAGAATCTAAGCATGCTAAGAAATCATTCAGGAAGAATGTCCAGAGAAACACTAAACCCTTAGAATTGATTCATTCAGACGTAGTTGACATGAAGTCAGTTCAAACTAGAGGTGGTAAGAAATGGTTTGTCACTTTTATAGATGATTGTACGAGGTACTGTCAGGTTTATTTGCTTAGAGTGAAGGACAATGCCTTAGAAGCCTTTAAGATATATAAACGTGAAGTTGAAAACCAATTGAATGCTACCATTAAAACTTTTAGGTCTGACCGTGGTGGTGAGTATCTAATTCCTATTGGAGATTTCTGTGAAGAACATGGGATAATACATGAAACTACAGCCCCTTATTCACCTCAATCCAATGGTGTAGCTGAACGAAAGAACCGTACCATTAAGGATATGATGAATGCCATGTTGATTAGTTCAGGATTACCTTCGAATTTGTGGGGGGAGGCTATCCTCTCAGCCAATTACATCCTGAACAGAGTACCCTTTAAAGGATCAGATAAAAGTCCATATGAGTTATGGAAAAGTAAACAACCATCTTATGATTACTTCAAAGTGTGGGGGTGCTTGGCAAAGGTGGCCATCCCTCCTCCTAAGACAAAAGATAGGACCCAAAACCGTTGATTGTGTTTTTATAGGGTATCCTGAGCATTCTAGTGCTCATAGGTTTATGGTTGTGAGTTCTGAAATTTCTGACATAGGGTTGAATACTATCATGGAGTCTAGGGATGCTGAGTTCTTTGAGAATGTTTTTCCTATGAAACGTGATTCTCGAAAGAGATGTTTAGATGATCCCCTAGAATTTACACCATCCAGTCAGTCATTACCTTTAGAGGAAGATGAACCAGAAATAGAACCTAGAAGAGGTAAAAGGGTTAAAACTATGAAAACCTATCCTGGTTGCATTACATACCTAGCCGAGTCTGATCCTCAGACTTACAAAGAAGCCATGACTTGTCCTGAAGCTCCGTGGTGGAAAGAAGCTTCAATTAGTGAAATGGATTCCATTCGAGAAAACGGTACTTTTGAACTTGTAGATTTACCTCCAGGGTCTAAGGCCATAGGTTGTAAATGGATTTTCAAGAGAAAACGTAATATAAATGGAACTATTGAAAAATACAAGGCTAGGTTGGTAGCGAAAGGCTATAAACAGATAGAAGGTATAGACTTCTTTGATACATATTCACCAGTAAGTAGAATTAGCTCCATTAGGATGTTAATTGCTATAGCTTATGTCCATAACCTACAGATACATCAAATGGATGTAAAGACAGCGTTTTTGAATGGTGAATTAGATGAAGAAATTTATATGGAACAACCCGAAGGATTTGTAGTTAAAGGTTGTGAGAAGAAGGTTTGTAAACTGAAGAAATCTTTGTATGGATTGAAACAAGCACCTAAACAGTGGCATGAGAAATTTGATCATGTGATGATTTCTAGTGGTTTTAGAATTAATGAATCTGATAAGTGTGTTTATACTAAACTTGTCAAGGATGCCTGTGTGATTGTATGCTTGTATGTTGATGATATGCTTATACTAGGTACAAACATGGATGTTATTAATACCACTAAGAAAATGTTGAATGAGAACTTTGACATGAAAGACTTAGGCCCCGCTGATGTCATATTAGGGATGAAGATTAGAAAAACTTCTAATGGCTATAGTCTGAGTCAGACTCATTATGTTGAATCCATACTTAAGAAATATAATCAGTTTGACTGTAAACCTGTTTGCACTCCATATGATTCTTCTTGCAAACTCATGAAGAATAAGGGTGTAGGTGTTAACCAACTTGAATACTCAAGAGTCATAGGAAGTCTGATGTATTTGATGAATTGTACGAGACCAGACATTGCTTATGTTGTGAGTAGGTTAAGCAGGTATACTTGTAATCCAGGGCAGAAACATTGGGATGCACTTAATAGAGTGCTAAAGTACTTGAAGTACACAATGACCTTTTGTTTGAATTACGAAGGGTATCCGGCCGTCCTTGAGGGATTTTGCGATGCGAACTGGATAGCAGACTCAGAGGAGTCTAAGTCTACGAGTGGATATGTATTCACTCTAGCAGGTGCGTCTGTATCTTGGAAGAGTTCCAAACAGACATGTATAGCTCTCTCAACTATGGAGTCGGAGTTTATTGCGTTAGATAAAGCAGGAGAGGAGGCCGAATGGCTAAGAAACTTTTTAGAAGATATTCCTCTCTGGCATAGGCCTGTGCCAGCTATATCTATACATTGTGACAGAAAATCTGCAATAGGTAGAGCTAAAAATAGCTTCTACAATGGAAAGTCTATACATATGCGTAGAAGACATGATTCTTTGAAATTACTAATCTCAACAGGCGTTATTTCCATAGATTGGACAAGGTCCAAGGAGAATATCGCGGACCCTTTGACGAAAGGCTTGTCCAAGGAGATAGTTAGTAAAGCATCGAAGGGGATGGGGCTTAGGCTCAAATAATTAAACTTGCCATGAAGGATACTCAACCTTGCTGACTGGAGATTCCAAGATCAAGGTTTCGAATGAGACAACTAATTTGTGGTAGTTAAAGGTAAACACTATCAGATAATTTTATTATCTGTCCCTTCCCTATGGTGTTGATGTGATAGTGTGACTGCATGTGGAGGATGACTTTTAATTAAGTCTTAATGAGTTCTATAGTTTCAATTTAAGATTGAAGTGGGGTGTAGCAGTAAGCACTCTTGATGGAACTCACCTATCTGAATGAGGAAGTGGGTCGCTTCCTATGAGAATGGAGCCAATTCTTTAGAGCATTCTGAGAAACAGGATATGTCCAGGGCCAAAATGGACAAAACGGCACGAACTTAACAACACTTGGAGGATATCATGCGTGGATATTATTTGAACTACACCAAACGCTAGCAGTTCAAGACATCGCGTTCACTGTTTAGCTAGTAGTTCCGGTAACTTCTCACTAAGCAAGGTTCAAGACCTCATGGACACCTTTGCCTAAATGGTATTTTCCTTACTCTGATTTTTTCGTTTTCCGATATTTCATTCATGTGGGGGATTGTTGGAGAAAATGAGTTTTAATTAAAAAGATTTTATGGTCTTGGTATGGTTTGATCTAATGACCTAAGGGTCTAAGGATACTCACTCATTTTTGGGTGAATGAAGTGGAACCTTTAGTCCCACATTGTGGAAAACTAAAGAGGAGCTCCACTATATAATCATACACTTATGTATGAATTGTAAAACGTGGGTGGAGCGGGTGGGCAAAAATACATATTTTGACCCATGCGATATACACGTATACCATGCACCAAGTCCCTTTCCTATTCGGATTTACTTTTTGGAGAATTTTTTTTTTTTTAGGAATTTAATTCCAAAATTATTTTTTAAGAGTTTTATTTGTGGGAAATTCCTTTTACGAGTTTTACTTGTTTTTGAAGAAAACAAAAAAAAAAAAAACCTAACTTGATTTGCAAGTATCTCATCCTATAAATATGACTCGAAATTCTGTTTTTAAAAAACACACAAGCAGCGACTATCTCTAGGTCTACTTTTCTTCTTCTTCTTATATTTTGTGCGGCGTTTTGCTTCCATCCCTGTTGCTGAGTTCAAGAGTGGGTAACTTGCGTTGTGCTAACTCAAGTTATATCGGGCAGTCTTATCCTGGACACATCTTCGCACGTTGGGGTTTAGCATTACTTCAGAGTATACCCGCGAACTAATGTGTTAAGGACAACTTGTTGAACCTGTGATTCTGCCCTCATCAATTTGTTCGTGGTAGAGTTGTTTGATACTGTTCTTTATATTATTGTTTGATACATCTGACGTTTCTTCAATTGTTGCAAGATTCCAACAATCTTAACACATTATTACTCCTTGTAACAATGGGAAAGAACGATGTTGAAAGACCACAGAAGTTTAACGGAAAGGATTTCAAGAGATGGCAATCCAAGATGCTATTTTATCTAAGCCATCATGAACTGGATTATGTACTTGTTCCACATGCTGAATTGATGAATGCTGAAGGTTTAACTGAGGAGGCGATCGAGTATAACAAGAGGTGTAATTTTCTGGCGAAAAATCATATCATGAATGGTTTGGAAGATGCGATGTATGATTTTTACAATGCTAAAGAAAATTTCAGTGCTTATGATTTGTGGACTGCGTTAGAAGCAAAGTATCAAGCGGAGACTGCAGGGAGCAAGAAATTTCTGGTGGCGAAGTTTATGGACTTCAAGATGACGAATGATAAACCTGTTGTTGATCAATTTCTCGAATTTCAACAGATCATTAATGAGATTCTTGCTGAAGGTATGGTCATTGATGAGACGTTTCAAGTATCTGCGGTAATTGAGAAGTTACCATCTTCTTGGTCTGAATACAAGAAAAAGCTAAGACATGAAACTGGCGAGATCAACATGGTTGAATTAGGAAAGAAAATTCAAGTGGAAGAGATGCTGTGCACCAAGGATAAGAACGTGTCTTCTGCAAGGGACATGAGTAACAAAGCTCATATGACTGAACACAGATCTTCCAAAGCTGGAAAAGGTGAGAGTAACAATCGTAGCTCTAAGCGTGGTCCTCCCAAGAAAGGTATGTTTCGAAAACCAGAGTCTAGCATTACTAAAATTAAGGGTGCTTGTTATGCGTGTGGAGTTACTGGACATATGGCAGTTCACTGTAGACATCGTAAGGACAAAAAGGATAGTGCTAACTTGGTTGAAAAGAACAAGGACGAGTTTTCTGCAGTAGTGTCTGAAGTTAATTTGGTGACCAATGTGATGGACTGGTGGGTAGACTCTGGAGCTACCAAGCATGTTTGTGGGAACAGAGACCTGTTCACCTCCTACCAGAGGGTAGGGGAAGGCGAGAAACTCTATATGGGTAACTCATCTGCATCAGAGGTTGCAGGAAAAGGAAAGGTCGGTCTGAAGCTCACATCTGGCAAGACTCTCACATTGAATGAAGTTCTTCATGTTCCAGACATCTGCAAAAATCTTGTTTCTTGTTCTGTTTTAGATGATAAGGGTTTTAAAGTTTCAATTGAGTCTGGAAAACTTATAGTAACTAAGGGCAATGAGTATGTGGGTAAGGGTTATAAGACTGGAGGTCTTTACAAACTTAATGTAACCTGTCCTGAAGTGAAATTGAATGATTCTTCTTCTTACATGTGTGTGTCATCGAATGTTTGGCATGGTAGACTTGGTCATGTAAATTACAAATCAATGCATAAACTGGCTAGCGTAGGCTGCATACCCAAATTCACTTTGGATAAAAGTTATAAGTGTGAGATTTGCGTAGAATCTAAGCATGCTAAGAAATCATTCAGGAAGAATGTCCAGAGAAACACTAAACCCTTAGAATTGATTCATTCAGACGTAGTTGACATGAAGTCAGTTCAAACTAGAGGTGGTAAGAAATGGTTTGTCACTTTTATAGATGATTGTACGAGGTACTGTCAGGTTTATTTGCTTAGAGGGAAGGACAATGCCTTAGAAGCCTTTAAGATATATAAACGTGAAGTTGAAAACCAATTGAATGCTACCATTAAAACTTTTAGGTCTGACCGTGGTGGTGAGTATCTAATTCCTATTGGAGATTTCTGTGAAGAACATGGGATAATACATGAAACTACAGCCCCTTATTCACCTCAATCCAATGGTGTAGCTGAACGAAAGAACCGTACCCTTAAGGATATGATGAATGCCATGTTGGTTAGTTCAGGATTACCTTCGAATTTGTGGGGGGAGGCTATCCTGTCATCCAATTACATCCTGAACAGAGTACCCTTTAAAGGATCAGATAAAAGTCCATATGAGTTATGGAAAAGTAAACAACCATCTTATGATTACTTCAAAGTGTGGGGGTGCTTGGCAAAGGTGGCCATCCCTCCTCCTAAGACAAATAAGATAGGACCCAAAACCGTTGATTGTGTTTTTATAGGGTATCCTGAGCATTCTAGTGCTCATAGGTTTATGGTTGTGAGTTCTGAAATTTCTGACATAGGGTTGAATACTATCATGGAGTCTAGGGATGCTGAGTTCTTTGAGAATGTTTTTCCTATGAAACGTGATTCTCGAAAGAGATGTTTAGATGATCCCCTAGAATTTACATCATCCAGTCAGTCATTACCTTTAGAGGAAGATGAACCAGAAATAGAACCTAGAAGAGGTAAAAGGGTTAAAACTATGAAAACCTATCCTGGTTGCATTACATACCTAGCCGAGTCTGATCCTCAGACTTACAAAGAAGCCATGACTTGTCCTGAAGCTCCGTGGTGGAAAGAAGCTTCAATTAGTGAAATGGATTCCATTCGAGAAAACGGTACTTTTGAACTTGTAGATTTACCTCCAGGGTCTAAGGCCATAGGTTGTAAATGGATTTTCAAGAGAAAACGTAATATAAATGGAACTATTGAAAAATACAAGGCTAGGTTGGTATCGAAAGGCTATAAACAGATAGAAGGTATAGACTTCTTTGATACATATTCACCAGTAAGTAGAATTAGCTCCATTAGGATGTTAATTGCTATAGCTTCTGTCCATAACCTACAGATACATCAAATGGATGTAAAGACAGCGTTTTTGAATGGTGAATTAGATGAAGAAATTTATATGGAACAACCCGAAGGATTTGTAGTTAAAGGTTGTGAGAAGAAGGTTTGTAAACTGAAGAAATCTTTGTATGGATTGAAACAAGCACCTAAACAGTGGCATGAGAAATTTGATCATGTGATGATTTCTAGTGGTTTTAGAATTAATGAATCTGATAAGTGTGTTTATACTAAACTTGTCAAGGATGCCTGTGTGATTGTATGCTTGTATGTTGATGATATGCTTATACTAGGTACAAACATGGATGTTATTAATACCACTAAGAAAATGTTGAATGAGAACTTTGACATGAAAGACTTAGGCCCCGCTGATGTAATATTAGGGATGAAGATTAGAAAAACTTCTAATGGCTATAGTCTGAGTCAGTCTCATTATGTTGAATCCATACTTAAGAAATATAATCAGTTTGACTGTAAACCTGTTTGCACTCCATATGATTCTTCTTGCAAACTCATGAAGAATAAGGGTGTAGGTGTTAACCAACTTGAATACTCAAGAGTCATAGGAAGTCTGATGTATTTGATGAATTGTACGAGACCAGACATTGCTTATGCTGTGAGTAGGTTAAGCAGGTATACTTGTAATCCAGGGCAGAAACATTGGGATGCACTTAATAGAGTGCTAAAGTACTTGAAGTACACAATGACCTTTTGTTTGAATTACGAAGGGTATCCGGCCGTCCTTGAGGGATTTTGCGATGCGAAGTGGATAGCAGACTCAGAGGAGTATAAGTCTACGAGTGGATATGTATTCACTCTAGCAGGTGCGTCTGTATCTTGGAAGAGTTCCAAACAGACATGTATAGCTCGCTCAACTATGGAGTCGGAGTTTATTGCGTTAGATAAAGCAGGAGAGGAGGCCGAATGGCTAAGAAACTTTTTAGAAGATATTCCTCTCTGGCATAGGCCTGTGCCAGCTATATCTATACATTGTGACAGCAAATCTGCAATAGGTAGAGCTAAAAATAGCTTCTACAATGGAAAGTCTATACATATGCGTAGAAGACATGATTCTTTGAAATTACTAATCTCAACAGGCGTTATTTCCATAGATTGGACAAGGTCCAAGGAGAATATCGCGGACCCTTTGACGAAAGGCTTGTCCAAGGAGATAGTTAGTAAAGCATCGAAGGGGATGGGGCTTAGGCTCAAATAATTAAACTTGCCATGAAGGATACTCAACCTTGCTGACTGGAGATTCCAAGATCAAGGTTTCGAATGAGACAACTAATTTGTGGTAGTTAAAGGTAAACACTATCAGATAATTTTATTATCTGTCCCTTCCCTATGGTGTTGATGTGATAGTGTGACTGCATGTGGAGGATGACTTTTAATTAAGTCTTAATGAGTTCTATAGTTTCAATTTAAGATTGAAGTGGGGTGTAGCAGTAAGCACTCTTAATGGAACTCACCTATCTGAATGAGGAAGTGGGTCGCTTCCTATGAGAATGGAGCCAATTCTTTAGAGCATTCTGAGAAACAGGATATGTCCAGGGCCAAAATGGACAAAACGGCACGAACTTAGCAACACTTGGAGGATATCATGCGTGGATATTATTTGAACTACACCAAACGCTAGCAGTTCAAGACATCGCGTTCACTGTTTAGCTAGTAGTTCCGGTAACTTCTCACTAAGCAAGGTTCAAGACCTCATGGACACCTTTGCCTAAATGGTATTTTCCTTACTCTGATTTTTTCGTTTTCCGATATTTCATTCATGTGGGGGATTGTTGGAGAAAATGAGTTTTAATTAAAAAGATTTTATGGTCTTGGTATGGTTTGATCTAATGACCTAAGGGTCTAAGGATACTCACTCATTTTTGGGTGAATGAAGTGGAACCTTTAGTCCCACATTGTGGAAAACTAAAGAGGAGCTCCACTATATAATCATACACTTATGTATGAATTGTAAAACGTGGGTGGAGCGGGTGGGCAAAAATACATATTTTGACCCATGCGATATACACGTATACCATGCACCAAGTCCCTTTCCTATTCGGATTTACTTTTTGGAGAATTTTTTTTTTTTTAGGAATTTAATTCCAAAATTATTTTTTAAGAGTTTTATTTGTGGGAAATTCCTTTTACGAGTTTTACTTGTTTTTGAAGAAAACAAAAAAAAAAAAACCTAACTTGATTTGCAAGTATCTCATCCTATAAATATGACTCGAAATTCTGTTTTTAAAAAACACACAAGCCTAACATTCATCTAGTTCAGTTCAAACATTCACAGTAACACATTCATTAGCAGAGCTTCCATCTTCAATCTGTAGCTCAAACCATTACCATTTCCTTCTCCTCCATCATCCATTCCTGGAACTCATTACTTCTTAGCCAATAGCAGCACCAACACAGACACCGTAGCAATCCGTTCTACTTATGTTCTTCACTAGCTTCACCATCATCTCATACTTCAAGCTTCTCCATTCAAAACCCATCTCCTATTTTCAACAGAGATCACCAGATTCAACCATTTTAGTTCTGTTTGAAATGGATCCTGACAACTCTCCAGGACCTGATGGATTCTCTGGCATCTTTTACAAAGCTTGTTGGCACATAATTCAGTATGATGTAGTGAATGCAGTTCAATTTTGCTGGAGAAGAAGATTCATCCCAAAAGGCTTAAACTCTAATTTCCTTGTTCTGCTTCCAAAAATTGAAGGTGCTAGATCTCCTAATCAATTCATACCAATTGGTCTCAGCAATGTAAGTTTTAAAATCTTTATTAAGATTATTACTTCAAGAATGTCTACTTTGATGCATAAACTTATATCTCCTCAACAAGCTGCTTACATTAATGGGAGAAA
The DNA here is from genome assembly GCF_003573695.1 of Papaver somniferum. NCBI lineage: Eukaryota > Viridiplantae > Streptophyta > Magnoliopsida > Ranunculales > Papaveraceae > Papaver > Papaver somniferum. The sequence continues at coordinate 24,457,128 of NC_039368.1, read as the reverse complement.
TATTCAAGATCAAATTGCTCTTGCTTCTAAGATGGTAAATGAAATTAAGAAGAAAAGGAGAGGAGGTAATATTGGACATAAACTAAATATTTCTCAGGCATATGATTCTGTTAGCTGGAACTTCTTATTTCAAGTTTTACTAAAAATATGGGTTTTCAGAATCTTGGTGTAAGTGGTTGTGTACTCTTTTTGAATCTGCTAAGTTATCTATAATGATTAATGGAGGGTCAAATGGATTCTTTTCAGTTGGAAGGGGACTTAAACAGGGAGACCCATTATCTCCAACTCTGTTTGTTCTCATGGAGGATGTCCTTAGTAGGAATATTTCAAAAATGGCAGAGGAATGCAAGATATCTCCAATGGTGATCAGAAATGGAATTCATCCCACCCACATGTTCTTTGCATATGATGTCTTTATCTTTTGTAATGGAGCAAAGAAGAGTATTGAGAATTTGATGAAACTTTTAGAATGTTACCAACTCACTTCAGGGAAAATAATAAATAAAAGCAAAAGCAAGCTTTTCATTGATGGCATTACTGAAGAAAGGAAGATGTACATTCAAAATTTGGTTCAAATGGAATTATGTACTATTTACCTGAAAATTATTTGGGAGTTATTCTTCATGCTGGGAGAGTTAAAATTTCCACTATTTGGCCCATGGTTGAATTAATGCAGAAAAATCTTGCTGCTTCGAAAGGAAAATTGTTATCTTTTCATGATAGGCTGGCGTTAATAAAATCAGTGCTATGCAGTGTTCCCATTTACAACATGTCAATATACAAGTGGCCTTCTTCTGTGATTAAAACCTGTGAAAAAATCATAAGAAATTTTTTATGGTCTGAAGATGGAGAAATCAGAAAATATACAATATTATCTTGGAAGAAGGTATGCACCCCTTACAGTGAAGGTGGATTGGGTATTCAAAGGTTAGAAGTCCTTAATAGAGCACTTCTTATGAAATTGTTATGGAGAATCATGAATTCTGATGCAGAGTAGGCGTTATTCATAAAATCCAAGTATCAAGATAAGCAAGGGCAATGGAAGAACAACTGGCAATTATCATCCATTTGGCCAGGGATAAAATGGGCTTGGGATCATTTAAAAGAAAATATTATACGGTCTTTAGGTGATGGAAAAAAGGTATCCTTATGGTTTGATTCTTGGATCGATGACACTCCTCTTATTGAGGATATTGGTTACACAAACTATGTTAAAGAGCATATAAATATGCAAGTTGCAGGTATAATCCTTGATGGAGAGTGGAACATGTCTGGAGAAATCATTCAAATTTTTTCATCCTGTACTTTGCCAGAACTTGGAGCAGATCATGATCATCTTATTTGGAGAGGTGATATAGAAGGTACTTTTTCAACTTTCTCAGCAATTAACATTATAAGAAATAAAGAACCTCAGTTACATGGTCATAATTTTATATGGAATTCATATGTTCATCCAAGTATTGCAAGCAACTTGTGGAAAATAGTTCAAGGCATATTTGTTGATGACCTGAAAATGATTATGATATGGTTTCAAGATGCTGCATTTGTGAAGAATCTCAGGATAATATGAACCATCTTTTATGGGAGTGTAAATTCAGTATTGATATTTGAAGTTGGGTATGCTCTGTTTTTAATTTCACAAACCCAAAATATTTTGAATATGTGTGGAGATGTGCAAGAAATAAAAGTCCTCTAATTAAAGAGTGTTGGATCATCACAGTCAGTTCAATTATCAAGGAGCTTTGGTTCCAAAAAAATAAAAAGATATTTGAGCAAGTCAATCCCAATACTCGGATTTTTAAGTGCAGAAATCAAGAAAATTGTACGTGAAGGGGACTTAGAATGAAGGGTAATAGATGGGATCAGGCATATGATAATCAGATAATTCTATTCTTCAATCTGGGTCCAAGGAAGATAAGATTTCAAAGCATTAAAACTTGCTATTGAATTCCTCCAAAAGATGGTTTTTTTCTTTTTGTTGTGATGGTGCATCTTTTGGGAATCCAGGGTTGCTGGTTTTGGAATTGTGATTAGAGATCACATATGCCAAGTAATGGGGACTCTCTCTGGTGGAATTCGTGTTGTATCCAATTACATAGCTGAAGTGTATGTTGTGATCTGTACAGTTGAACTGGTTGTGACTTGGAAACTACAGAATTGATGGAGTTGATTTCAAAATCCCAGTGGAGTACTCATGGAGACCCTCTCCTCGCAAGAACTGCACTACTTTCAGTCACACAACTGGAAAGTGTTCTAGAAATCTTGCAATCAATGGGAAAAGTGTTATAAAAGATGGGGTTCCGAGAGCTCCTAAGAATTTACAGAGTGCTAAAGATGTGAATACTAGGAAGATCATTCATGTAGATGAGCTGGAACCTCATAAGGAAGTTAACGTGGTAAATTTAGGCTTTGAGGCGGCAGTAAAAAGGGTCGACTGTCATCATTTTGTTGCTAGGGAGGTAAGCTGCCCATCAAGGAATCCCAATGAACAGGCTAATATGGCCAGTATATAGGCAGATGGTAAGCCAGATTATTTCTCTAGTGGGAAAGGGGAGGATGCTCCTAGATCAACTGGGATTGAAAGTGTAAGCAACGAAAAATCTAATGAGTCTTGTATGCTGCCTTGTGAGAATGATCTGTGTGCGAATGGTGAGAGGGTTTTTGAACAAGAAAAGGTTCTCGATAAGTTGTTCTCTTATAAAAGAAAGAAAGGCACCGGAAAAAATAAAAAATAAAATCACGTACAGACTCCTACAGTTCAACCGATTGTGGAAGGCGCAAGCACCTCATATACTGATCCTGCCATTCCTCCTGGTTTTGAATCCCATAACAGGTTTCATGGTCTCGAAGAAGAAGAAGAAGAAGAAGAAGGGGATGTAGCCTCTTCCGACTTGGTTTTGGAAGATTCAGGGGTAAGCATCGCAAGGTCGTCATCGTCCAAGCCAATTATAGGAATCGGAATGAAATTGAGTATCAAACCCAAAGGTACAGGTATGCTCCCTGATGGTACTCCTCGTTTAAAAAAGAAAAAACTTCCCAAGTCTAAAGCTCCTATGGAAGTCTCGGCAAATAAACTATTTGAGTTTGGATCTTCATGGGGTTTGGAATTTCCACATCGGAAGACTAATCGTGAAAAAATGTTTAGCGATCTCGCAAAAAATCATGATGGTTTAGTTATACACGATCTTGACGAGTCTGCTAACTGAAAATAGGTAGCGGTCCTCATTGCAGTTAGCTAGTTTCTCTTTGATTCTTGTCCTACAAGCTGTGTCTTCTTCTGTTGACACTCTTTCTATTCTTAGAAATATCTTTGCTTTAGTTTTTTCGTTGTTTTTGTGGGCTTTAGCTTATTGTCATTTGTATTCGCCGGCGCACGGATTGTGTGCATTTTAATCTATTCTCTTTGATCAATCAAAAAAAATCATTAACTCAGACTCTAAAACAGTAATCTCTGAGTTTGCTGAAAATAAGATGCCCCGGTTTGTCAGAATAAGATGGCAGAAGGCTGTGAAGAAGTTTAACACAATAACATTCTGTCACTGCTTCAGAGAAGTCAATTTTTCTGCAGATACAGCTGCAAAAAAAGGTGCTAAAATGGCAGCAGCTCAAAGGCAACTGCACTATGGAAGACCTAATTTCCTGACAAGAATTGAAATTCCAAATGTTGAGTACTACAGATTTTGTTAGAACTTGTTATTCCTTCTTTTATTTGTTCTAAAGCCTATGAAGTTGGCTTCTTTTCTGTTTTTCTTTAGGTCTTGTATTCTTTAAAAAAATTTATTATTTTAATAAAAATATATGTGATTCGGAAACAAAAAAAAGAAAAAAAACCATTTTAGTTCAAAACCCCATTAAAACATCAGCAGATTTAGATCGAACCCTTCTTCTACAATTTCAGGATCACCCCCAACTTCTCAACTTCACAGTGAAACCTTAAATCAACACCTCCATCATCGTTCTAACTCAATCCCATCTCCCCTGTAAATCTCGAATTAGTCATCAATTTCTTCTCTATCTTTGTAAAACAGCAACAGATTCCTTTCCCGTTTTCGGATTCAATTTCATCATCATTAGCTGCTGTGATTCTCGATCTTTATCTTCTCTGTATTACGTGATTTATTACAGAATCAATTCTTATCTTCTCGGCCATCATTCTTCATCGATCTGGTCTTTTCTTTCTCGTTTTCAGTTGCAGCGGCTGCTGTTTCTCTCTTTTCTTCTCAATCTCAGATGCAAATAATGATTGAGAGAATAAATGAACGAGAGACAGAAACTCTCGATTTTAGGGTTGGGTTGGCTTTGGGTGCTAACAACACACCTATCTTCTGGATAAGGGCTACCCAGCTGGCTGTCTTTTAATACTCCATATATCAATCGCCTTGGGTCGACTCCATATATCAATCGCCTGTAAAATGATCTTTTTGCACTTCCAGCTCAAATTGAGCAATTTCTTCTTCTTTTTTCTCGGTATGATTCCTGAGTACCTAATACTCAAAAACACGCGTAAAATACATAATTTCCAAAAAAAATAGCAAAGAAATCATAACCAATAGATAGTAAATCGAGGTGTATTCTACACCTATCACTTACTGTCAGCTTCATCAACAACAACTGATGAAAAGACCCAACAACACCAGTCTGACTAAATATAGCAAGCCCTGTCCTACTAATCAAAAGGTCAGGCTTGCAAGTTGCGATTGTGTCCTTCCATATGAAGGGATTTTTTATTTCAGAGAACCATCTTTCCACGACGTGACAAACATCACCGTGTCCGGCGAACTGAAAAGGGATCTGTGTTCGAAACTTGGTCTAGAACCTGGCAGTGTTTTCCTTGACAATCTACACTTCAATATAGATGATTACCTTGAGGTTGAATTGGCTGTCTTTCCATCTTTTGGCAAGTATTTTAGTAGATACGAGATTGACAGATTCGGGATTAACCTCATCAACCAAACATTTAAGCTTCCTCCAGAGTTTGGGCCATACTATTTCATTGCAGATCTTTATGCATTTTAAGGCACCAAAAACTAGCTGACTGGCAGAGAAGGGAACCAATAAAATGTTTCAGGTATAGGAGGGACTAGATCATCTGGCGAAATGAGGTGATTATCTAGTTTATTCTACTTGTAATTAGTACTCTTATCAATCTAATAGAAATGAACAAGTTGATCATTAACTAATGTTTATTAACGCGTATGGCAATTTAATATGGGGCATTTGGCCAACAGATATTGTGAACAAGTAAACTCTTATTTTAAACAAATCACGTCTTATGCATTTGGTAAAAGCTGACTGATACTGAGATACTGTATTAGCTAATCAATGAAAGAAATATGGCTGGATAGCCATTCGGCCCCAGGAGCTAGAATGACTCACGCCACAAACCATTCTGGTTTGGCATCTACCAAAATCAGTCACTCTTTCAATCAACAACGGCATGCATTCAATGAAGACATACAAATCCGGAACTTTTCTAAATTTTGATATTGACATTAAACAAATTTCCCAAGCTTCTCTTTCAATGGTACCTATTTTTGTGTTACTTGGAAAGAATTTTGGATCCTTTTCACACATATTTTTGAAACATTCCTTGATTCAAGTGCTGGTGATAAGTTTATGTCTAATGGCTGGCAGTTGATGTTTGAAAGAGAATTAAACCCAGTTGAAACGATCCCCAATATACTACTTGAAATCTATGTGCATAATGGAACTACTTTGGTGAAAGGTACAAGATTGTGACTATTGGCGAAGCAAACTTAAGCTACTTGATCTTTGGAATATTGTTTTCATGGAAGGAATTCTCCAGACTGTTATTTTCTTTAGGAATAGCAAAACTAAAGAACCCTGATTTTGGGCATACCTAAATCTTTTTAGGCATACAAAACAATAGTCCTAACTTGGGTGACCTTATAAGGGGTACCATATGGGTAGTTCAATTACCTATACCCTCTTAAATCTTTTAAATTACTAATCTATCCCTAATCCTAATACAAAACCCTATAATCAATAAACCTAAAATCAGTTTCATTCAACCCCTTCTTTTTCTTCCTTCTCCACAGCCGAACCCACCATTCTCTTCTTTTTTTTTTCATCGTATCATCGCCGAAATTTAATCGTCGATTCGTGAAAATTTAGTCGACGATTAAGCTCATCTATATAATGGGTCGTCGTAAGCCAGTATCTCGTTCTAATCGATCGGTTGAACAACCTATTGAAGAAGAAGAAGATTTAGAGAGTGAAGAACAAACTCAAAATCAATCGGAAGAAGAGATTGAAGAAGAACCAACTCCGGAAATGAGAATAAAAAGGTTAGTTCTACAAACCCATCTCGTATTTGATATCTTTGATTGGTATCATAGATTTAATTCGTCAAAAACATGTTTGTGCGGCGGAAACTGGGTATGGTTCAGCGTAAAAAAAACCTTAGATGTGCGCCGAGCTGTTCTTGAAACTGAACCCTGAAAGTGCATATGAACGGCTTGGCTTAAAATGAAAATCCGTTTTGAGCCGAACTTAATGACACAAAGCCTTATATTTAGGATCGGCTTACTCGATGGTGTTAGTTTTGTGCCGAATAAATGTTTTCTAAATTTCAGCAATTTTGCATGTGCTTAGGATCGGCTTATATGGTAGTATTAGTTTTGTGCCGAATAAATGTTTTGAGAATTTCAAATTTTTTGCATGTGCTTAGGATCGGCTTGTATGGTTGTATTAGTTTTGCGCCGATTAATGTTGTTTGAATTTCATGAATTCTGCATGTGTAGGATCGGCTTATTTGTATGACACCATTTTGCGCCGAATAAATGTTTCGATTCATAAGTCTAGATTCGGCTTATTCGATAATATTAGGGTTATGCCGAACATCATTGTTAAAATTCCATAAATTTTAAAAGTGTCTAGGATCGGCTTATTTATATGATATCATGTTGCGCCGAATACATGTTTGAGTTCATAATCATAGGTTCGGCTTATTCGACAGTATCGGTTGTGAGCCGAATATAAAAGATCGGCTTATAATTATTTTGTAGTATGAGCCGATCCACTCTCTGTGTAAGCTAATGAAAATTTCAAGACATGGTTCGGCTCATATGTGTTATTTCGGGTAAGCCGAGCCTTCTTATTTGTTGACAAGTTTTTGGCATTTCAAATCCATATTTCATATAGTTTGTATCCCTTTGTTGCTCGAAGCATACTTATAACTTTCATACTTGTGTCAGGACCAATGCAGCTAAAAAGAGGAAGAAGATGGAGGTAACACCTTCTACTTCTAAAAATATCGATCCTCGAGGAGGAGGTAAGAAAAAATTGGGAGCGGAAGGTAGAGGAGGCATTTTAGAAGAAGAAGCTGAACAAGTAACAGTTGAAAGACAAGAAGAAGGAATATCTAAAGATGAAGAAGTTGATGATAATCAAGAAGTTCATCAAGAAACACAACCCCAAGGAAAACCCAAGAAAGACAAGAAAGGTAAGAAGGTGGCAGAACCCGAGAAACAGAAGGACGATGATGATCGACGGATCACTGGTTTACACATTCCTGATGAAGATGACATAATTACACCTCGATCAAATGGTTTTCCTCATGGTCTTCCGGAAGATGGAGGAAATGTGTTGATTTGTTATGCCGAATCTTGGGCGAAGAGAATTTATGAGACTCATGATCACAACCGTGCAGTCCGATTATTGAGACACCAGAGGGAAGCAAAATGGAGTCTTGATGAAGAGGTTTCTGAGGTGATTGCTTACGTACAAGCCAGTGCTTTATGGCCTGCCATCAATTATGGACATAAGGAATATGATAGTGTGTCTTCCTTTGCCTTTACCGAGAGATTCTGTCCAGAAACTTACACATTTCAATTACCTTTTAGAGAGATGGCAATCACTCCCGATGAGGCTAGTAAGATTACATGCCTTATAGCAAGGGGTAGAAGTGTGGATGCTGATTTTTATGACATGAGTTGGGATGAGCTCTACAATTTGTACCGGGAAAGTCTTGGTTGGGGTAATTACAAAACTGAGTTGGAGTTTTGTCGATCCGTTAAAGATGTTGATTCCGTATGCACTCCCAATGGCAGAAATAAGAAGAATAAGAAGATCAAGCTGACTAACTTGAAAAGGAATTTGAGAACACAAAGGAGAGAGTAAAAGAAGGTTTGTTGGTAATGGATCCGGTCAAAGTGAACCAAACCGGAACTGCCTTCTTGCTTTATACTCTTGGTAGAGACATCTTTACCTACCTTACCGGAAACAAGGTAAATGCTAATTATCTCCAATTGGTAAAGAATCTTGAAACTTGTAACAAGTATGCTTGGGGAAAGGCTACGCTCGCTTACCTGCTGGACCAACTTGCCACCGCGTCTAGGTTGACAAGTACAAACATCGGAGGAAACTTCACTTTGCTCCAGGTAACTTTTGCGAGTTCATAGTATGGTTTGGCTTATAACCATAAAATCGTATAAGCCGAACTTATTATTTATTTGGTTCGGGTTATAATACTTGATCCATATAAGCCGAACAGTTCTCTGAGTTTGCAAACTTTATTCTTACTTTGATGTTTCCAAGTAAAAATTGTTTCTATCACTTCAATTACTTAAATTTTGAATGTTGTTCTTTGGATGTAGGTGTGGATATATGAACATTTCCCAATTTTGAACTTGGCCAAAGTATTTCAGAAGGATGTCGATTATGTTGATACGGAGTCAACTGCAGCACGGTACGCGTACAAGGACTCGCAGAAAAGGAACAAAAAAAAGTTGGTGGAAAGTTCGAGAGAGACGTTAGACCTAATGGGTGTTGATGATGTCGTTTTTCAACCATATGAGAATGAAGATGAAGAAGATGAAGTTGTTGAAGATGAGGATATGCCGGTAGGTATGTATGATGGGCCATTGTTTTATCCCGGTGGTTATGTTATATACGATCCTCGGCGAGTATTCCGTCAACTAGGATGCGTCCAAAAGGTTCCTTTGTTTGATGAGAAATTCAGGTTGTTACCAAAGAGTGGTACTGGAACTAAAAGCACTACTTCATCTTGGGAACCAAAGTATGATCCTGATCCCGTTTTGGAATAACTTAGACGATCACATATTAGATGCGTCCAAGTTAACACCTTTACTTGGTGATCCATGTGAAGAGGATCCGAGCTATATGGATTGGTATAACCAAATTTCTCATCCCTTCATTATCAATAAGAAAAGTCAAAAGGTAGCTGATAAGGGGAAGGCGAAGGCAATCAAGATCACCAACAAGTCTACTTCCGAAATGTAGTCAACGCTTTCAAGATAATCGTAAAAATGACTTCACTTTATATTATTTTCATATATTATTTATGGTAAAAATATCTTCAACCTCACGGTTATAAGTTGTTGAAAAATGAAAAAATAGGTTGCCGCGGGTAGGGAGATGTTGAAAAAAATAAAGGTCAAACTTGGTTGCAAAACACCAATGACCGTGGAAGAACAAAAATACCTCTACAACAAGTGGGATGCAATCATCAACAAAGGACAAGGACCCGAGGAACCCGCACAAAGGCCTTCCACTAAGAAGTCTTGACAAGTTGGTGAAGGTACAAATGGAGGTGGTGCTATTGGCCAACCCGGTAATGATGCGTCAGAAGATGAAGACCAAGGTGGAAGAAGAGGTGGTCGTGGAACTAAGAAGAGGAGTCGTGGTTAAGTGCCCTTTTATGTTTCCAAGTTCCTTTTAATGTTTTCTTAAGTTTTAAGTACACTTTTATGGTGTTGCAAACACCTTGGATTTTAGGTGCTGAACTTTGTTTTTAATGGTACTGGGATTGTGTTATGGACACCTTGAATTTCATGTATGGCGTACCAGTTACTTAGTAACTTATTACCTGGAATTTATGAAGTTCGGCTTATCATGTAATTTGTGTTATGCGCCGAATCTGAAAAACTCTGGTTCGGCTTATCCTGTAATGTTAGTTACACGCCGAATCATTTGTCATTTAGGTTCGTCTTATTCGATAGTATTAGTTTTGTGCCGAACCTGTAATTTCGATAGTATAATTTGAGTTCAACGACTAGTTTTTCTAATTTTTTTAAACTATTAATCCGTTATACTATGCGAGATTACATCAGAATATTAAGATGGGTCAATCAATATCATCCCATGGATACTAATCGCCAAGATTCGTTAGAGATAATTTAAGATTGAACTATTATGTAAATCAGTGTATGGTTCGGCTTAGATATGCAAACTCGTATAAGCCGAACCTGTAAGAAGTTTCAGAATTTGAAATTCTAGCCGTTACTTAAACATATTCGGCTTATTTTCTAACCTTCTTATGAGCCGAACATTGTCTTTTTTTGCACAAAAATCTATGAACGACTCTTTTTTGAAATATATAGCCGTTGTAACTTGTATTATATGTAGACATACATGGTCTTTCATAATCTTCAGTGCATATACTAAAAAAAATGGCACCCCTAACTCATGAGTTTACTTTAGAAGAAGATTTGTCTCTTTGCACTAATTACGTAGCATACTATCCAAAGAAGGGTGAAGAACGACGAGTGAAGGGTTTGATGAGTATGTACTACTTGGTTAGAATTCATGAAGCCTTCAACACCGAAACGGGTAATCCTCACAACCGGGATAGTGTGGCCTTGTTTTGCCGAATTGAAACTATTAAAAAACGGTCAAAGAGTTTATAGATTTAGTTCGGATTGTGAGTCTATATCGTCTCAAGGGTGAAATAAACTCTGAGATTGAAGATCGAGCTCTAGAGGAATGACGAAGATGTAAAGGAAAGAATTTCGAATACAAAGATCACTACTACATTCTTAGAAGGTTTCTCATTACCCGTTTTGGATATTAGAAGATTTCGGCTAGAAATTTATTGTAAGGCTATTATGTAATGGGTGTGTAATCCACATTTTCTATGAATTTGAAAAGTCTATTTGGAATGATATAATAATTTTTGAGTTCATGAATCATGCAAGGTTCGGCTCATCCTGTAATTTCAGTTATGCGCCGAATGTTGAAATCCATTGTTCGGCTTTCTTCAAAAATATACTACAAGCCGAACCTAGCAGAGTAACTCTGTTTTTTTTGGGTCAGGTTTGGCTTGTAGTAAAATAATATTAGAAGAAGAACCTGACAAAAAAACTCTGTTTTGTTTTGTCAGGTTCGGCTTTCATCAAAATAATACTACAAGCCGAACCTAATAGAAAAACTCTGGATTTTCATCACTTTGTCGGGTTCGGCTTTCCTTGAACTAATGGTACAAGCCGAACCATCTCCTGTGTCCATGGTTCCAGTTTCCAGAAAATGACATGTTCCTGTTGATGGTGGTTTTTAGCTTAGGGTTAAAATCGTAAAACCTTACATCTGACATGACGTCACTACGACCACTAGCGCATTTATTGAATCATTCAACATGCCTACGTAAGAATTACCAGGGTACCTTTTTATTTATACATGTGTCATGTTCCACGACAGAACCCTTAGTATGGACCGTACTAAACCTTAATTCTCACGCCACCGTTCCAATGGCATGCCGTGCCAGCCACATCTCCGCGCCAAGGCATGCCAACCATGCCACATGTGCCAATGGCATGCCGTGCCAGCCGCACCACTGTGCCAAAACCATGCCAGCCTTTCCTCCACGCCGTTGGATACCAAAACGAAGGGTTGAGACAATCAAAGACCACTCTTCCATCTAAGATGCAGATCTTAGCCGTCCAAGGTCACCAGCTAACGCGTGGCAACCTTTGGTCCAACGCCGAGCCCTAATTTTGGCCGTGCCCAAACTATGCCAAAACCATAGTTCTTGACCGCACCTAAACTATGCCAAAATCCAAGCTTGGCCACGCCTAACCATGTCAAATACATGCCGGCCATGCTTTCATGCCGCTGGATACCAAACGAAGGGTTGTAATAATCAACAGCTACCCTTCCTCTTAAGATACAAAGTCTCGACCGTCGAGGGTCACCACCAAGCCGGCAAGTCTCCCAAGATCAACTTACCAAACAGCAGCAACATGCTACATGTTTTCCACGAAAACACTCGAGACATCAACACATGTCACAAACTGGGGGATACTCATTAGGGTATTGGTTTGGCGGTTTACAGCGTGCGGCGTACACTACGCCCGTTACAAGACAGTGTCATAAGAATGAGGCGGTTAGTAAATACAGTGAGTAATGGTGAAACGCTTTCCTTTATTATGGAACATCAATTCCAGGCGTTACCGGTTACCACCTCCTCCCATTTATTTATCCGTTTATATTTCTTACGAGACCAGAGTATGTTTCACTTCGACTTGTATAAATGGGTCTTACCTATTACTACCGAATAACAAGTTTTAGGTCAGGAGCATACAATACTCAGAAATCACCTGTTAGATTTCCCATCTGTTAGCTTACACTTTCTGACACAAGTCAAAAAAACTACTCTTCCAGAATCAACTATTCTGGTCTCAACACTCTCTTCGCTTCCCTCCCCAAAACTAACCCTTCTCCTTCACTTTGTGACCTAAGCAATTCTGGAAAGGCCATTTTTTGTTTTAGGCCGGATTTGTATAGATTGATCAGACTCGTTTCTCACCCACAACACACGAAATTACCGAAACATGCAGAAACTGTTTTCACCCTCAAACGATTGGCGACCACAGTGGGAGATTTATCTTTCGGTTACAATATCCATTTTTCAATCCTCGATCTCATACTTCGACCCAGACATCAGGGAGGTAGAAGCAAACGATCCACTCAGGGATCGACGACTCAGTTACCATACGGCCCGGTTACCAGTTATGACACAACAAGGGATGACTGGGGACTTCCCAGAGGTTAGAAGCAAACGATACGCCCAGGGATCGACGACTCGGTTATCAGGTGACTCAGTGAAGGTTGGGGACTTTCCACGACCATGGCGGTGCTTTCCACAAAACTCGGACTTGCACCCGGAAGATCCATTTTTCGTTAGGAGATCCGAAAAACCGAGTAAGTCTTGCTAGACAAAATACATGGTCCACTACTTCAAATCTTCACAGGGGAGATAAAAAACGATATCCATATTGTTCCCATGTTTCATTTCATGCTTTCTACTATCGCATAACATTTACAATTCCATGACTTTCCTGGGGTACTCATGCTATTTATAGTCATAAAAAAAACATCATTATTCTAAAACAGTTCATTCCAAATAATAATCCAAAACCCTCATAGATAACAGTTATCTATCAATTCAAATCAAACCATAAACCAGGCGCTTTGTTTGACTTAAAAAAAAAGAAGAGGAAAACCCTAACGCCCGGTTCTTCGTGGAATCAGTCACCTACCCGTACGTACCTACTTTGCATAATAATGATTATCCGTCACTATTCATGAGGTAGCCGACATCGTTAATACGGTGATATTCAAAGAGGAATTGTTTATGATGAATTATTTCTACAACTTTATGAAAGGCATACCTACATCTAGGGTTTACACCAGTTCAGAAGAACAAAATTTCTACAAATTTATGGAAGGCATACCTATGGCTAGGGTTTGCACCAACACAAGAAAAACAAGAAAACAAATTGAAAGATAAATGCTGGAGTACATACCTGAAATATGCTTGCCCACTTTATTGCTACAGCGCCACGCCAAGACGACGACGTACCAAGCCATCGTCGTGCCAAGCCAACAGTCTGTGCCACGCCAAGCCAGCGCCCACGCCAAGCCAGCGCCCATTCCAAGCCGATCCAGCGCTAACAACTTGCATCTTTCCAGCGCTAAAAGCTTGCATCCATTCTAACTGACAACTTGCATCCTTCCAGCGCTAACAGCTTGCATCTTCCCAGCACCAGCAGCTTGCATCCTTCCAGCGTTGCTCTTGAACGCTCAGTAAAAGGAAATCAGCAACCCCCTGAGTCCACAAAGACTCTCTTCCTGTCAGGAGATGCATGATTTATGTGGACTTCGCCCACAAAATCGTGCAGTCTTTGACGAGACATTTATGAGAGATTCTATATTTTCCCAAGGCGCAACGTCAAGACATATTTGCAGCCCTCAACCGCGCTGCGTCAGGAAAGCAGCTATTTCCAGCCAGGAAGTCGTTCACAAACCCCTACCTCTATTGGAAATCACGATAGATGGAACTGGGGACTCCTAACCACTATTCGCTTGAAGGGTGTCAAGTTTGACAGCACACTGATTGACGCAGCCTCTCCGCTTCAACGTCCTCCAGCAGCGGCTCCGCTTCAACGTTCGTTTCAGCAGCCGCTCCGCTTTAACGTTCGCTCCAGCAGCCGCTCTGCTTCAGTATTCTCTCCATAAGCTGCTCCAGGATCCGAAGCCGAAACTTCAACGTTTTGCTTCTTAAGTTTCAACATCCTCTCCAAGAGATGAAGCCGCTTCAACGCCGCTTCAACGCCGCTTCCTCCTTCTTTTAAAGGGTCGTACCACCACGCTCCCCATGTCAAGGATCATGATCGCAACCAGCTAATCTTCGTAGTCATGACCGCCTTTTGATCCATCCCGCCAAAACTCATGATGGTGGACAGTTTGCTCATTTATGTACCCAACCAACACTTTTACTTCTATGGATGCCCATACAATTCTAGCCAACCTACTTTGTTACCGTGAAAATGTAGTCTCTTCTAATTACATATGCTACCAAGAACTGTTGCCACTCATTTGTTGATCCCAGCCAAAGCTTCACCACAACAACAATCGCTAAAAAGATGAAAACATGTAAACCATACTTTGGGACTAAGGATATACACGGAATCCCTTCACTGTCAAAGCTCAGAAGACACGGCCAAACAAAAGGTCATAGCCACAACAAGGTCATCTACTCTTCGAGGGTGCAGCGCAAGAATATCATCATCTCTCTGTCTAGAAGACGCCTTCAACACTTTACGAGATCGCGGAGGATCCCAAGCTCGCTTAAAGAAAAACAACTTCAGAAACTAAAGAAAAATGCGACTGGGGACTGCTCATTGCAGTCCACACCAACGACCATCAAAGACTCATGAGATAACTCCAGAGACGCGGCTGAAACATTTTCTTGAAGAAACAGAGGGATCCATGATTAACAACATAACTCTCTCATTCCTACATGTTTGAGGGTGAAAACAGTTTCTACTGGTTTCGGTAATTTCGTGTGTTGTGAGTGAGAAACGAGTCTAAACCCCAAACAATGTACTGCAAGGGAATACTTTAGATTCGATAGATCAATCTGTACAAATCCGGCCTAAACCAAGAAATGGCCGTTCCAGACTTGCTTCGGTCACAAAGTGAAGGAGAAGGGTTGGTTTTGGGGAGGGAAGCGAAGAGAGTGTTGAGACCAGAATAGTTGATTCTGGAAGAGTAGTTGTTTTGACTTGTATCAGAAAGCGTAAGCTAACATATGGGAAAGCTAACAAGTGATTTCTGAGTGTTGTATGCTCCTGACCAAAACTTGTTGTTTGGTGGAACTAGGTGAGACCTATTTATACAAGTCGCAACGAAACGTACCCTGGTCTCGTAAGAATTGGAAACAGTTTGAGTAAATGGAAGGAAACGGTAATGGGTAACGCTTGGAATTGATGTTCCATAATAAAAGAAGCGTTTTACCATTACTTCTTGTATTTACTAACAACCTCATTCTTATGACACTTTCTTGTAACGGGCGTAATGTACGCCGCACGCTGTAAACCGCCAAACCAATACCCTAATGAGCATCCCCCAGTTTGTGACATGTGTTGATGTCTTGAGTGTTTTCGTGGAAAACATGTAGCATGTTGCCGTTGTTTGGCAAGTTGAGCTTGGGAGACTTGCCGGCTCGGTGGTGACCCTCGACGGTCGAGATTTTGCATCTTGAGAGGAAGGGTAGCCGTTGATTATTGCAACCCTTCGTTTGGTAGCCAGCGGTATGAAATCATGGCCGACATGGATTTGACATGGTTAGGCGTGTCCAAGCTAGGATTTTGGCATAATTTAGGCGCATCCAAGAACTAGGGTTTTCGCATAGTTTGGGCGCGACCAAAATTAGGGCTTGGCGTTGGGCCAAATGTTGCCACGCGTTAGCTGGTGACCTTGTACGACTAAGATCTGCATCTTAGATGGAAGAGTGGTCGTTGATTGTTGCAACCCTTCATTTTGGAAGCCAACGACGTGAAGGAAAGGCTGGCATGGTTTTGGCACAGCGGTGCGGCTGGCATGGTTGGCATGCCTTGGCGTGGAGATGTGGCTGGCACGGCATGCCATTGGCACATATGGCATGGTTGTCATGCCTTGGTGTTGAGATGTGGCTGACACGGCATGCCAGTGGCACATGTGACATGGTTAGCATGCCTTGGCGTGTAGATGTGGCACGGCAGGCCATTGGCACATTCAGCATGGTTGGCATGCCTTGGCGCGGAGATGTGGCACGTCATGCCTTGGCGTGGAGATGTGGCTGGCACGGCATTCCTTTGGCACATGCGGCATGGTTGGCATGCCTTGGCGCGGAGATTTGGCACAACATGCCATTGGCACATGCGACATGGTTGGCATGCCTTGGCGCAAAAAGTTTGCACGGCATGTCATTGGCACATGTGGTGCGGCTGACATGGTTGGCATGCCTTGGGTGGAGAACTTGGACGGTTGAAATCTGCGTCTCAGATGGAAGGGTAGCCGTTGATTGTTGCAACCCTCCGTTTTGGCAGCCAGCGACATGTGGTAGGGCCGGCATGGCTTTGGCATAGTTTAGGCGCGGCCAAAATTAGGGTTTGGTACAAACCGTGATGTTTGTCCTTGGGCCGGAAGTTTCCATGCGTTAGGTGGAAAACTTGGACGGTTGAGATCTGCATCTAAGATGGAAGAATAGCCGTTGATTATTGCAACCCTTCTTTTTGGCATCCAGCGTCGTGCATGGCTTTAGCATGTGTTAGGCGCGGCCAAAATTAGGGTTTAGTACAAACCGTGATGTTTGGCCTAGGGACGAAAGTTTCCATGCGTTAGGTGGAAAACTTGGACGGTTGAGATCCGCATCTCAGATGGAAGGGTAGCCGTTGATTATTGCAACCCTTCGCTTTGGCATCCAGCGTCGTGCATGGCTTTGGCATGTGTTAGGCGCGGCCAAAATTAGGGTTTATTACAAACCTTGATGTTTTGCCTTGGGCCGGAAGTTGCCATGCATTAGGTAGCAAACTTGGACGGTTGAGATCTGCATCTCAGATGGAAGGGTAGCCGGTAATTATTGCAACCCTTCGTTTTGGCATCCAGCGTCGTGCATGGCTTTGGCATGTGTTAGGCGCGACCAAAATTACGGTTTGCACGAACCGTGTTGTTTGGCTTTGGTCCACAAGTTTCCATGCGTTAGGTGGCGAACTTGTGTGGATGAGATTTGTATCTCAGAAGGAAGGGCAGTCGTTGATTATTGCAATCCTTCGTTTTGGCAGCCAGCGTCGTGCATGGCATGTTGGGACGGCTGGCATGGTCGGCATGCCTCGGCGCGAAGATGCGGCTGGAACGGCATGCCATTGGCACATGTGACATGGTTGACATGCCTTGGCGTGGAAAGGTTGCACGACATGCCATTGGCACATGTGGTGCGGCTGGCATGGTTACCATGCCTTGGCGCGGAGATGTGGCTGGCACCGCGTGCCACTGGCACATGTGGTGCGGCTGGGATGGTTGGCATGCCTTGGCGCGGAGACGTGGCTGGCATGGTTTTCCATTGGCACGGTGGTGCGGCTGGCATGGTTGGCATGCCTTGGCACGGAGACGTGCTGACATGGTTGGCATGCCTTGGCGCGAAAACGTGGCTGACATGGTTTTTCATTGGCACGGTGGTGCGGATGGCATGGTCGGCATGCCTTGGCGCGGGGACATGGCTGGAATGGTTTGACATTGGCACGGTGGCGTGAGAATTATGGTTTGGTATGTACGAAGATGACATCGGTTAATATTAAGGGTTCTGCCGTGGAACATGACACATTATAAAAAAAAAGGTACCCTGGTAATTCTTACGTAGGCATGTTGATTGATTCAATAAATGCGCTCGTAGTGACGTCATGTCAGATGTAAGGTTTTACGATTTTAACCCTAAGCTAAAAACCACCATCAAAATTAAGGCTCCTGCTTAGCTCGGAACAGGAGCATTGTTGCGAGGTAAGCATAAGATGGTGACAGGCAGGGACATAAATGAAACGCAAGTCATGAAAGATGGTCAGGAAGATTCGTCTAACCTTTTTCGAGAAATAAGGATAATCCGTGATCCTTGCATTTGGCGGCTTTGCGTAAATTCTGCTCGTGGCACTGCAGGTTAGGCCGAGGAATGGTAGAGACGATTGCTGGCCGGGATGCAGACTGTTGGCATCGGTTTGGAAGGGAGCCGTTAGCATTGGTCGGATTGGAATGGATCCGTCAGCATTGGTCGGCTTGGAATGGGGCCGCTTGCGTTGCGCGGCTTGGAGTGGATCTATCTTGCGTTCCTCGGAAGGATGACGACTGGCTTCAGTTACGTGGAAGGATGACGACCGTCTTCAGTTCCGTGGAATGATGGTAACTTTGTTTAAATTAGGGTTTGGAATGCCGAAACCCTAATTAGCGCCCTTTACTAGAATCGCTGTAGAATTCTCGTACGGACTCGGATTTTGACGATCCACACCTCCATTCTGAACGGGAAAGAATTTCCTATCTCCCATCGCGGGAATATTTAGGTTTTGAGCTCGTTCGGAAGGTGAAAAAAGCTCGACGGTAAAATTCAGGAAGAATTCAGGAGGAATGTTGTGGGCCCGAGGTGGCATAGCCGCCCCAGTCACCTATTCCTGCTCATGGATCAAGAAGGAATCTTCATTCTGTTCAAACTCTAGAAACTTCGTCCGCATGAAAAGAGGTGTCGACCCTCTTCTGTTACTCGTCTGGATCTGTGCTTTCGTCTGCAGTGTCTCTCCAGTGGATTCCAAAATTTACCAAAACTCCACTGCATTCTTGGGATGGATGGATGAAATATATGCTCGGCAACGATCATGTCAGGGCTAATCTTGGAGATTGTTGTTGCGTTGTCGATCCATCCTTGACTTTAGGTTGTTCAGTGCCTGGACCTTCTGATCGCGATGATTGATATGTTGTGGATGATTGTATGGTAGAAATCTTCCGAAGACACGGGATGAAATAGATGAGTTGGAACACATTTTGTTGCCTGTGTGCTGCTATCAAGTCTTCAAGGACTTTGTTCCAAGAGACATCCTTCGAACCAGCTTCTGAATCTTGGACTATCGTATGGAACGGGATGCGGTGAGCAGTCCCCAGTTATATTTTTGTTAGATCTGATGGCATGGCCGAATATGTGAATGTATCTTTGGGGTGTGCTTTTGGAGTTTTCGATGCACATGTACGGCTTCATGTTGAGAAATTCCCGCGTCTCGTAAAACTTCGTCAGTGATGATGTTGAAATCAGAAATAACCAGGTTGAGGGGAGTGAAAGCGTCTCATGCTGGTAGTCCCCAAGTGTAACCTACTTTCATCGCATCGCCTTGAATCCATGTCCACGGGATTGATACAAGCTTATTGTACTCTTCTGGATGTGACGCTGGGATGCACATGGACGGAATATTCTGGATAACGAAGAGGAAGGAATGAGAGAGTTATGTTGTTTATCGTGGCTCCCTCTGTTTCTTCAACAAAATGTTTCAGCCACGTCTCTGGAGTTATCTCATGAGTCTTTGATGGTCGTCGGGATGGACTGCATGAGCAGTCCCCAGTCGCATTTTTCTTTAGTTTCTGAAGTTGTTTTCCTCTGAGCAGGCTTGGGATCCGCCGCGGCCTCGTAAAGTGTTGAAAGCTTCTTCTAGACAGAAAGGTGATAATATTTTTGCGCTACACCCTTGAAGAGTAGATGACCTTGTTGAGGTTATGGCCTTTTGGTTGACTGTGTCTTCTGAGCTTTGACAGTGAAAGGATTCTGTGTAGATCCTCAGTCCCCAAGTATGGTTTATATGTTTCCATCTTGTATGGTCAGTGGGTTGACCATGATAAAGACATCACCATCGTGCGTTCGTACTAGTGTTTTTGTTACTTCTTCCACGTGAAACTAAAATATGGAGGAATACGGGTTACCTTTAGTGATTGCTGTTGTGGTGAAGCTCTGGATGGTATCAAAAAATGAGCGACAACAGTTCTTGGTAGAGGATATAATCAGAAGAGACTACATTGTCGTGGGAATCGGTTGTAGACGGGGGATGAATCGGTTGTAGTCGACTCGGGCCATTGACTCCGATGTCTAGTGTACAAACCCAAGGTGCAGAGACAATATCGTAATAGTCCTCCTTCTCTGCAAACAGTTTATATTTAAAGTACCCTTCCGTAGGGTAATAAAAAAATAATGTCCCAAAGTTCAAAAGTCCAAAAGTCCAAAAAAAATAAAGAAAAATTACAAAAATAATAAACCCTAATACAAGTTTTTTTTTTCGAAAAGAAAATAAACAAACCCTAAACTAAAATTGTCTAAAATAAAATTGTCTTCTTTTCTGTTCTTTTAGCTTTAATCTTTAGCTCCAAGTCTTTATGAAATCACCAAACTCTTTGGCTCAATTTTCTTTATGATCCAGAACCTGTAGACACAAGATAAATACCCAAAAACATAAAAAAGAACAAAAATAAAAAATAAAATAATAAAAAAAATAAAAAATAAAAATAGATAAAATAAAATAAATCTAAAACCCTAAAAACAAGTCCGCGTCGGCGGCGCCAAAAATTGATGTAATTTGTAGATAGTGGTAAAAATGGTTCGATTCTCAGACTTGTGAAGGATATTAATTAGACTTAAATTCTAATATTAAAATAGAAAACTCACAATTATAGCAAACTCAATCAAAGTTGATATCAATATTAAAAGAGCACTGAGGCTAAGATTCCACTAGATTCCAAATTCAAAGTGATTTAATCCAATATTTATATTCATGCAATTTTTTCGTTCAATTTGATTCCAAACTATTGCAACAAGTAGATTCTCAAAATAATAAGTGTAAATCCGAAGCATAGAACATCAAAAACCTAGGTCCAAGCATGCTCTATCAAAAGAAATAACAATTGCTTAACAAGAATCATTCAAACAATTTTCACTCAAGGCAAAACAATCATAAAAATAATTGCGATAAATAAATAAATAAGAATATACCACTTTTTGTTGGAAAAATAGCTTCCTCTATCGCCTCAGCAATGGGGTTTAACTCCTCATATTAACCACTTGCTCAAAATACATGTTTGTTGCTCAAAAGTTGATTAAAAAGAAGAGAAGGTATAAAACAGCGTGTTTGTAGCGGATATAATTGTTACGAACCACTGTTACAAAGTACCCTAACACAGAACTATTGTGAACTCTGAATAATTGTTACAGGAATTATGACAAAGTGATCGAATTTTGAAAGAAAAGGCCACGGATTCTGCGACTGTCTTTTACTGCTGTTCTGTGTTCTTCTTCTTCCTCTCGCCTGTATCTCTGCAACTTGGTGTTTTTATGCTCTGTTATGTTCTAAACTTCCCCAAAGTGTACGTACTCCCTTCTGTGACTCCCTAGCCTCATATATATACACGGAAGGTCCCGTATAAAGCAAGTGAAGTCCCAAAAATAACTTTTTTCATCGGCAGTAATACTCGGAATTTTCTTCTCTTCCAAATCTTCTTTACGCGGTTTGTGAGTTATAAAACTGAAAGATACGAATCCCAAAGAGTAATCCTTCGTTCACAGCACCAAACTTCCACAAATATAACCAATGAAACTTCCACGAATAACCAGTGGCATGTTTTATCCAAACCGAAGATTGATGCCTATTTTTTCGAATCAATGCCACCTACAATCTCTGTTTTGACTCATCATGTACATCCCAACTCATCTCCACGTAAGAAACCTCACCAATACTTCACGGAATTTCAAAAAATCCAATAATATTTCCATCTCCTCTGTTCAGCTCTAACTCCACATAACGCCCTATATTTTCGATTTTAGAAGACCTACCAACCCTGTTTAGTCGTAACAGGGTGGTACCAATCCATTCCAACGTCAAACACCGAGAAAAACTCAACAGAATTTAATCCAGCTCTTCCCAGGAAAATACGCAGCTTATACACCAGATTCCCGCCTATTTGCTAACTTTGAACCGTGAAGAAGAAGGGCGCCCCTTATCCAGAGTAGGGGTGCCTTTAGCAGCTGCCTTAAGGGGTGTCCTGGGGGTGCCCCTTATCCAAATCGGGGGTTCGAATAGCAAGTGTCCTCCGGGTGCTTTCCGACAACTTTTCGAGCCAATTTTTTCCATAAATGTTTATTAGCCAAAAACACCTACAAATAAATAAAACACCATAATAAGTACAAAAATGAGCCATAACAATATATAGAATCGAGACAAATCGGACACAAAAATGTGTCTATCAAATACCCCCAAACCTATTATTTGCTAGTCCTCGAGCAAAAAAAAAATAAAATAAAATCCTAACTCACTGTCGCAGGCATCGTCGATTGCATTTAGCGTATGCAATAAGCCTTTAAACCCCTAGGTGTCCCTAGTGGCGGAGTGTTGTCTCCGGAGGGCTTACCAGAGGTATACCCACAAAACATTTATACTCCAGACCCTAGCTATCTACACAGAACCTTGGAAGGCACTAAAGAATCTCCTTGGTTGGCATACTTATTGACTACAGAGGAAGTACCCTGATGCGAAATTCCAATTGATGTACACGAGTTCGCACTCAAGCATACTAAAATTTATATGAAGTGACAGAGATCTACTCAGATAGTCGCACTATGGATCGTGAGCCCCACCTAATCACTTAGAGAAACATAGTTTAAAAACAAAACAAAATAAAAACAGAAGTGAAAAGGACTCAACGAGATATGGTGAAACTATCATGTTATTTCTAACACCTAAGCTCTGTGCTTTTATGAATATACTCTTTAGATGTTGCCATCTAGTCAGATTGGTTCCTCAACTCCTACAACCACAATGCTTCCATTCGCTTAGATTGGTTAGTGCCATCCTTAATAGGGATAAATTTCTAGGCTCTGGAGTTTATTTATTGCAACGAAAAGGTAACAAAAAGTTCTACCCCACCCCCAAACTTAAATCTAACATTGTCCTCAATGTTTCTAATTAAAGAACATTACCAAAAATATAAGTAACATGAGGAAATAGTAAAGAGAGAAGTCGGAAAGATAGTACCTAGGTGAAGTGTAACCAAAAACCTACAAAAATATGATACAACATACAAAATCTCCTCGATGGTCAATCAAGGTAAACAGGGTCCTCCAGAGGGACCTCCTCAACATCACCTGTAGGAAAAGGCTCTAAAAAGGGCTTCAATCGCTGACCGTTAACCTTCGAAGAACTACTACCATCTGGTGTCTCAATCTCAACATCGCCATGAGGAAAAACAGTACGGACCACAAAAGGACCGGTCCACCGAGAGCGCAACTTCCCGGGGAATAGATGCAAACGAGTATCATACAGAAGAACTTTTTGACCTGGAGAAATTGAATTTCGTAAAATATTCCTATCATGCACAAGTTTCATTTTGTTCTTATACTCCTTAGCACTATCGTATGCATCTCTACGAAACTCGTCCAACTCATTGAGATGGAGCTTTCTTTGAGCTCCTTCCTTGTCAAGTGAAAAGTTTAAGTTCTTAATAGCCCAATAGGCTCGATGCTCTAACTCAACAGGCAGGTGACATGCCTTACCAAACACTAAACGATAAGGTGACATTCCAATGGGTGTCTAAAACGCAGTACGGTAAGCGCATAAGGCATCAGTAAGCCTCGACGACCAGTCTTTCCTGTTTGGATTAACTGTTTTCTCTAGAATACGCTTAATTTCCCTATTGGAAACCTCTACCTGACCACTAATCTGAGGATGATATGGGGTAGCTACTTTGTGGGTAATACCATATTGTTTCATTAAAAGAGCAAACGGTCTATTACAAAAGTGTGAACCTCCATCATTAATTATAGCTCGCGGCGTACCAAAACGTGTAAGTATATTCTCTTTCAAAAACTGGACTACGACCCTGTGGTCATTCGTTTTACACGGAACCGCCTCAACCCACTTAGACACATAGTCTACAGCGACAAGTATGTAAAGATAACCAAACGAAATAGGAAATGGACCTATAAAATCAGTGACCCACACATCAAAGACCAGTAAAATCCACAAGAAATGGTTCCTAACTTCTGGCAACGCTCACAAGAAACACAATGACTATAGGAATCTTTAAACAACGAAGACCAGTAAAATCCACACTGCAAAATCTTAGCAGCAGTCTTCTTAGCACTAAAATGACCCCCACATGCATGTTCATGACAAAAGGAGATAATACTAGACTGGTCACTCTCAGATACACATCTCCTAATAATCTGGTCCGGACAATACTTCAACAGATAAGGATCATCCCAAAAGAAATGCTTAACCTCGGCTAAAAACCTAGAACGATCTTGTTTACCCCAATGTTGAGGGGTTCGACCAGTAACAAGATAATTCACTATATTTGCATACCAAGGTGATTGGGAAATAGAGAACAATTGTTCATCAGGAAAGGTATTTCAAAGCAGCATGATCTATATAGATTATGATCTTAGAACCTAATAAATAGGATCTAAACTTATCCAAGGCAAACACGATGGCTAGAAATTCCTTCTCGGTAGTTGTATAGTTCATTTGGGCATCATTCAGAGTAATTTGTTTTCTCGCTGACCTAGCACAACGCCTATAGCATAATCTGAAGCATCACACATAATTTCAAAGGGTAGGTTCCAGTTAGGTGCCTGGACTATGGGAGCGGTAGTGAGTAAAGTTTTAAGCTTCTCAAAAGCCTCTAAACAAGCATCATCAAAGACAAACTTAAAATCTTTTGCAAGCAAATTGCAATGAGGTCTAGAAATCAAGCTAAAATCCTTAATGAATCGACGGTAACAACCTGCATGCCCTAAGAATGACCTAATATCTTTTACGGTTTTTGGGACCTGTAAAGTCTTAATAAGGTCAACTTTGGCTTTGTCTACCTCTATACCCTTTGAAGAGACGATGTGTCCTAAGACAATTCCTGATTCAACCATGAAATGGCATTTTTCCCAATTAAGCACTAAATTCTTTTCCTTACACCTAGTCAACAATAATGTCAAATGATGCAAGCACTCATCAAAAGATGAACCAAACACTGAAAAATCAACCATAAAGACCTCTAAAAACCGTTCTACCATGTCAGAAATTATGCTCATCATACAACGCTGAAAAGTCGCAGGGGCATTACAAAGCCCGAGAGGCATGCGTCTATACGCAAAGGTACCAAAGGGACAGGTAAAAGTGGTTTTCTCTTGGTCTTCTGGGGCAATAACGATCTGATTATAACCGGAGTAGCCATCGAAGAAGCAATAGTGACTATGTCCAGCTAATCACTCCAGCATTTGGTCGATAAAAGGAAGGGGAAAGTGATCATTCCTTGTGACCTTGTTCAATTTCCTATAGTCAATACACACACGCCATCCCGTGGTCACTCGGGTTGGGATTAATTCATTATTATCATTCTGGACTACAGTGATACCTGATTTCTTGGGGACAACCTGAACAGGGATGACCCACTTACTATCTAAAATTGGGTAAATAATACCCGCATCTAACAACTTAAGCACCTCTTTTCGAACTACCTCTTTCATGTTAGGGTTCAGTCGACGTTGCATCTCCCTAGAAGGTTTGGAGTCTTCCTCTAAATGAATCTGATGCATACACACAGTAGGACTTATACCCTTAATGTCTGCTATAGTCCACCCTAAAGCTTCCTTATTGTCTTGAAGTACATTTACTAGCCTACTTTCCTGATCACTATCCAAATCGAAGCTACAATCACAGGTAAAGTCTCAGATGGGCCTAAAAACACATACTTTAGAGTATCGGGTAGTGGTTTAAGGTCCAACTTTGGGGGCTCTTCTAAAGAAGGAATTAGGGTAGTCTCAGAAACTGGTAACGGTTCGAACCTAGCTTTCCATCTATCAGTGTCTAACACAGGGGTAGAATCTAATAGAGCATTCACCTGTTCAATAGTGCTATCGTCGTCAAAATCTAAACCAAAATGGGATAGACAACTTTCTAATGGGTCTTCAGACAAAATGTTTGGTAATGACTCCTGAACTAAGGCTTCTATCATGTTCACCTCTTCAACACATGTGTCATCTAGCTCATGAGGTTGCTTACTGACATTAAAAATGTTCATCTCCATAGTCATATTACCAAAATAAACTCATCACACCATTTCGACAGTTAATGATCGCATTAGACGTAGCTAAAAATGGGCGACCTAAAATCACAGGTATCTGGTTCTCTGGGTCAGGGACAGGTTGGGTATCTAGGACCACGAAATCCACTGGATAAATAAACTTGTCGACCTCAATAAGAACATCCTCGATAACACCTCGAGGGATTTTAACAGACCTATCAGCTAACTGCAGTGTCATCTGAGTAGGTTTCATTTCACCAAGTCCTAGCTGTAAGTATACATGGAATGGCAGTAAGTTCACACTGGCTCCTAAGTCAAGTAAAGCTTTTTCTACCCGGAAGTTACCTATTGTGCAAGCAATGGTAGGAGAACCTGGGTCTTTGTACTTTGGAGTTGTGGTGTTCTGAATGATTGAACTTACGTGACTAGCTAAAAAGGCTTTCTTATGGACGCTAAGTTTTCGCTTTCGCACACATATCCTTAAGGAACTTGGCATAAGCAGGAATTTGCCTAATTGCATCTAATAAGGGAAGGTTTATGGTAACTTGCTTAAAAACCTCCACTATGTCATTAAAGTTCGATTCCTTCTTTGTTGGTACTAATAGCTGAGGAAATGGGCTCTAGGCATAAAATCAGACCTTTCAGGAACCGAATTCACATCATCAGAAACTTTATCAGTCTCTTCAGCTACTGGTCCTGAGAGGTGAGATCCTGAGGGGTGAACTACAGTATGTTCACTATCGGGCATGGTTACCTTATTGTCTACAACTCTACCACTTCTAAGGGTTCTAACACATTCAATTGATTCGATGGTTTTGCACCTAATTCATGAACTCCTCTAGGGTTGGGTTGTGTTTGACTAGGAAACTTACCTTTTTCTCTCAAAGAATCACTTATCAGACCAACCTGGGTTTTTAACTCGGAAATATGACTATTTTCTTGTCCTATCCTGTTACTAGCTTGTAGACTCTGTTCTACGGATAACTGAAATTTTGCAGTTTGCTGAGTTAACAAGGCGAGAGATTCCTCTAAACTTAGGATTTTCTTATCTGACTGATTCTGAAACTGAGCTAGTCCTGAAGGATTCTTAGTATAGCCAAAACCTGGGGGAGCATTAGAATTACTAAACTGACCTTGACTTTGGCCCTTAGACCACGAAAGGTTCGGATGGTTTCTCCAACCAGGATTATAGGTTTCTGAATATGGGTCAATCTTTTGACGGTTATCAAATCTAGTGTTATTATAAAGAGCATTGGCTGCTCTTCAATATTCTGGCCTTCCCAAAAAGGCTCCACTCTACCACTAGTCTGGCCCACTTCTAAGGCTTCTAACCTTTTTGCTATACAGCAATTTTGGCATCTGATTCATAGCCTCCTTCTACCCTATTAACGTTTCCTCTACTTAAAAAATTGTTTTCTGGGGTGCCCTACTATTTTCCCATTGCTGGGTTTTTCGGCGATTTCATTAAAAAATTCCATCGCCGCATCAACAGTTTGGTTTTCAAATCCACCAGTGCATAGAGACTCAACCATGGTCGTTGTGGAATAATCTAAACCCTCATAAAGGATCTGAACTAGCCTAACCTTTTCTAAACCATGATGAGGACACTGGGATAATAAATCATTGAACCTTTCCAAATACCTATATAAAGATTCTCCCTCTTGTTGTGAAAATGTGCATATTTGCGTCCTAATAGACGATGTTTTGTGCCTAGGGAAAAACTTATTGAAAAAGGCAGATGTAAGTTGTTCATATGTCTCAATTGACTCGGAGTCCAAACTATACAGCCACGACTTGGCCTTATCTTTCAGGGAAAATGGGAATAACCTAAGTTTCAAAGCATCATCATCTAAGCCTCTAATTCTTAGAGTACTACAAATTTCCTCAAAATCCCTAACATGGTAATAAGGGTTTTCATTTTCTTTCCCTAAAAAGATTGGGAGCATCTGTAAGGTCCCAGGTTTCAGTTCATAGGGTGCCTCCGTTTCAGCTAACTTAATACACGAAGGACGAGTAGTCCTAGTTGGATTCAACAAAGCTTTCAAAGTTGCCATTTCTGGCGCTATCGGAGCAACATGGATTCTCCCTCAGTCAAAGGACGTTCAAAAACAGACTCTTCAAAAGTCGGACTCTAGATTAAGGTAATCGAGACGCTTCGAACTACTAGGTTTCTCTTTAACAAATCTACCTAGTGCGTCTCTTTTACGTTCAGGCATACAATAGAATTTTCTAAATTGGAAGGGTAAGCAAACACAGATCAAGGCCGACTCAACCAAATCAAACCTATTGATTTCTAGCAAAAAAAAGCATGATGGCTCCACTTAGATTGTTTCTAGACCAGCTTCTAATCCTTCGAACGGGAATTCGTTACAATTTAAGCAAACCCCTCTGGAATCAATCCGAGTTAACGTAAGTTGAATAGAGGCGAGGGAAGCTCGGTGGAGCTTTGATACCCAAGGCCTCACCGGTATTACAAGGCGGCGCAGTCACGCATTCAACTTACAGAAACCGTCAAGAACTTCGAAGTATGCTTAAAAGAGTAACCAATATTTTTCGAATGACTTTCCTGTTAAGCTCGTTACCCTATCGGTCTCGTTCTAGTCAAAATTTTAGGCTTAGGTTCGCGTAGGTTACGTGTTCCTAAAGCGGGCAAGAAGAGAACGGTGATGAAATCCGAACCCTTATCTTGTATGGCCAGGCCTTGCCCTTTACTAGAAAAATAAATGTTCGTATTCAGTCCTCAACATATATGCATACGAAGGAGTCCAGTAACTCGCTGACAGGGGATTCGCGAGTGTTTAGAATCTTACCTCCCGTTCCAGACGGGGGATGAATCGGTTGTAGTCGACTCGGGCCACTGACTCCGATGTCTAGTGTATGAACCCAAGGTGCAGAGACAATATCGTAATTGTCATCCTTCTTTGCAAACAGTTTATATTTAAAGTACCCTTCCGTAGGGTAATAAAAAAATAATGTCCCAAAGTCCAAAAGTCCAAAAGTCCAAAAAAAAATAAAGAAAAATTACAAAAATAATATACCCTAATACAATTTTTTATTTTTTTTCTAAAAGAAAATAAACAAACCCTAAACTAAAATTATCTAAAATAAAATTGTATTCTTTTATGTTCTTTTTGCTTTAATCTTTAGCTCCAAGTCTTTATGAAATCACCAAACTCTTTGGCTCAATTTTCTTTATGATCCAGAATCTGTAGACACAAGATAAATACCCAAAAACATAAAAAAGGACAAAAATAATAATAATAAAAAATAAATAAATAAATAAAAATAAATCTAAAACCATAAAAACAAGTCCGCGTCGGCGGCGCCAAAAATTGATGTGATTTGTAGATAGTGGTAAAAGTGGTTCGATTCTCAGACTTGTAAAGGATATTAATTAGACTTAAATTCTAATATTAAAATAGAAAACTCACTAAAAATTATAGCAAACTCAATCAAAGTTGATATCAATATTAAAAGAGCACTGAGGCTAAGATTCCACTAGATTCCAAATTCAAAGTGATTTAATCCAATACTTATATTCATGCAATTTTTTCGTTCAATTTGATTCTAAACTATTGCAACAAGTAGATTCTCAAAATAATAAGTGTAAATCCGAAGCATAGAACATCAAAAACCTAGGTCCAAGCATGCTCTATCAAAAGAAATAACAATTGCTTAACAAGAATCATTCAAACAATTTTCACTCAAGGCAGAACAATCATAAAAATAATTACGATAAATAAATAAATAAGAATATACCACTTTTTGTTGGAAAAATAGCTTCCTCTATCGCCTCAGCAATGGGGTTTAGCTCCTCATATTAACCACTTGCTCAAAATACATGTTTGTTGCTCAAAAGTTGATTAAAAAGAAAAGAAGGTATAAAACAGCGTGTTTGTAGCGGATATAATTGTTACGAACCAATGTTACAAAGTACCCTAACACAGAACTGTTGCGAACTCTGAATAATTGTTACAGGAATTATGACAAAGTGATCGAATTTTGAAAGAAAAGGCCACTGATTCTGCGACTGTCTTTTACTGATGTTCTGTGTTCTTCTTCTTCCTCCTATGTCACTTTCGAAATCAACAAAAGAAAAAGTAAGTGGATCTGACCCATTGAATCATTACTATATGAGCTATTCGCCTGTATCTCTGCAACTTGGTGTTTTTATGCTCTGTTATGTTCTAAACTTCCCCAAAGTGTACGTACTCCCTTCTGTGACTCCCTAGCCTCATATATATATACACGAAAGGTCCCATATAAAGCAAGTGAAGTCCCAAAAATAACTCTTTTCTTCGGCAGTAATACTCGGAATTTTCTTCTCTTCCAAATCTTTTTTACGCGGTTTGTAAGTTATAAAACTTCCTAAAACTGAAAGATACGAATCCCAGAGAGTAAATCTTTCGTTCACAGCACCAAACTTCCACAAATATAACCAATGAAACTTCCACGAATAACCAGTGCCCTGTTTTATCCAAACTGAAGATTGATGCCTATTTTTTCGAATCTGTGCCACCTACAATCTCTGTTCTGACTCATCATGTACATCCCAACTCATCTCCACGTAAGAAACCTCTCCAATACTTCACGGAATTTCAAAAAATCCGATAATATTTCCATCTCCTCTGTTCAGCCCCAACTCCACATAACGCCCTATATTTTCGAATTTAGAAGACCTACCAACCCTGTTTAGTCGTAACAGGGTGGTACCAATCCATTCCAGCGTCAAACACCGAGAAAAACTCAACAGAATTTAATCCAGCTCTTCCCAGGAAAATACACAGCTTATACACCAGATTCCCGCCTATTTGCTAACTTTGAACCGTGAAGAAGAAGGGCGCCCCTTATCCAGAGTAGGGGTGCATTTAGAAGCTGCCCTAAGGGGTGTCCTGGGGGTTCCCCTTATCCAAATTGGGGTTCCGAATAGCAAGTGTCCTCCGGGTGCTTTCCGACAACTTTTCGAGCCAATTTTTTCCAAAACTGTTTATTAGCCAAAAATACCTACAAATAAATAAAACACCATAATAAGTACAAAAATGAGCCCTAACAATATATAAAATCGAGACAAATCGGACACAAAAATGTGTCTATCAATAAGCTAAAACCAACCTCGCACCCACAGACTGCGGGTTTTTTTTTCTTCGTAACCAACCCCGCACCCACAAACAGCGGGTAGGGCGGGTTTGGTTTAAACCCGCAATAGTCATTCACACACACACACATGTTTTACTTAAGTTCTTAATAACTTAAAAAAACTAACATAACTACGTAAGTCTTAATGTCTTACAATAAAAACAATAACTACATAAGTCTTACAAAATTTAATTAGTGATTCAACTTTATTAATTAGATTGACAAACAAACTTTGTGTTCAGTTCAGTGAGTCAATTTATCAAACACATAACACACTTAAATTAGAATACTTACTGTGATGTGGGTCATCTAAATCTAGAGTTTTGAGGAGATTTGAATTTGAAATGCAGAAGAAAAGCGGGGAGGAGGATTTAAAATAAAAGGGGTATTGAGGTGAGGGGAATTTTGAATTATCAGATTTAGTTTGAACATGATATTGCAGGAGGGAAGCAATCAACAAGAAAAAAGAAATAATAATAATAATTAATCTTATAGTGGCCCTGGCTAGCTGGTGTTAAAAGTCTTTGATTTTCATAAGCTTGTGGGTAGAAGGATTCGTTTTATCTAATAGTATATATTTTGCGGGTTTTTTGGGCGGGTATGGGCGGGTATTAGCTAAAACCAACCTCGCACCCACAGACAGCGGATTTTTTTCTTAACCAACCCCGCACCCACAACGGGCGGGTTTGGACAAAAAACCCACGGTTTTAGGGGGTACGGGCGGGTTTGGGTATCATGGGCGGGTCTTTTGCATCCCTAGTCAAACTAGACATCCCTCAAGTGAACAGTGTTAGGAGTCCCCAGTTCCATCTGTCGATCGTGCTTTCCAGGAGAGGTTGGAGTTTGGGAACGGCTTCCCTGGATGGAAACAGCTGCTTTCCTGATGCAGTGCGGTTGAGGGATGCAAATATGTCTTGATGCTACGCCTTGGAGTAATATAGAATCACACATAACTGTTTCATCATAGACTGCACGATTTTGTGGGAGAGGTCCCCAGAAATCATGCATCTCTTGACGGGAAGAGGGTCTCTGTGAATTCAGGAGGGTTGCTGATTTCCTTTGCTTCGATTTTGGAGAAGTCGTTCCTGATCTTTACGTGTGATGGAATTGGATTGTTGATTCCCTTCTACTGGGCGTTCAAGAGAAACGCGAGCCCCTTCATCTATAAACGCACGTCCTGCTGAAGTGCCTGTGCCGGATGTTAAAAGTATTCCTTATCAGCTCCCTCTTGGGTTGACGTGACTCTTATGGTGGCCGCTCCGTCAGTGTCTTGAGGAAATAGGTATCTCTTTCCGAGTTATAAACACGTCTGTCTGAGCCTTACGAGAACCTTTTGTCTTTCCATCAAATCAACAATGGTAAAAGGAGGTCGGCTTCTTCCGGCTCTTCCAGTATCTTGCCCTGATGGTGGAGTAGCAGCGTCTCTGGTGACGGTTGGAGATGTCATACTTGAAGAAACGTTGGGGTGGCAGAAGCGGCTCTGGTTCTGGTGATCGTAGATGTATCGTGCAGAGATGGAGCGGTTTTGATCATGAAGTGTTAGAGCCATGGTGTTGTTTCGAAGGGTGAGGATGGCGCTGCTTTGGCTGGTTGTAGAGCGGAGAAGATGGGGCTGGAAGGGTGCAAGTTGTTAGCGCTGGAAAGGATGCAAGCTACTAGCGCTAGAAGGATGCAAGCTGCTGGCGCTGAAAAGATGCAAGTTGTTAGTGCTGGAAGGATGCAAGTTGCTGGCGCTGGAAAGATGCAAGCTTTCAGTGCTGGATCGGCTTGGAATGGGCGCTGGCTTGGCGTGGACGCTGGCTTGGATTTGGTATGGCGCGGACTGTTGACTGGGAATGGTGCGGACTGTTGGCTTGGCACGGCTTTGGCTTGGCGTGGCGCGGATTGTTGGCTTGGCACGACGCTGGCTTGGCACGACGCTGGCTTGGCACGGCGCTGGCCCGGCGTGGCGCGGACTGTTGGGCACCGTGAGGCTTGTTGATAAGCACGTAAGTGATACATTTTATACCCATATTTGTATTAGTTAGGACTCGATATTTCGGCTAATGACACTATTTTAGTGCTTTTGTAGAAAGTACAAGCATATTTCGATCACCCGGAGAATAAATGGCTAAACAAGAAGCCAAATGGTGTTTGCGACAACAAAGCTCAAGACATCAAAAGAGACCGGGCCTATGGTGGTCTACCTTGCATGCCCATGTTGCTCATCACCCAAGCCACCTGCTTGGTTACATTATTTTTACGGACAAAAAGAATGCCCATGTTGCTCATCACCCAAGCCACCTGCTTGGTTACATCATTTTTACGGACAAAAAGAATAGTGTGACGTGTTTATTCTCCCACCCCATATAAAGTATCACCTCATTTCTTAACAAAACAGAAGTGGGGCACTGGAGTTTCAAGCAGCTACGTTTCACATTTGTTGGTGAATATTTTCACCCGGAATCAGGACAAGAAGAAGTGGGATATCGAGATATCAGAGAAGTAAGGTTTTGAGGGAGAGAATTGAAACGTTCACCGCTAAGCGAAAGTTGATGTTGCTGACACGTGAAAGATAGTGGGTGCCGATGGTCAGGGAAGTAGCTGTTGTGATCGGTACTGGAGAGAGTCAGGGTCTGTGTGTAGTGATATTGGATTCAAACTGAAATGGGTCCTTTGCTGGTTGTCTCAAGTGATTCTCTCGAGTTCGTTACAGCAACAACGATGGTATCTGTGGGGTTTGTTGGCAGTGAAGATGGTGAACTGTTGGCACTCGAAATGAAGAAGATGACTGCAAAAGCTTGGATCGAAACTGGTGGTGATCGAGTGCAACTGGAAGAAGAAAATTGGTTGTTCTATGTGTTGTGTGCGACTGTAATGGGTTTGGTCTGATGTTGTCGGGCGCAGTTGATGGTTGAACGACTGGTGGAGCTAATGGAACTGCTGTAACCGGAGTAGGGAGAAGATTTCTGCTGGTTCTCGTTCTCTTCAACAACAACTATGAGTTCACATGGAGCTCAAGCTACTCGTCCAAAATCAGAAGCCGAGGAAATACAATTATTGCACGAACTGTTGCCACTGTTTTAGGAAGGTGATTAGCCGGCCAGGGAGAAAGGAAATGATGTTGTGGCCAAGCTTGTTTGAGCTATGACAACCAGTGGGTGCAGGGTTTGACAAGTCAGAGACGGGTGTTGTTGATTGTTACATTAAGAGAAATGGGTGCTGACTTATTTTGGTCTTGATCTCTGACTGATGGTGGTGTCGATGGCTGAAAGAGTTGCAGTCGGTAGTGGCTGGGATGGACAGGAAAATGGAACTTGTAAAGGCCTGAACATGGAAGTTGGTCGAGCTATTGCAACCGACTGGTTTTGTATGATGGCTGGAATGGATTGAGAAGGAACTGGTGACGTTAAATGAGTTTGTTATGCTGGTATTGGCTCGAGTTCTAAGGACTTAATAGTGAGTTCTGGATAAATCAATGTTGGTGGTGATTGTTACTACAGGTTGGAGGAATTTTATGTCGACGAAGGGCCGAAGTACTTCATGGATTTCTAATTGTTTGTGACAGGAAATGATTGGTAAGGTTTAGCCAGACTTCGGTAAAGGTTAGCCGAACAGAATGAGAATCTTGTATCGAAGGAAAGAAAATGGCAATCACTAGTTGAGGTACGCACGTGGAAGGGAACGTTTATTCATGTCGACATCATGCTCCATACATTGCCATTCTCCAACATTCACTTCAGGAAGTTGCCAGACCGGAATGGAAGTTTCAGTGCAAAATAAGAAGGAAGATTTATTGATAATAAAGATGCATGTAAAGTATAAAGAAACAAAAAAATCCGTGAGAACATTGGCTGGAGTAAAACATTTCAAACGGGAATGTGTGGCCGAGATGATGAGGCTAACTCTGGTAACCTAAACAGGTGGCACTATTCTATTGATAGGTGATGTGGTTTATGAATTAGAAAAAGGAAATATTTCTTACAATCTACAAAAAGGTGTCGAGACATTCAGAAAAAGGAGGTCGGAGGCGCGGCTACACAGCCGTGTAGGGTTTGAGAAGTTTTCGTTTTGATTTGTCATTTTTGATTAGCTTGTGTTCTTTATATTTATATTTATTTATGGTTTTTGAGAAAGCCATGTCTTGCTAATTATTTTATAATTAGGGTTTTTATGATTGAAACTACATGGGTATTAGGCCATTTTTGATTGAATTGAAGTATGAAGCAATAGACTATTATGATTTGAATAAATTAATTTTTTAATATTGTTTATTGATAGATTGAAAAACGAGTTGTTGCATTGCCGGTTTAAGAA
Organism: Papaver somniferum; assembly: GCF_003573695.1. Classification (NCBI taxonomy): domain Eukaryota; kingdom Viridiplantae; phylum Streptophyta; class Magnoliopsida; order Ranunculales; family Papaveraceae; genus Papaver; species Papaver somniferum. Next base: position 24,421,530 of record NC_039368.1, on the reverse strand, counting down.
CCTTTATGCGTAATCGATAGTTTTACAAATATGCTTGTCTCATTATTTGATAGTCCATGCTTTGGTTAAATTCTTTGATGGGTTATGCTTAGAATAACCGAGTAATATTTGTGAACTAGTAATTAGCTTCGTATAATTTTCTCGCTAATACAATTTGATAGTGCATGCTTAGGTTTATTCTTTTGATGCGCTTTACTTTTAGTATACTAGCGATATTTGCGATCTATGCTTATAATAGGTAATGTCAATAGAACAGAGGATAAACATATATTCATAATTATGTTTCATTTCAGTAATTAATTGGAAGTAGTAGTGAATATCATATAACCCTGGTTACCGACTCTCGCATTCTTGGTTACGTCTTTGTTATTTATTATTTCATTTTGTCTGAATTTTTGAAACTCTGAAAAACATCATATTGTTGATTATTTAGTTTTGGTATTAGTTGGTAGAGTATTTCACACTCCCTGTGGGAACGAACCGCATTTGATATCTATACCTGTGCGCTTGCGGATAAAACTAGGTTTCATTTAATCATTATTTTTGGTTATATAAAATCTATACCACTTGTTCTTGCGGGCCCAGTTGTCTCTTTCCATACGTAGCTCAAACAGGAAATTCCTTTCCTTATTCAAATTCCAAAAGTGTTATGCCTATAAAAAGGGTTGGCTCTCCTCTTTGTTTTTTGAAAAACAAACAAAGCGCCTGGTTTATGGTTTTATTTGAATTGATAGATAACTGTTATCTACGAGGGTTTTGGATTATTATTTTGGAATGAATTTTTTTAGAATAATGTTGTCTTGATTACGATTGCAAGTGACGCAAACATCCAGGAAAACCATGGAACCATGAGTGTTGCGTGTCGGTAGAGAGCATGGGATGAAACGTAACATGGCTATCGGTTTTATCATTCCCGTGAAAGCTTGAAGTAGTAAACCATATATTTTGTCTAGGAAAGACTTACCCGGTTTTTTCGGATCTCTTGACGAAAAATAAATCTTCCAGGTGTAAGTCCGAGTTTTGTGGGAAGCACCGCCGCGATTGTGGAAAGTCCTCAGTCGTCCCTGAGTCACCGGATAACCGAGTCGTCGATCCCTGGACGGATCGTTTGCTCCTACCATCTTGGAAGTCCCCAGTCACCTATTGTCGTGTCATGACTGGTAACTGAGTCATCGATCCCTGGGCGGATCGTTTTCTTCTACCATCTTGTAATTCCCCAGTCACCTCTTGTCGTGTTATGACTGGTAACTGAGTCATCGATCCCTGGGAGAATCGTTTGCTTCTACCACCATGATGTCTGGGTTGAAGTATGAGATTGGGAGTTGGAAATCGATATTGTAACTGATAGATTAATCTCCCACTATGGTTTCCAATTGTTTGAGGGTGAAAACAGTTTCTGCTAGTTTCGGTAATTTTGTGTGTTGTGGGTGAGAAACGAGTCTAAACCTTAAATAATGTACTGCAAGGGACTACTTTAGATTCGAGAGATGAATCTGTACAAATCCGGTATAAACCAAGAAATGACCATTCCAGACTTGCTTCGGTCACAAAGTGAAGGAGAACGGTTGGTTTTGGGGAGGGAAGCGAAGAGAGTGTTGAGACCAGAATAGTTGATTCTAGAAGAGTAGTTGTTTTGACTTGTATCTGAAAGCGTAAGCTAACAGATGGGAAAGCTAACAGGTGATTTCTGAGTGTTGTATGCTCCTGACCAAAACTTGTTGTTTGGTGGAAATAGGTGAGACCTGTTTATACAAGTCGCAACGAAACGTACCCTGGTCTCGTAAGAATTGGAAACGGTTTGAGTAAATGGAAGGAAACGGTAATGGGTAACGCCTGGAATTGATGTTCCATAATGAAGGAAACGTTTCACCATTACTTATTGTATTTACTAACCACCTCATTCTTATGACACTTTCTTGTAACTGGCGTAATGTACGCCACACGATGTAAACCGCCAAACCAATACCCTAATGAGCATCCCCCAGTTTGTGACATGTGTTGATGTCTCGAGTGTTTTCGTGGAAAACATGTAGCATGTTGATGTAGTTTGGAAAGTTGAGCTTGGGAGACTTGCCGGCTCGGTGGTGACCCTCGACGGTCGAGATTTTGCATCTTGAGAGGAAGGGTAGCCGTTGATTATTGCAACCCTTTGTTTGGTAGCCAACGCTATGAAAGCATGGACGGCATGGCTTTGACATGGTTAGGCGTAACCAAGCTAGGATTTTGGCATAATTTAGGCGCGGCCAAGAACTAGGGTTTTGGCATAGTTTGGGCACAGCCAAACTTAGGGCTTAGCGTTGGGCCACAGGTTGCCACGCATTAGCTGCTGACCTTGGATGGCTAAGATCTGCATCTTAGATGTAAGGGTGGCCGTTGATTGTTGCAACCCTTCATTTTGGCAGCCAACGACGTGAAGGAAAGGCTGGCATGGTTTTGGCACAGCGATGCGGCTGGCATGGTTGGCATGCCTTGGCGGGGAGATGTTGCTGGCACGACATGCCATTGGAACATGTGGCATGGTTGGCATGCCTTAGCGTGGAGATGTAGCATGGCATGCCATTGGCACATGCGGCATGGTTGGCAAGCCTTAGCGCGGAGATGTGGCACGGCATGCCATTGGCACATGCGGCATGGTTGGCATGCCTTAGCGAGGAGATGTGGCACGACATTCCATTGGCACATGCGGCATGGTTGGCATGCATTGGCGCGGCAGGCCATTGGAACATGCGGCATGGTTGGCATGCCTTGGCGCGTAGATGTGGCTGGCACGGCATGCCTTTGGCACATGCGACATGGTTGGCATTCCTTGGCGCGGAGATGTGGGACAGCATGCCATTGGCACATGCGGCATGGTTGGCATGCCTTGGCACGAAGATGTGGCTGGCACGGTATGCCATTGGCACATGCGGCATGGTTGGCATGCCTTGGCATGGAAAGGTTGCACGGCATGCCATTGGCACATGCGGTGTGGCTGGCATGGTTGGCATGCCTTAGGTAGCGAACTTGGACGGTTAAGATCTGCATATCAGATGGAAGGGTAGCCGTTGATTGTTGCAACCCTCCGTTTTGGCAGCCAACGGCATGTGGTAGGGCCGGCATGGCTTTGGCATAGTTTAGGAGCGGCAAAAATTAGGGTTTAGTACAAACCGTGATGTTTGGCCTTGGGCCGGAAGTTGCCATGCGTTATGTGGAAAACTTGGACGGTTGAGATCTTCATCTCAGATAGAAGGGTAGCTGTTTCCCTTCGTTTTGGCATCCAGCGTCATGCATGGCTTTGGCATGTGTTAGGCGCGGCCAAAATTAGGGTTTAGTACAAACCGTGATGTTTGGACTTGGGCCGGAAGTTGCCATGCGTTAGGTGGCAAACTTGGACGGTTGAGATCTGCATTTCAGATGGAAGGGTATCCGTTGATTATTGCAACCCTTCGTTTTGGAAGCCAACGTCGTGCATGGATTTGGCATGTGTTAGGCGCAGCCAAAATTAGGGTTTAGTACAAACCGTGATGTTTGGCCTCGGGCCGGAAGTTTCCATACGTTAAGTGGCAAACTTGGACGGTTGAGATCTGCATTTCAGATGGAAGGGTAGTCGTTGATTATTGAAACCCTTCATTTTGGCAGCCAACGTCGTGCATGGATTTGGCATGTGTTAGGCGCGGCCAAAATTAGGGTTTGCATGAACCGTGATGTTTGGATTTGGGCCAAAAGTTTCCATGCGTCAGGTGGCGAACTTGTGTGGATGAGATTTGCATCTCAGAAGGAAGGACAACCGTTGATTATTGTAATCCTTCGTTTTGGCAGCCAGCGTCGTGCATGGCATGTTGGGACGGCTGGCATGGTCGGCATGCCTCGACGCAGAGATGCGGCTGCCACGGCATGCCATTAGCACATGTGGCACGGTTGGCATGCCTTGGCGTGGAAAGGTTTCATGGCATGCCATTGGCACATGTGATGTGGATGGCATGGTTGGCATACCTTGTCGCGGAGATATGGATGACACGACATGCCATTGGCACATGTGGTGCGTCTGGCATGGTTGGCATGCCTTGACGTGGAGACGTGGCTAGCATGGTTTTCCATTGGCACAGTGGTGCGGCTGGCATGGTTGGCATGGTTTGTCATTGGCACGGTGGTGCGGCTGGCATGGTTGGCATGCCTTGGCACGGAGACGTGGTTGGCATGGTTTTCCATTGGCACGGTGGTGCGGCTGGCATGGTTGGCATGCCTTGGCGCGGAGACGTAGCTAGCATGGTTTGTCATTGACACGGTGGTGCGGATGGCATGGTTGGCATGCCTTGACGCGGAGACGTGACTGGCACGGTTTTCCATTGGCACGTTGGTGCGGCTTGCATGGTTGGCATGCCTTGGCGCGGAGACGTGGCTGGCATGGTTTGCCATTGGCACGGTGGTGCGGCTGGCATGGTTGGCATGCTTTGGCGCAGAGACGTGGCTGGCATGGTTTGCCATTGGCACGGTGGTGCGGCTGGCATGGTTGGCATGCCTTGGCGCGGAGACGTGTCTGGCATGGTTTTCCATTGGCACGGTGGTGCAGCTGGCATGGTCGGCATGCCTTGGCGCGGAGAAGTGGCTGGCATAGTTTGCCATTGGCACGGTGGCGTGAGAATTAGGGTTTGGTATGTACGAAGATGATGTCGGTCAATACTAAGGGTTTTGTCGTGGAACATGACACATGTATAAAAAAATGTACCCTGGTAATTCTTACGTAGGCATGTCAATTGAATCAATAAATGCGCTCGTAGTGACGTCATGTCATATGTAAGGTTTTACGGTTTTAACCCTAAGCTAAAAACCACCATCAACACTACATCTTCGCTATCCAGAATATTTCTTCCATGTGATATCCTGAGCATCCCAGCGTCACATCCATAAGAGTACAATAAGCTTGTATCAAATCCTGTGGGCATGGATTCAAGGAGATGCAATGAAAGTAGGCTACTCATGGGGACTAACAGCATGGGAAGCTTTCACCCCCCTCACACTGATTATTTCTGATTTAAACATCATCACTGCCCACAGTAATTTCTCAACATAAAGCCGTACATATGCATTGAATACTCCTAAAGCATGTCAGGAAGATACATTCACATGTTCGGCCACGCCATCGGATCTAATGGAAATATAACTGGGGACTGCTCACCGCATCCCATTCCATATGGTAGCCCAAGATTCAGAAGCTGGTTTGAAGGATGTCCCTTGGAACAAAGTCCTTGAAGACTCGACAACAGCACATCGGCAACAGAATATCTCCCAACTCATATATTTCATATTGTGTCTTCGGAATATTTCTACCATATAATCATCCACAACATATCATCATCGCGATCAGAAGGTCTAGATAATGAACAACCTAAAGTCAAGGATGGACCGACAACGCAACTATAATCTCCAAGATTATCCCTGACATGGTCGTTGCCGAGCATATATTTCATCCATACATCCCAAGAATGCAATGGAGTTTGGTAAATTTTGGAATCCACTGGAGAGACACTGCAGACGAAAGCACATACCCAGACGAGCAGCAGAAAACGGAAGAGGGTCGATACCTCTTTTCATGCAGACGGAGTTTCTAGAGTTTGAACAGAATAAATATTCCTTCTTGCTCCATGAACGGGAATAGATGACTGGGCGTCACTGTGCCACCTCGGGCCCGCAACATCCCTCCTGAACTCTTACTGAATTTTACTGTATCGCTGTTTTCACCTACCTAACGAACTTAAAACCTAAATATTCCCGTGAAAGGAGATAGGAAATTCTTTTCCGGTCAGATGGAGGGGCGAACCGTCAAAATCCTAGTTCGTACGAGAATTCTACAACGATTTTAGTAAGGAGCGCTAATTAGGGTTTCGGCATCCCAAACCCTGATTTCGACAAAGTTGCCAGGCGTCATCACCACCGTTTGGTGGCCGAAGATCCAGCGCCATCATCAGAATTTGATAGTCGAAGTTCCAGCGTCATCACCATTTCCTCCATTCCAAGTCGACCAATGTCGAAGGCTCCATTCCAAGCCGACCAATGCTGACGGCTCCATTCTAAGCCGACCAACGCCAACGCTTCATTTCACGCGAAGTCTATGCTAGAGGCTCCCTTCAAAGCTGATGCCAACATTCTGCATCTCAACCAGCAACCGCCTCTACCATTTCACGGTCTATCCAGCAACACCACGTGTAGAATTTACACAAGGCCGCCAATACAAGAATCACGAATTCTCCTTACCTCTCGAAAAAGTTTAGCCGGATCTTCCTGACCATCCTTTCATGACTTGCCATTTCGATTTTGTCCTTTCCTGTCACCATCTTATGCTTACCCCGCAACAATGCTCCTGTTCCAAGCTAAGCGGGGACTTAATGTTGATGGTGGTTTTTAGCTTAGGGTTAAAATCGTAAAACCTTACATCTGACATGACGTCACTACGACCACTAGCGCATTTATTGAATCATTCAACATGCCTACGTAAGAATTACCAGGGTACCTTTTTTTTATACATGTGTCATGTTCCACGACAGAACCCTTATTATTGACCGTACTAAACCCTAATTCTCACGCCACCGTGCCAATGGCAAACAATGTCAGCCACGTCCCCGCACCAAGGCATGCCAACCATGCCAGACGCACCACACGTGCCAATGACAATCCATGCCATCCACGTCTCCGCACCAAGGCATGCCAACCATGCCAGCCACACCACCGTGCCAACGACAAACCATGCCAGGAAAGTCTCCGCGCCAAGGCATGCCAACCATGCCAGCCGCACCACATGTGTCAATGGCATGCCGTGCCATCCACATCTCCGCGCCAAGGCATGCCAACCATACCAGCCGCACCACATGTTCCAATGGCATGTCGTGCCAGCCACATCTTCGCGCCAAGGCATGCCAACCATGCCAGTCGCACCACATGTGCCAATGGAATGCCGTGCCGGCCATATCTCCGCGCCAAGGCATGCCAACCATGCCAGCCGCACCACATGTGCCAATGGCATGCCTTCCTGCCACATCTCCGCGTCAAGGCATGCCAACCATGCCAGCCATGCCTTCATGCCGCTGGCTGCCAAAACGAAGGGTTGCAACTATCAACGGACACCCTTCCACCTGAGATGCATATCTTAGCCGTCCAAAGCCACCAGCTAACGCGTGGTAACCTTTGGCCCAACGCCACCAGCTAACCCGTGGTAACCTTTGGCCCATTGCCAAGCCCTAATTTTGGCCGCGCCAAAACTATGCCAAAACCCTAGTTTTTGGCCGCGCCTAAACTACGCCAAAATCCTAGCTTGGCCACGCCTAAACCGTTCCAAAGCCATGCCGGCCATGCCTTCATGCCACTGGCTTCCAAAAACGAAGGGTTGCAACAATCAACGACCACCCTTCCACCTGAGATGCAGATCTTAACCGTCCAAGGCCACCATTTAACGCGTGGTAACCTTTGGCCCAATGCCAAGCCCTAATTTTGGCCGCGCCCAAATTATGCCGAAACCCTAGTTTTTGGCTGCGCCTAAACTAAGCCAAAATCCTAGCTTGGCCACGCCCAAACCGTGCCAAAGCCATGCCGGCCATGCCTTCATGCCGCTGGCTTCCAAAACGATGCAGATCATAGCCGTCCAAGGTTTCCAGCTAACGCATGATAACCTTTGGCCCAACACCAAGCCCTAATTTTGTCCGCGCCTAAACTACACCAAAATCCTAGCTTGTCCGCGCCTAACACATGCCAACCATGCCAGCCGCACCACATGTTCCAATGGCATGCCGTGAAACCTTTCCGCGCCAAGGCATGCCAACCATGCCACATGTGTCAATGGCATGCCGTCTCAGCCACATCTCCGCACGAAGGCATGCCAACCATGCTGCATGTGCCAATAGCAAGCCGTGCCACATCTCCGCGCCAAAGCATGCCAACCATGGCACATGTGCCAATGGCATGCCGTGCTAGCCACATCTCCGCGCCAAGGCATGCCAACCATGCCGCATGTGCCAATAGCATGTCGTGCCACATCTCCACGCCGAAGCATGCCAACCATGCCACATGTACCAATGGCATGCCGTGCCAGCCGCACCACTGTGCCAAAACCAGGCCATCCTTTCCTCCACGTTGTTGGCTGCCAAAACGAAGGGTTGCGATAATCAACGACCACTCTTTCATCTAAGTTGCAGATCTTAGCCGTCCAAGGTCACCAGCTAACGCGTGGCAACCTTTGGCCCAACGTCAAGCCCTAATTTTGGCCGCGCCCAAACTATGCCAAAACCCTAGTTCTTGGCCGCGCCTAAACTATGCCAAAATCCAAGCTTGGACACGCCTAACCATGTCAAAGTCATGCCGGCCATGCTTTCATGCTGCTGGATACCAAACGAATGGTTGCAATAATCAACGGCTACCCTTCCTCTCAATATGCAAAATCTTGACCGTCGAGGGTCACCACCGAGTCGGCAAGTCTCCCAAGCTTAACTTGCCAAAAAGAAGCAACATGCTACATGTTTTCCACGAAAACACTCGAGACATGAACACATGTCACAAACTGGGGGATGCTCATTAGGGTATTGGTTTGGAGGTTTACATCGTGCGACATACACTACGCCCGTTACAAGACAGTGTTATAAGAATGAGGTGGTTAGTAAATACAGGGAGTAATGGTGAAACGCTTTCCTTCATTATGGAACATCAACTCCAGGCGTTAAAGGTTACCACCTCCTCCCATTTACTCATCCGTTTCTATTTCTTACGAGACCAGAGTACTTTCACTTCGACTTGTATAAATAGGTCTTATCTATTACCACCGAACAACAAGTTTTGGGTCAGGATCATACAACACTCAGAAATCACCTGTTAGCTTTCCCATCTGTTAGCTTACGCTTTCTGATACAAGTCAAAACAACTACTCTTCTAGAATCAACTATTCTGGTCTCAACACTCTCTTTGCTTCCCTCCCCAAAACCAACCCTTTTCCTTCACTTTGTGACCGAAGCAAGTCTGGAACGGCCATTTCTTGGTTTAGGCCAGATTTGTACAGATTGATCTATCGAATCTAAAGTACTCCCTTGCAGTACATTGTTTAGGGTTTAGAATCGTTTCTCACCCACAACACACGAAATTACCGAAACCAACAGAAATTGTTTTCACCCTCAAACAGTTCCATAACCAAAAAGTAAATCATTCAAGTATTTCGTTTTGATGGGTACATGTAACTGCAATTCTAGTCAAAATATCATCCTCATCATACACGAAAATCAAAAGACACAAAATACGCGGATAAATCCATGAATCATTTTTGTGGAGATCCTAAACGAATCCCATCCTCTTCACTGACCTCTTTCTCATCCTCTTCACTGAACTCATTCTTATCCTCTTCACTGACCTCTTGCTTATCATCTTCATCCTCATCACTTGAAAACATAATTACTTGTCCACTTGGGGGCTGCACATTCAAAGAAATCCAAAGATCCATTTCCGTCGCATAATTTTCACACCAATCCATTGCATAATTATTTTCAAATTTGGGCCAAAAGGCTGCACTCATCAAGGGTGGTAATGGGCAACCGGGTCTAAGTTTGAGGCCGATAAAATGACAATTTTGAACAAATCCAATAACAAGTCTTCTATCCTTTACACTATCACGGCAAGGTTTTATTGGAGGCGCGTAAGTAAGCTACTTCCCGTCCATGCGAAACAATGTACGACGAAATCGAAGGTCTCCGCTATTAAAAACCCACAAATGGGCATTGACATCCGATGTTCTTCGGTAATGATAAAATCCCCATGCAAACGACGTTCGAATGCAATGTACTCCGCTGCCACCCCTGCATCTCCTCTTGGACATGTTCTCATCATTGTATTATAGAATTCTTTGTTTTTACGTAGGGTTTGTAACAATCGTTTCCGAATATAGTTCACTTCATTTTCAGGGGGCACCGGATTATTCCATTCCTTAAAAAGAACAAGTTGTTCCGCCGTGACGTAATATCCACAATTTCCATCACCTAGCACTTCGTTCGTTGCTATAATATGCTCATGAATTATTGGTGAAAGATCTTCCAAGTAGTTATCGTATATAAAATTGATAGGCCTCAAATACTTACCGGACTTATCTCTTTTGGGTCCTTTAATCCTACCAATTTCATGTACGGTCTTTTTCTCCTTTATCTTAGTTTGTGAAAGATACATCTTAGCCTTCCCCTTGACATCCTCTTTACCATCCTTTGCTTGTGACGGACAATCATTATCATTCACCTCTTTGTTGCTTGTTTCGGATTTTTGAATACTAGGACGACCTCGTTTTCTTGGAACTTTGACTTATTCCTCCTTCATCAACTTATCAATTTCCTTATTTTCCTTTTCATACCTTGAATCATGGTAGTCAACGCCGGATGGATCCCTTTTAGTAGCCAATAGTTCCTTGTTGGATTGTCTAGTTTGAAAATTATTCATTTTCTTACTCTTCCTACCTTTCGGTTCACTCTTCTCCGGTTCCAAAATATTTTATTGGGTGAAAGGATACATGACCGGTATCATGTTGTCCCATAAGATTTTTTTTGAGGTCGGGACATATTCCTATACATCTCCGCCAACTTTTTCCCATTTTTCATCTCCCATATCTCTAGATCATCCTCGTCGTCTTCGGTTGGGAGAGGATCGAAGCTCAATTGTTTCCAAAAATGATCAATATCCTCAAATGGTACGATACCATCCTTGTACCGAAGTAGGTCGTGGCGGCATGGAAGTCCCATAGATGTCTTCATTTTACAAACACATTCTTCCTCCAAGTTGGCGCCTAATGTCTTAATCAAATCTACTTCTTGCATCAACAAGTCGATGCACATACGGGTCAAATCTACTTCTTGCATCAAATCTACTTCTTGCATCAACAAGTCGATGCACATACGGGTCAAATCTACTTCTTGCATCAAATCTACTTCTTGCATCAACAAGTCGATGTCTTCATTTTACAAACACATTCTTCCTCCAAGTTGGCGCCTAATGTCTTAATCAAATCTACTTCTTCTTCGAAGTTGGCTCCTAATGTCTTAATCAAATCTACTTCTTCCTCCAAGTTGGCGCCTAATTTCTTAATCAAATCTACTTCTTGCATCGATGCTCGAACGCAGCTTTAATTATCACAACATCAATTGCATCAAAAACCGTGACAAAAGTGTCAACACATCCAAAAAGGTTCTTCTTCAACCGATAATGAGCCAACTCTACCATACTTGTGGCTTGGTTATCGAAGTATTTGTTCTGATTTGTGAAACAACCAACGAACCTTTCTTTATTAGGTTCCAACACATCTTTGACCAAGTAAGTAATGACATCGGGGTAGTCGGTCTTCCAATGCTCAATAAGCATTTTAAAATTTTCTTCATAGACATCCTCGGTGATTGACCATACCAAAGCTTCCCATTTGCCTTGGAAAAAAGCCCGCAACATCTCATTATGTTCATATGCTTTCAAGAATTCCTTCTTTTTCTTTACTCGTGTCTCCAACAGTAGTTTAGCAATATTCTCTAATTCTTTCAGCTTAAGTGGTTGAATTTTCGATTGGCAATTTTTCCTCACATTGCACCATATGTGAAACATACAAAGAAAATTGAATGCATCCGGAAAATACCTTCTTAATAGCATATATCAACGATGAATCTTGATCGAAAACGAACACTTTAGGAAGAGCACCCTCCCGGAAGATTAACTTCAATTGTTCTAACCCCCAAACATAACTCTCTCTTTCTCGTTTTTCAAGAAACAAAAAGCCACGGTCAACGGTGACTTTGTCGAAGTATGCCCCACAATGTTCATCAACGGCATCTCATATTTATTATTCTTGTACGTGCAATCCAATATAATAACTTGTGGGAAGCATAGAGCCAATTGGACGCATTCCGGGTGGGCAAGGAAAAGGTGTGTGACTTGACCGAATTCATCCAACTTCTTTTGGCAAGCGTAGTTATTCTTCACCCCTAACCACATTACTTGTTGCATTATCATCCTACCTTGCAAATTGAGTCTTCTAATCTTTTGTCTTGCATTGTAGATAGTTTGCATAGTCGACTTGTTATTCTTGTTGTTCGCCTTCAATTTGCTAAGAATCCTAGACGGTGGCAAACGTGCTCATTTTATCCACTTCTAGCATCTCGTCGGGTTTGAGTCGCACTACTTTCGCATGTCCATGAAGGTCTTTGGGACGTGGGTGGTTATGACGACAATCCATATGTTTATTCATTGTCCAATATTGATCTTCTTTGTTCAAGGAGTTATTCTCGAGGTTGAAAACGATCTTGAAAGGGCAATTTCTTTTCTTCGTCTTCGTCCTATTCTTTCTCCCGGTCTTCCCAACATATATGGTACCCTTTTTAACCTTGCTAGCGCCGGTTCCACTACGCTCACAAATCATTTCAAACCGATCCCCTCGGCTTTGTTGTCCTTTAACTAGTGCACAATTTAACTTCATCGCGTGTTCCTCAACCCAATCAAGAACGTCGGGTTTAGTTTTCCATCTCTACGTTCATTCCAAAACAAATAATTTGTAAGAAAAACTTTGGAATATTCCGACAACATTAAGGTAAACAAGAAGTTCTTACATACCAAATCATTTTGGAAGTGATCCTTGGTATCCTCTTGAATTATGTCTACTGGATCAGGTTGATTTTCCATGGGTACAGGTCCGCCAAGCACGATCTACAAAGAATATCACAAGGTTAAATACTAGAAAAGGAATATAATAGCAATGTTCGGCTCTTTCGATAATCATATCATGTGTCGAACCATGAAAATTTACAGGTTTCGGCTTATACGATATTCTCAATATGTGTCAAACCACGAACAATATTTGAACCCAAAAATTAACAAATTCATGTTCGGCTCATACGATAAACATATTATGTGCCGAACCTTGAACATTTATAGGTTTCGGCTTACACGATATTCTCAATATATGCCAAACCAATAACAATATTTTAACCCAAAAATTAACAAATTCATGTTCGGCTCATACGATTTTGAATATATAAGCCGAACCAGTAATTATTTTTATTTCGGGCTATTCAGGATGTTGTTCGGCTTACTATGAAACTTTCATATAAGCCGAACTAGTGTCTAGCAAAAGGGTTGGAATTGAAAATTATAGGTTCGGTGCATGCTGTAAACATATTCAGTGAGCCGAACCGATCATCATTTGGTTGATTCGGCTCATAGATGTGAGCCGAACCTCAACCTGGTTCGCCGAACTATGAAGCAAAAATCCAAACTTTTGATAATTTAGAGCTATAGAAGTGAGATTGAGCAAAAGATAGCAGTGTACCTGTGTATTAGAAGCATTGGGTTCCTCATATATGTACTCATCATCTGGATTTGGCTCATAAAAATCATCATCTTGAGTTTGTGTTTGAGTTTGAGTTTGTGTAAAATCATTCTCATAATCTAAGAAATCAGCCATTTGGGAATCATTGTTGTAGTTGATATGTATTTTCCTAGGTTTTTTATATGAATTATGACCCTCCTCATCCTCCATTGAATCAGGAATTAAAATTTTCTCACTTTCTCCTTCTCTTTCTCTCCTTCTTAGCCAAAACTTTGACTTTTTCCTCCCCAAATTTTTTCATCTAAACAACCTTTATAATTTTGAAAATTATCTTAATCACTAAATAAAATATTTAATCACTAATCCAGATCACTAATACTAATACGTAAAGGGTAGGTTTGCCATTAAAAGAAATTTGAGTTAAGGAGATATCTGATTTTGTTATTTCACAACTTTTTTTTTGTCTTTATTTAATATGCCTAAAAATATTTCAGTGTGTCCAAAATCAGGATTCAAACTAAAATCCAAATCCATAGGGGCGTTTCCCTTTTTAAACCCATGGCATGTAGAGTGAGAAGTCATATTTCCCTATTTAAAACCCATGTAGAGTCAGAAGTGACTCCCATAGTGGTAAGTGGTTGTTGCTCTCAAGAAACTTGTATCAGTTGCATACGTGAGACATTTGAGCCATTTCAAGGAAAGTGTTGTGCATAAAACAAAGCAATGGGTCTCGCCTTAGCAAGTTGTCTTCCGTGGAATTTGTTTAGCCGTTTAGGGCGCATCGTGGTGACCGTAGAGACCATCAGATACAAACAGAGAAAATGGAAGAAACAATTGAAAAGAATATATGTATGTCCTACGTATTTTTCAGCAGTTAGTGCCAAGGATAAGGAACATTTCAAAATCGCCTTAATAACGGTAATAACTCTTGAGAAAGGTTGTTAGTCTATAAATTCTTCAACGTGCTGTCAGTGATCTTTATTAGTGGGATCCATGACTGAATATTTCAGAGATGACCGTGTATAATTTCCTTGCTGTATATGCACACATTTGACTCGACTAAGAGCAACTGCAGTGGACGACTAAACTCAAATTTGGTGTCGAGTGAGCTGGCGTAGTGGAACGGACCATCGATCAAAATTTGATCAAAGAGTAAAACTCGGACCAAATTTGGTCGGCGATTAAGACCAAATCCAAATATAGTCGGGCGTTTATATAATGTCCGCCTACCCGACGGGCGTTGGTATAATGTCCGCCTGTAGCCGCGCGTTCGTAAAGTTAACGTCTGATGCAGGGCGTTGGTATAATGTCCGCCTGGATGGGGCGTTGGTATAATGTCCGCCTGAATGGGGCGTTGGTATAATCAACGCCTGGCATGGGGCGTTAGTATAATGTCCGCCTGGATGGAGCGTACGTAAAGTTAACGCCGGACACCCAGGCGTTGATATAGTCATGATCCCAAATTTGAAAAGTTTTGAAAACTTTACTTGGGGCGTTGTCTTTATCAACGCCCCATATTTTTTTCTTTTTTTTTTTGAACCCGGGCGAACGTATAATCTCCGTCCCACACACCAGGCGTTGCTATAGTTCACGCCCCATACAGGCGTTATCTTTATCAACGCCTCATGCCAGGCGTAATCTTTATCTACGCTGGACGATGAAGCGGATTTTATATCAACGCGCGACCAAATTTACTCGTCACCCGCTACACCACAGGACGGACTAAACCCAAATTTGATTTTTTTTTTAATCTTTGGTCTTTAGTTATGCTCGCACCAATGTGGACGCTCTAAACAACTAGTTTTTGTATATTAGAGTTGGTGCGTCGGAACGCTAGCCAATTCATTTCCCTTTTCAAGTATTTAGTGATTCCGGACCACAATCGGTGTCATTTTCTTAAAACAAAAATAAAGACTGGAGCAGGAATCATTTTTTGACCTTTGAACGGAGTTGATTTTTCAATCCTGACATGCTTGGCTTTGCCCGAGAGAGTCTCTCGTGTAAATAGGGTTGAACATGATTTCGGTTTTCCGCTGGAACCGGACCTAACCAGACTAATTAGAAAGAAACCAAACCGAACCATTTACTAATGGATTGGTTACAATGTAGAAAGTGGAAAACCGATAGTGTTGGTTTTGGTTTGGTTTGATCTCTAAAACCGAACCAAAAACCATTGGAAAACCGATTAATTTTTAAACTTGGTTTCTACCGTTGATTTACAAGTATTAGATTCTACCCATTGATTTAGACGATAAATAGAAACTCTAAATCTAATATTTCATTATGATAATCTCCCTCTTTCTCTTTCTCATTCTCTCAGTCGCCTCCCTTCTCCACCCCCAACTACAGCTGCTGTTACTCGACTTTTTTCTTCCCGTCTTCCTTCTTTTTTGTTTGTCAATAACTAAATTAAGATATATTATATATCTTCTTTTGATCTCTAGATTTAGAGTAAGCTTTAACTATTCTTGATATTTTCTTTATTTTATTTTTTGTCTGTAAATTTGTGTAAACCAATACTATCGACAACCACGACTTTCTTATCTGTAAATTTGTGTATTTGTTTTTTTGGTTTGACATAATTATTGGTTAACCAAAAACCACTGGGACAAACCGAAACCAACTGGAACCATTTGGAAACCGAACCAATGGTTAATGGATTGGTTCGGTTTAGATTTTTAGAAATCAATAGTATTGGGGATACATTAAGAAGTTAAACTCTAAACTAGATTTTTCATGAGGGGAGTATTTCATGAACTCTCCAAACTCTTGAACGGAGATCCGCTGACCTCCTACTTGAGAGTCGGGCTCCTGAACAACTGGACTAATCCCTCAACGTCAATGTAAGTAGTGTATTTGTTTTGATTTAATTAATTGAGGAGACAATTAAGGTATAAAGACGAGTGAGGAAAAAATTCAGTACGTTAAAGTCAAAACTCAAAATTGAGCACTCCAGCTCTTCAGCCATTAATTGACTACTATCTTCTTCTTCTTTTTCCCAAAAGCTCAGCAGCTCAAGGTTAATATTTTATTGAAAAGTGATAATAAAAGCATAAAAAGATGTACATAAAAGGGACAAAGGAAGCACAAACCACAAAGCCACGAACAAACATGACAAGCTAACAAAACAACCTAGATAACACCAGAGAAAAAAAGAACAATGGACTCGGCCGGCTATATATATTAAATAATAATAGCTGCCAAACACATCCTACCAAAGAATCTGATTAACTGATTTTACAAAGGTTAAAACGGCAAATAATGCGACGCATACTTACGCCGCGAAAAAACTACTTCTTTCCCAAACTTTTGGGTGATCCATTTTGTTGTTTTAACGCAATTGTTACACCCCGCATGCATCAATTGTTTTTGACGTTATATGGTCAAATGAAAATTTTCCGATGTCAAACCGCTATAAAGTTCATCGGAAAACAAAAATAGTGCTATAAGCCGTCATCCCCGAGGTCAAAATCTAAGTCCAACCAATTAGCCTTGAAGGACAGGATCCATGATTCGATTCCTATTGCCTATTTGTTCAGGGTATGATTCGAATTATATAGAAGATACGAACCTATTTTACCTATTAGGCCTATTCCTATTCCCATGCATATGTCAAAAAAATGGTGTTTGGCATACCAGGTGGCATGACAAACCATTTGCGCCACTATGGGAAAACCGGTTAGCACTAGACTTTCTATCGAGCGATATTAACTAAGTCGCTGGCGTTATAAACAAAATCGCCAGCGTCTGATATTCTAACGCCTATAAATATCGCACCAACACCATTCTACCCTTCACAATTCCCTTCTCAACTCTTCTTTCCCTTCTCAACTATGATTTCCTTCATAAACACAATCATTTCTTAAACAAAAATGGAAAGAAAAAAAAGAAACAGAAGAGCCAAAGGATGTACTAGTACTCCAGCCAGTGGAATAAATTTTGTTGTGGATATCCATACTGGGGGGTCAATGCTACACCAGTGGAGTATCAGACTAGGTGTAACAATTATGAAGCTCTACTTCAAGGATTTCAGAGATTCCACTTGGAGGAGTTGCAAAAACAGAGGGACAACATGATGTTTGACCTGAGTCAAGGATTTGAGGGTAATGATGGTTCAGGTAGTAGTAGGGGAATGAGTCCCAGTGTTAGTGGAATGAGTCCCAATGGTAGAGGAATGACTCATTTGAGTCCCAGTGGTGGAGGAATGAGTCCAACTGGAAGTCACCAAAGTCGTGGAAGTGAAAGAAGATTGAGACGTCGTATGCAGGAGGTACCAGA
Organism: Papaver somniferum; assembly: GCF_003573695.1. Taxonomy (NCBI): domain Eukaryota; kingdom Viridiplantae; phylum Streptophyta; class Magnoliopsida; order Ranunculales; family Papaveraceae; genus Papaver; species Papaver somniferum. Next base: position 24,403,958 of record NC_039368.1, on the reverse strand, counting down.
AAGTTCTACTCCAAACATAGTGTTAGATACTCAAGTAGAACGTGTAGCTGATGAAAACGTTAGCATGGATACAACTCCGGCACGTCCGTTTGGACAGATGGACATAATGACTCCTGGTGGTGGTGTGACTTAGAATTAATTACTGGGATTAGGCAAACGAATTTGTTTACCCAATTTCCTCAACCTCCCCAATTGCCTCAATCTCATCAGCATTTCAGTTATATCAGCAAACTCCTCCATCATATCAACAACACGCATTTCAAGATTTGTATCGTGTTCTCTTGCATCCTATTAATTACCAAGGTTATGCTGATTCTGATGAGACTCAACTACCAAGTGAGTCTCAAACCGAACAAGGCTCGATAACTGAAATGTTGAACAATACCCTTGATCCATAAAACGTGGGTAATTGGGTCTTTGGTCAAGAAAGAAACGGTCAAGGAAACCAGTAATTTATTTGCATAATTTAGTTTAAATATTTCATATGTAATCTTTTTATTTTAATTAATGAAAACTATCTTTTAATTAAAAACTAGTTTTACATTTCAACGTAATATCTCAAATGTATACTAGTTTTACATTTGAACATAATATCTCAAATATATATCCCTTGCAACTGAAACCCAACATCGAATTACAGAATTATTTTCTTAAATTGTGAGTTGAATTTGTTGCAACTGTAACAATAAAATACTCAAAGAAGATGTTAGAAATAAATTTCTGAAACGCTTAAATAAACACTCATTGGAATCAGCAAACAGAGGACAAAGTCACGTGTTCAACACGCTGTCCTTAACACGATAGTTCACCGGTACACCTCAAGAATGAGCGATGCCTATACCCTGTGGTGAAGTCGTACCCAGAATAAAACTGCTCGTTACAAGTATTGTTAGTACTACAATACTTTCCCACTCTTACGAACTCAACAACAACGACACGGAATGAAAGAAAAAGACCACACAGAGGGAGAGAGACGAAAAGAAGAGGATAGTAGCTCTTCTGGACACAAATTGAAATGAAAAGTTCGAGTCCTTTTTATAGGTAGAAAAGAGAGAGGCAAAATCAATGTGCATTTAGAGCGAATTAAAGAGAGAATAAATCAGAATTAAAGACAAAAATAATATCTAATTAATTTAAGATTTTTTCAAAATGGTAATAAAACAGCCATGCACATTATGTCGACACAATGAAAAATAGGAAAGAAATAATTCTCACCCCAGTCATACGCCCCCCACATTTAAGACAATATTTATTTTTATTGTAAAATATTTAAGGAAATAATTTAAAATCATTTTGTCAAAGTGATAAATCTTGGTTGATCCATGTCCATGGCGCAGGCACGAGCCCGGGCCCTAAGACTAAGTGAAAGCAAAAATATTTCGCCCCACTCGTTCCACCCACATTGTTTTTATAACTACCCATAATGGATTAGTTAAATAGTGGAACTCCTATTTAGTTATACCCTATATGGGACTAAATGTCATATTTCATTCGCTCATAAGAAAATGAGCAAGTACCCTTAGAGACTTTAAGGTCCTAAGTTCCATTTCCACCAAGACTATAAAACCAACAATCCACCACATTAATGAAATGCTGATAAAATCAGAAAAACGGAAAGCGAGAAATACCACTTAGGAAAGATGTGTTCATGAGGTCTTGAACCTTTGCTTAATGAGAAATTTCCGGAATTACTTGATCGACAGTGAACGCGATGTCTTGAACTTCCATCATTTGGTGTAATCCGTAATAATTACCACGCGTGATATCTCTCTAGGTGCTGTCAAGTTCATGTCGTTGTGTCCTTTTTGGCCCTGGACAAATCCGGTTTCTCAGAATGCTCTAGAGAATCAGCTCTATTCTCATAGGAAACGACCCCCTTCCACATTTATATAGGTGAGTTTCATCAAGAGTGTTTACTGCTACACCCCACTTCAATCTTAAATTGAAACTGTAGAACTCATTAAGACTTAATTGAAAGTCATCCTCCACATGCAGTCACACTATCACGTCTACACCATAAGGAAGGGATAGAGAATGAAATTCTCTGATAGTGTTTACCTTGACCCACCATAAATTAGTTGTCTCATTCAAAACCTTGATCTTAGGATCTCCAGTCAACAAGGTTGAGTACCCTTCATGGCAAGTTTATTTAATGAGCTTAAGCCCCATCCCCTTTGATGCATAATTAACTATCTTTTTGGACAAACCTTTCGTCAAAGGGTTTCTGATATTATCCTTGGACATAATCCAATCAATGGAAATAACGCCAATTGAGATTAGTTATTCTTAGCTTTAGCTATTACAGCTTGGCTAACACAAAGCATAGATATAGATGGCACAAGCCTATGCCAGAGAGGAATGTCTTCTAAAAAGCATCTTAGGTACTCGGATCCCTCTCGTGCTTTATCTAACTTGATACTCTCAAATTCCATAGTGAATTTGAGCATAACATGTCTGTTTGGAAATCTTCCAAAAACAGTCCCTCAAACTAGAGTGAAAATATATACACTCGTAGACTTAGACTCCTTTGAGTCAGATATCCAGTTTGCATCAAAAAATCCCTCAAGGACGGCAGGGTACCTTTCATAATTCAAACAAAAGGTCAAAGTGTATTTCAAATACCTCAGCACTCTAAAAAGTGTGTCCCAACGTTCCTGCCCTGGATTACAAGTATACGTACTCACAACATAAGCAATGTCTGGCCTAGTACAATTCATCAAATACATCAGACTTCCTATAACTCGTGAGTATTCAAGTTGTGAAACTCCATTACCCTTATTATTTTTGAGTCTACAACAAGGATCATACGGAGTATGAGCAGGTTTACAATCAAAATGATTGAATTTTCTAAGCATAATTTCAACATAATGAGATTGACTAAGACTATTACCGTTAGAATTTCTTCAAAGTTTCATCCCTAAGATTACATCTGCGGGTCCTAAGTCTTTCATGCCAAAGTTCTCATTTAGCATGCTCTTAATGGAATTAATTACATCCATGTTTGTACCAAGTATAAGCATATCATCAACATACAAGCATACAATCACACATGCATCATTCACAAGTTTAGTGTAGACACACTTGTCAGATTCATTGATTCTAAAACCACTAGAAAATATTACATTATCAAATTTTGCATGCCATTGTTTAGGTGCTTGTTTCAATCCAAACAAAGATTTTTTCAGTTTACAAACTTTGTTTTCACAACCTTTCACTACAAATCCCTCGGGTTGTTCCATGTAAATTTCCTCATCTAGTTCACCATTTAGAAAAGATGTCTTTACATCCATTTGATGTATCTCTAGGTTATGAACCACAACTATAGAAATTAGCATCCTAATGGAAGTAATCCTTGTAACGGGTGAGTAAGTATCAAAGAAATCTACATCTTCATGTTGTCTATAGCCTTTAGCTACTAACCTAGCCTTGTATTTTTGAATAGTTCCATCAATGTTACGTTTCCTCCTGAAGATCCATTTACATCCTATGGCCTTATACCCTGGAGGTAAATCTACTATCTCCCATATATCATTTTCTTTAATGGATTCCATTTCACTAATAGAAGACTCTTTCCACCACGGAGCTTCAGAAGAGGTCATGGATTTTCTATAAGTCTGAGGATCAGACTCTGCTAGTGTTACGAAGTCGGGTCCAAATGAGGTTTTGGTTCTAGCCCTTTTACTTCTCATAGGGTCAGTTTCTACTTCATGTTCCTCTAAAGATAAAGTCTGACTGGTTGAAGGGACATCTAGGGGATTAACACCTCTCTTACGAGAGTCGGATTTTAATGGAAAAACATTTTCAAAAAACACAGCATCCCTATACTCCATAACAATATTCTCACCAATTTCAGAACTCAGAACCATAAATTTATATGCAGGAGTATACTCAGGATACCCTATGAAGACATAGTCAACAGTTTTGGGTCTTATCTTATTTTTTTTTAGGTTTAGGGATCTGAACCTTATCCAAACACCCCCACACTTTGAAGTATGCAAAATACGGTTTTCTACCTTTCCATAATTCATATGGAGTTTTATCTGATCCTTTAAAGGGTACTCTATTCATGATATAGCAGGATGAGAGTACATCTCCCCACCACAAGTTCGAAGGTAATCCTGAACTAATTAACATGGCATTCATCATCTCCTTAAGGGTACGGTTCTTATGTTCAGCTACACCATTAGACTGGGGTGAATAAGGAGGGGTAACTTCGTGTATTATGCCATGTTCTAAACATAAATATCCTATGGGAATTCTGTACTCACCACCATGGTCAAACCTAATGGTTTTAATGGTAGTATTCAATTGGTTTTACAACTTCTAATTTATACACCTTAAAGGCTTCTAAGGAATCATACTTACCTCTAAGCAAATATATATGACAATGCCTAGTACAGTCGTCTATGAAAGTAACAAACCATTTCTTACCACCTCTAGTTTGAACCGATTTCATGTCAACTAGGTCTGAGTGAATTAATTCTAAGGGTTTAGAATTTCTATGAATATTCGTGCTAAAAGATTTTACAACATATTTTGATTCTACGCATATTTCGCATTTGTGTTCCTTTTCCAAACTAAAAATTTGGGTATGCATCCTTCATTAGCTAGTTTATGCATTGACTTAATTTACATTTCCAAGTCTAACATGCAAAACATTCAATCACACAAAATAAAGCACACGAATCAATTATGTTCACTTCATCAGATTTTCGTTAAGCTTATATGGACCCCAAGTCAATTAACCGTTGCTTAAAAAATTCATTTCCCTTAGTTACGACAAGTTTTCCTGATTCATTTAAAATTTAAGTCTTTTATCAACTTCAACAGAACAACATACAAGATTCTTGCATATGCCCAGAACATGAAAACTCCATTCAACGTGAGGATATTACAGATATGTGCTGCTGCTCGACCTTTCTCTTTTATACAACTTATGTCGCAAATAGTTACTCATATAGAGTTTCTCTACATCTTCTATCCTATGATAGAAGGTGAACAGATCTATGTTTCAATAAACATGCTTGGTGGCTCCAGAATCCACCACAAATATCTCACATTGGTTATTAAAATAACTTCCAACATCATGCCACTGAACTCGTACTAGTTTGTATTCAACTAAATTATCATTAACTTTCTACTTATTAAGGTTTTACGTTTTCTACAATTACTGTCATTTGACCAGGAATTTTACAAACATAACAAACACCCTTAATTAAAGTAATGATAGATTTAGGTCTGTGAAACATACCTTTGTTACGAGAGCTATGAAAATTGTTGCATTTGATGTTCTCACATTTGCCATCTTTGGAAGATTTATTTTCAGCCACATGCGCCTATTAGCCATGTCCCTTGTAAATGGAACCTTTATTCACAAACCACAATTCCGAATCAAAAAATAAAATATGAATTTTGAAGATAACATCTAGATTTACAAACTTCGTTTGAACCAGCATTTCAAAAAAACTCATGGTTACCCCATAAAAACTAATATTGTCAAACAACATATTTCTGTTCGTCAGAATTTTCAGGAACATTTCTCTGTTTTGTAAAATATCAAAAAAATACTTTTACAACTCCAAAAATTCTGAAATTTTACGTGGGTAACTATCAATATGTCTACTACATTATTACAAAATGGTTTATAAAAATTCTTTCCAGGTTAAGAGATAAACTCAAAACTCTACGGCTGACCCAAAAATTCATTTTTTACTTTTTCACTCCACTAATAACATCCATGATTGTTGGGTGCAACAATTAAATACAATAAACAATTAAATAAACAAAAATTATTGATACTTATCTCCTTTATAATGGAAGTGATCGGTTTGACAAAACGGATGAGCTCCCCAGAAAATTTTGCTAACCCATCAACATCGTTCTTACCCATTGTTACGGATAGAAAAGACTATCGTGTTAAGATTGTTGAAACTGTAACAACAAAATACTCAATGAATATGTTAGAAATAAATTTCCGAAATGCTTAAATAAACACTCAATGGAATCAGCAAACAGAGGACAGAGTCACGTGTTCAACACGCTGTCCTTAACACGATAGTTCACCGGTACACCTCAAGAATGAGCGATGCTTATACCCTGTGGTGAAGTCGTATCCAGGATAAAACTGCCCGTTACAAGTATTGTTAGCACTACAATACTTTCCCACTCTTACGAACTCAACAGCAATGGCACGGAATGAAAGAAAAAGACCGCACAGAGGAAGAGAGACGAAAAGAAGAGGATAGTAGCTCTTTTGGACACAAATTGAAATGAAAAGAGAGAGGCAAAATCAATGTGCATTTAGAGAGAATTAAAGAGAGAATAAATCAGAATTAAAGACAAAAATAATATCTAATTAATTCAAGATTTTTTCAAAATGGTAATAAAATAGCCATGCACGTTATGTCGACAAAATGAAAAATAGGAAAGAAATAATTCTCACCCCGGTCATACGCCCCCCACATTTAAGACAGTATTTATTTTGACTGTAAAATATTTAAGGAAATAATTTAAAATTATTTTGTGAAAGTGATAAATCTTGGTTGATCCATGTCCATGGCGCAGGCACGAGCCCGAGCCCTAAGACTAAGTGAAAGCAAAAATATTTCGCCCCACTCGTTCCACCCACATTGTTTTTCTAACTACCCATAATGGATTAGTTAAATAATTAAACTCCTCTTTAGTTATACCCTATATGGGACTAAAGGTCATATTTCATTCACTCATAAGAAAATGAGCAAGTAACCCTAGAGACTTTAAGGTCCTAAGTTCCATTCCCACCAAGACTATAAAACCAACAAATATACTCATTTTCTCCAACAAAATTCGGGTGCTTATCATAATATTTTCATAAATTATAATCGTGAAAATTGCAGCCGTTAGACTATGAATTAATCAACGATAATCATACCATCGAGCGACATCTTGATTAACGCTAGCGATTGACTGACCAGCGAGCGCAGGAAAGACCATCGAGCGATGGAATCTCTATCGCTCGATGGAAACTCTGTCGTGTATGCATATATGCCAGGATTGACATATAGGCATATGAATTTGGTAGTTTGGCATACCCATAGTGGGTGTATATATTCCAAATATCATGTTTTGGCATGCGCATAGGAATAGGCCTCAAAGAAATATAGAAGATACGACATATATATTACCTATCAAAGAAATTTGCATGGGTTAGATATTAGAGCCAGATGAGCCAGCAAATTTTGTCTTGTCACTTTAACGTAAGGATTGTATACTCCCTCCGTTTCTAAGAAGGAGGTACTTTCACTTTTTCAATTTGACATATTTTACAAAATAATTGTAAACTTTCTTCCATGGAATCAAGAAATATGTCTCGCTTATTTTACATATTAGTTGAACCTGTAAGTAATAACTATGTCGAGGGAAAGAAAAATTAGAGGATAATTAAGGAACATCTAACAATCATGTCCATTTTGGGGTTTATCAAAATTATTTTAAGCCTATCACTAGAAGATAAAAACGGATCATTGTGAAGTAGAAGCAAAAACTTCGGATCCAATTATTTTCTGATGGCTAATTTATTCATGATTAATTAGCATTAATTCGGATGATTAATTGATGTTTAATGTTGTTAACTTAGAAATCAACTAATGTTAATTCATCATGAAAACATTAATTTTTTTGTCATGCACTCGTAAACTGATTGTTCTTGATATTTTTGATACATGAAGAATATCAACCTAGAACGACATATGTTTTCATTTTTATGGTTGATTGATCACGATCGATCGATACAATCCTTCACAAGTGCCCGTCGTAAAATCAAAAATAATAATTTTTACATAAACCCATGTACCAATTGTAAAGATTTTCAAAAGTTTTTCTCCAAGTTGTTTTTTTTTTGCCAGAATCGGTTTACATAAATACTCTTATCAACTTATTGAAAATATGGACCCTTTTTTCGGTTGTTTTGCTCATAACTTATTCTTCCGATGTCGGAATGGCTTCATTCTCTTTGTTGAACTCATATTTTCGTTCTCTATAATATAGAGTTGAAATTTATGGATTTGGACAAGTTCTGATTGGTCTTGGATCCAAGAGTTCCAACTTTACATACAATACTCTTAAATCACTAACAATTGGGCATTTAGGAATTGGAATGTAATAATATCGATGCATACATAAGAAAAGGTTCTCTATTGATTAAAACGATGTACCTGTACCTATGGGATAGGGTAGAGGAAAGAAGATTTCACATAGTACTTTTGATCGAAAAAGAAACCTTATTTCATACCCTTCGCTCGATGAGAAAATGGGTCAGATTCTACAGTATCAAACCTATGGGACTAAAGGAATGATGAAAAGGAATAAAAAGAAAATAGAAATAAAGAAGAAAATAAATAAGTAGGAAAACCCGTATTCCAAACGAACAAATTCAAACTCGAAAAGATCCAGAATCAGTTTATACGCAATCCACATCGACTGATTCTGGGTTTGATGTTCTTCAACCATGAAGATACCTATTACAATCGGTCAACGTGGTCATGATCATCGACTGGTTATTATAGAAATCGGTCAATGTGGATATGAACATCAACTGATTGTGGTTAAACATGGAAAATCAAAATCCTTTGTAATTTTCAATTTGGATGAATAAACCAATCGCAAACGTAATTAAGAGTAGTGGGTTACAATCAACGATGTTTAGTTTGATTATTTTTTACAAAAGGATAATGAAATAAATTTTAAATGGATCGTTATAGTTAGAATTGATTGATGTAGTTAGGTTTTAATTTTAGTTTGTGAGGGAAATGAATTTAATACATTTCAAATTTAAAAGGGATTTAAGTAGGTTTCATTTTAAGGGGAGTTTCTATGGCAATGTTCAAATGAAATTTTTTGTTGAGCCAGGTGGATGGTCAAATGCGATTTTGCACTATGGGAAAGAAGTGGGCGGTTGACCGTCAAGTGCCAGGATGAAGTGTTGCCGTTGGCGCACGTCGTACAAACAATGGCGCTCGTAGTACAAGAGCTGGCGCTTCTGGTACAAACACCAGCGTGCGCAGCAGAGCCGTTGGTGTTTGATTCGAGACCGCCAACGGTTACTTTTGAACGGTCACCGAATGGCTAGTTTCTACATCCGTAAATACGGCTCGAGTTTGATCTCACAAATTCACGATAATCTTTCATCTGATCAATTTTTTTTTCTTAATTTCAATTACTTTCGATTTTCAACCATGAATTCTGATTTTGATTCTTCTGGGGAAGATATGGAGAGGGATGAAATGTTATATGAAGAAGAGGAAGAAATGTGTATGGAGTTTTTGCGTCAAATGGATGAAGATGCAATTCAAGATAGAAGAAAGCGAAATTTTATTTTACAATTACAAACTGGGATCATACCAAAGCCTTTAGGGACATACGAAGTTGGACTAGAAGATGGACGTGGGGAGATCGACATTTTTACCACGAAAAGATGATGCATGATTATTTTAATCATGATTGTGTCTATTCTGACGAGGATTTTCAGCGACGATTCCGCATGGGCCACAACTTGACGCAAAGGATTATTGTCGAGCTTCGTCAGGTATAACCTTTATTTAATTATCAGTATGATGCGCGACATGTACGAGTCTTTAGTGTCGAACAAAAGGTTATTGCGGCCCTCCATATATTATGTTACGGGGTACCAGCGGATTCCACAGATGATTACATCCGTATTGGGAAAACAATCGCCTTTAGGTATCTCAAATTGTTTTGTTTTGTGAAACAATAGTCGATCATTTTGGTACAACCTTTTTAAGAAAGCCTACTCAGAAAGATGTTCAAAGAATAACTGCAGAAAACACGAGAGGGGTTTTCCAGGAATGCTAGGTAGTCTTGACTGCATGCACTGGACGTGGCATGCGTGTCCGGTTGAATGGGCAATATAAGGGTTACTATCCAAAACCAACTGTAATTTTGGAAGCTTCCGCTACTTATGATTGTTGGTTTTGGCATTCTTTTTTTGGACTCCCGGGTTCAAATAACGATCTCAACGTTTTATATAAGTCACCATTGTTTGAAGATCTTAAGAATGGGATCGCGCCGCACTGTAATTTCACCATCAACGATCATCACTACACTCAGGATTATTATCTAGCAAACAGAATCTATCCAGAATGGTCAGCTATGGTTCAAGTTTATAGTCAGGTAGGTTTTGGACCGATGAATTCGAATGATATGAAGTACATTAATACCCAACAAATGAAATGAAGAAAGGACGCTGAACGCGCTTTTGGTGTACTGAAAAGGAAGTTTGCCATCATAGCTGGGCTGGCATGCTTTTTTGATCTTCAAGAAATGAACAAAATTATGCTGACTTGTATCATTCTGCATAACATGGTCATTGAAGAAACCAGACGTGACCCAACTTGGACTAGTTGTTTGCACCCAGAAATATTTCCGGGCACTAAACACGATGATTTTGGTGTTGTTGATGGAAACAGGGCTAATAACAGAAAATAGTCAAGAATGACAGACACAAATTTAACGTGGTTTGGCATGGTTTTCCTACATCCACGGACGAATCTCCTAGGGGAGTGGTATTTTATTGATATTTAGAATTACAATGCTCTTTTCTTCTATTGGCTACCCCCTTTCTGATTTCTGCTCCTCACTATTTACACAGTTGAATACATAATTTCAATTTAAACTTAAATTGCATTAACTTCTCATTCATGCCTCCATGTTAAATTTTGCATGAAACTGCTCATTCATGCCTGCTGGAATCAATTCTGCATGAAATTGCTTGCATGCATGCTGGAATCATTTCTGCATGAAACTGCTGGAATTAATATTGCATGTTCAATTCTGTATGAAACTGCTGGAATTAATATTGCATGTCCAATTATGTATGAAACTGTTGGAATTAATATTGCATGTCCAATTCTGTATGAAACTGCTGGAATTAACTCTGCATGCCTCCATCTTCAATTCTGCATAAACAATGGCTGGCAGTATGGGTGGATGCTGGCTGGCAGCACAGCTGACAACATGGGTAGAGACTGGATGGCAGCACATCTGGCAGCATGGCTAGAAACTGGATGGCAGTGAGGCAGAGCACTTGGCTGGGAATTGGTTGGCATCACTGTTGGCAACAAGACTAAAAATTGGCTAGAGGTGCGACGTGCAACCTGACTTTGATAGTTGACCAACAGTTGACTTTGACTGTTGTCCGAGTGTTGACTTTGACCATTGACCGGTCATTGTAATATTGGGCAGGCTAGTGGGTTGCTTCGGTTGACTGGTGGAAGCTGAATAGTGGCCCAAAAAAATATTCTGGCCCACTATGTGGTATTTTTACTCATGGTACAGAAACTAGTTTTCCAGATAAAGATTTGAGGCCGAATCTTGTGGTGGAGCATGGGCATCCAGCAAGATAATATAGACTTGCCATTGATAGACTCCAAAATCAGGGATTCTATGGACATCTAAGACAAGATCTAACTAAGTACCTTTGGCTTTAAAAGGAGCAAGAGACGATGCGCGGGGGCGAGGCAGAGGGAGAGGGAGATAAATGTTATTTTCAATTTAGTGTTGTTTATTTTAATTAATATGTTTTTTAGGCAGATAGATGTTATTTTCAATTTAGTGTTGTTTATTTTAATTAATATGTTTTTTAATTTAAAGTTGTTTGTTTAAACGACTACGCTTAAAATTAAAATTAAGGAAATTATATTAAAAATAATTTTAAATAAACGAGTACAATTAAATTAAACTTAAATAAACAAGAATTAAAACCACTTATCAAGACTGTATTCATCTTATTTTTCTTCCGAGGCATCATCTTCGTCTTCTTCCACATTCACATATTGGTCAGTTTGTTGAGGGACTTGTTGTTGTTCGGCGGCGACTTGTTGTTGTTGTTCGACCGCGACTTGTTGTTGTTCGGCCGCATCCATTTCCTTAGTCCATGCAACAAGTTGTCGTTCATTCATTGTTGGAGTGTTCAAGGCGAGTAACTTGTTTAGATTACAATCCCTGTAGTATTGTTCTCGCGAAAGACGACTTTTTCGTTGTTGATTTATTGCAATTCCACGGTCTCTGGATATATCTGCTTCTATCTTCAACTCGAATTCTGATGAGTGCCAAATATTGTATATATTTATCCCTTTTTGTTGGCATTTTAACTCATCTTTTATGCATTAATTCTACATTTTATCCCATATTCTGTATTTTCATTGTTTTCAAGAATAAATATTTTTCTTACTTAATTTTGCATTTTTAGGTAATAAATAAAGTCTGGATGACTTGCGGAGCGGAAAAGAGCTGAAGAGTAGTGAAAAGCCGGAAGAAATTACGCAAGGAAGCCGCAAAGAATGGTGCGCACAAGACCAAAAAGCTAGGAATGGGCTCAATAAGGAAGAATTGTTCTTAAAGAAGATATGGGCTTGGCATACCCAAGGCCCAAAACCCTTACCCAAACCCATTTTCTATATCCATACCCGCCTCCATTCTCAGCCGTTAGATTGGATCCATCTCATCATCCAATGGTCGCTTCTTCATCGTGCATCAAAATCTGAAGTCCCTGCAAAACACCATAGTTCCTAAATTCCAAGCCTTCAGATTAGATCACATTTAGATCCTACGGTCGCTTCTTTGCCTGTGCATCAAATCTCGATACTTCCGCTTAACACTACAACACCTAACTCCATCTGGTGTCGTTAATTTCGTTGTATTTTTGCATCCAACGGTCGCTCACGATCTGTCTCAATTTCTCCGTTAGATCCGTTTCAGAAGTTATCATCCTACGCCTTTCATCACCGAACATCAAGGTTCGATGATCCCGCTCAACATTCAAACACCTAAGTCTATATCCCACAAACCAAACAACCCCTAGCCAGAACCTAATCGAGCTCACCCCGTCTGCAACCACCATACCCTGCCGCACCACCATCACCACCAACCGTACCACCACCTTCTTCACCTACACTGCCACCACCACAACGAACTCCATCATCACCAAACCAACCCTAGACCTAAACCCATCACTTCCATCATCACCCCCTCTTTCTAGCCCCCTATTTGATTGATTTTTCTTCTCACTTTTCTCTGAAACCCTAGAAGAAAAATCAATCGATTAGGCGAGTCTAGAGAAGCAATTGGCGCGTGGGAATGGAGCAGGAAGAGATTACAAGGTATGGGTCGACATCAATTGGAAGAAATTGCATCAATTTAGGTGATGTTCAACAACCCTAATTTTACTGATTTGGGGGATTTGTGATTTATTTGGTTGTAACTATAAAAGGGTATGAGGGGTTGTAACTGTGGACATGGGTTAGCCAGCTTCACCTTGTAGAGACTGGACTAGCCAGTTTCTCATATGTTTGCCCTGTTTTGTTTGAACTTCAATTCATATGTTGTTTTGTCTTAATTTCAGTTTTATTATGTGTTAGTTTCATTTGCTAGGGCTTAGAGGAAGCTCTTGATCATATGCTAGGATAGTAAATGTATATGTATTGTCTTGAAATGCTTTAACTGCCTTAGGATTAATGAAATGCCATTTGAGTTACTCACTTGTGATCAGCTGTGCTGTTAGAAGACAGCTGATGCTAGGAGTGCAGCTAGGTCAGTGTGTGAGAATTTAATCCATTAGAGAGATTGCATCAAGCTCAGTTAGCTAGTTGAGCTAAATACTTGTGATCAGTTGTGCTGTTGAAAGACAGCTGATGCTAGGGGTCATTTAGCTAGGTTAGTTTCTCTATCCTTCTTTGTAACCTTTCATGAAAAAAACAAGACATACATTGCATCACAATTTCCTTAGCCTAGGGTCAGGTAGTGAAATCAAAAGCCTTAGTACCCTCCCTTGAACTCAGATAACTTTAGAAACTCCCCAAAGAGAACTGTAGCAAATCCTCCAAGTCCCTGTGGACAAACCCCTATTTACTATTACTTGCTTCAACTTCCCTGTATACTTGCAGGTTAGTTTGTAGGTTACTTTTCCCTTCACAACAAGTTTTTGGCGCCGCTGCCGGGGACTCGGTAGCGGTTTGCTTGTTTTCTGTTTCCTTTCTTGTTAATCTTGCTTGTTCCTGACCTGCAACTTGTTCTTGTTTTCTGTTTTCTTTCTTGTTTTCTTGCTTGTTCCTGACCTGCAACTTGTTTTCTGTTTTCTTTCTTGTTTTCTTGCTTGTTCCTGACCTGCAACTTCCTTGTTTGCTCCTGCTCTTGCATTGCTCTTGTTCTCGCTTCACTAAGAGCATTGCCTTGCTTCACTACCTTGCACTGCTGCAAGTGCTTGTTTGCTGCTGTTGGTGTGCAAGTGCTTGTTTGCTGCTGCTTGTTTGCTGCTGTTGGTGTGCAAGTGCTTATTTGCTGCTGCTTGTTTTCTGCTGTTGGTGTGCACTACCTTGCACTGCTGCAAGTGCAAGTGCTGCTGTGCTGCTGCAAGTGTTGCTGAAGCTGCTGTGAAGCTGCTGCTGTGAAGCTGCAGTTTCTGCTGGTGCTGTTGCTGTTGCTGTGCAGCTGCTGCCAAAGCCAAAGCCAAAGCCTGCTTCTCTGCTGCTGGGCTTGTGCCAACTCTCTACTGCTGGGCTCTGAACCAACTAAGCTGGGCTTGAACCAACTGAGCTGGGCTTCGCTGCAGATTCTGCTGGGCTCTGCTCCACCTTTGCTGCTGGGCTTGAACCAACTGAGCTGCTTAGGATGATCCAAAGCCCAACTGGGCTTTTGCAACCTAACTGAACAGCTGGGCTGTGCTTCAAAGGTAAGCCTAAACCCATTAAGAGAACCCAACCTGTGGGCTTCCATTTTTAATTTGTGGGCTTGTAATAATTTTTGTTTTTCTTTATTTTTTTTATTTGGGCTTGTAATAATTTTTCTTTTTCTTCTTTTTCTTCTTTTATGGGTTTGTAATTATTATTTTTGTTTTTATTTTCTTTTATGGGTTGTGCTAATTTATGCTAGGATAATTAAAAAAAAAAAAAAAAAAAAAAAAAAAATATTTTACTTGCTCCCAAATTCAAAAACCAAATTTTATTCTGCTCCCACATTAAAAACCAAAATTTTTCTTTTTCCCATCAAAACCAAATGTCTCCCGCCAAATTTTCCCCAAACCTTTTCCAAAAAGTCCAATCCCTTAAAAACCAAATTTTGAGCTTTGAGCCCAGTCATGTATAGATCTTTTTCTACAGTTGGGGAATACAACGAATCCCTTAGAGAACTTGCGTATGGACAAACTTCACGTTATGAACCTCCCACAGACCATGATGTCAATAGTTATAGGAATTATTATGGACATTTTCAAAGTCCCGAGCCGCAATACATGAACCCTAATGACTATTCATACATGCATCATTTATCGCAACGTGAAAATGAACATTTTGCTAGTGCCTCACTCACACAATCATCTCTGATGGATCAATTAGAAGCTCGAATCGCAGCTTTAGAAATGCAATCACATGAGGAATCTGTCACATCTAATTTTCTTAGGCAACCTGAAATCTATGCATGTCCCGCATGTGGTAGTTTAGACCACCCTGTTGAGCATTGTCATATTTTGCATAATTTTAGGCCATCAAGAGAAAATCCAATGTATGAAATGCCCATGAATTGTGAGAATGGTAGTCATTGGGACCATAATCAATCCTTTGAGGGTTGCGATCAATATTTTGTAGACCCTAATGACCATGCATACATGTACCATTCACCACAATTTGAACATGAAGAATTTTGTACTCCCATGAATTTAGACTCCACCACAGAAGCTTTAAGACTTAGTGAGCAAAACTTCGATAGATCTACATCACGAATTCAGGCATATTTAGATCAGATTTTGCTTCACCTACAAAAGGAGGAAATTCATGAGGAAATGTATGTTGTCCCTAATGAAGTGTCTAGTCCCATTCATGTAAATGATGTTGAATATGAACCTAATTTAGAGGAACATGAATTGACTAACGACACCACCACTGTTAATGAGGACCAATATGCATGCTACCATGATGATGATTATGATGATTATGATGATATGTTAGAAGAACATGAAAATATTGTGGAACCTGTTGGTTCAAAAACATATGGCTTCTCGCCCTCGACCTTCATGAATGTTGTTTTTTCTAATACTCATTGTAATTCATATGATTTTGATATTGACATGGGATTCGTACAATTATTCTGTGAAGATGAGCATGACATAGGAATAGTTGAATCTTCTATGACACTAATATGCATGAAAATATATTTGATGTGTCTGATTCTCTACCTAGGTCACATTGTGATATTTCTCCTGATTTGCCAATGCATAAGAATAAATTTGTTGATGATGTTGATGATTCTGAGTGTGAACTTGCTAATTTGATTGATGATTGTGAGCATGATGTGACATGTGTAGATGATTTAGGAGATTTTGATTTGATTAATAATGATGTGCCTATCGTCCTACATAAGTCACAATCTGATGGCCTTCCACCCAACCTAGATTTGGTTTGTACCCATATTGTCAAACCGACTTTTCTGAGAGTCCCTAATCTAGGTTTGGAACTGTGTGCTTCCCAAGTCCTCTTGGACTATTTTGCTTCTAAGTATAATACATTTGAGGAACCACAGTTGGAATTAGCATGTTTGCCCGTCCCTAGCACAGTTCACTTTGAGCTAGACCTTGTACATGATGAACCCCCAAAACTGCGAGATTTTGTTTCCAAAATTTTATCCGTTGAAAAATCCAGGTTTGGGGGTAGCTCATTTTGTTTCACAGTTTCACTTGCGTTTCTTCTATTATTATTGTGTGAAGCTGTTGAAACCTTTACACTTTGTCTTTTGGGTTGATCCTCAACTCTTTAGATTGTTAGTGTATGGTGAATTTTTTGTATATAATCCAGTAGATAAAATTTTAAAAACCCTTTTGTTCCTTTTGTATATATTTTGCTAATCCAATATGATCTCGGCTGAAATATGTTGGATTTTTGCCTTGAAATAACGGAGTTTTAATCGAGCTACCACCGTACAATCGGGTATTCTCTCTCCTTTTACTCTACTCAGCATGTCCCTTTCCATATGTTGCATTTTTATTCTTTCCATATTTTGAAACATTGAGGACAATGTTTAGTTTAGGTTTGGGGGTATAGAGTAGATACCATGATAATATGCCATAATTGAAAACGAACTCCTTCTTCTTTTGAAAAAATTGAAAAATTCCAAAAAAAAAAAAAAATTGAAAAATCAAAATTCAAAAAAATTAAAAATGAAAAATCATAAAAAATGGAGCTCATTTACCTTGAAATGTTGACTCTTGTGCAAATATGTATTTTTATTAGGAGTCTTAGTCTAGATATTTAGGCACCCTGATTCTAGCACAATTCACATAGTGATAAGAAATTTGCACGCGCACGATCTACCAATACATGTATGGCCTCGATCTTCAAGGTGTTTGATAGGAAGTTACGATTGCCAATCACTTTAGAATACTGAACGAAACTTGACTAGCTTGTTCTTTGGTTGGTTGGGATAGAAGTGGAGGTTACATTAAGAAAAACAACCATCGAATTAACTGGTGCATCAAAAAGGGCTACCTCTTGCAAAGTGTCATGTAATCTTTTGTTCTTTATTGTTATGTATCAAAAGTGTTTCCAAAAAAAAAAAAAAAAAAAAAAAAAAAAAAAAAAAAAAATCAGAAAAATACCAAAAAAATCAAGTATTTATCAATTCCATCATCTCTTGTTCCAAAAAATAAAAAGAGATTTGTCAATGTAAATAAGAGTCATGTAAAGAGTTCTTTTGTTGTTTTTTGTAATAAGCAAGGAGGGTGTATGCCATTGATGTACAACGCGAGAAATTGTGAAATACCTCCAACTCATTCACAATTCTCGTAAAGTCCGGACAGCTAGCTAGATTTCGACCTCAGTTCTTAGCCTGAGAAACTATCTCTTGGTGATTAGTAGTCATGACTTCAGATCTTTCTTTACACATGTGTAGATACACTTTACACTCTTATCACATGTCTTTTTTTGTTATCAGTGCTAGGATTGTGCCTTCGATAGCTAGATTGACATCTCCATTTTGCTGTGAGCTTAAACTGTTTTGCACATGTCACGTTTGATGGAATCTGAGCTTATATTTTGTCCTTAGGTTTTGTAGGCACACCTCTGGTAAACCTTCACGAGACTTCAACTCGTCCACTAGGGACACTTAGTGGTTTAAAAGGCTTAGTGCATACGCTAAATGCATTCGAGAGACCAGCGACAGTGGTATAGTTAGGATTTCCTTAGTTTTGTTTTACTTGAGGACAAGTAAAATTCAGGTTTGGGGGTATTTGATGAGTGCCAAATATTGTATATATTTATCCCTTTTTGTTGGCATTTTAACTCATCTTTTATGCATTAATTCTACATTTTATCCCATATTCTGTATTTTCATTGTTTTCAAGAATAAATATTTTTCTTACTTAATTTTGCATTTTTAGGTAATAAATAAAGTCTGGATGACTTGCGGAGCGGAAAAGAGCTGAAGAGTAGTGAAAAGCC
Source organism: Papaver somniferum (assembly GCF_003573695.1). NCBI lineage: Eukaryota > Viridiplantae > Streptophyta > Magnoliopsida > Ranunculales > Papaveraceae > Papaver > Papaver somniferum. Next base: position 24,385,482 of record NC_039368.1, on the reverse strand, counting down.
GGAAGAAATTACGCAAGGAAGCCGCAAAGAATGGTGCGCACAAGACCAAAAAGCTAGGAATGGGCTCAATAAGGAAGAATTGTTCTTAAAGAAGATATGGGCTTGGCATACCCAAGGCCCAAAACCCTTACCCAAACCCATTTTCTATATCCATACCCGCCTCCATTCTCAGCCGTTAGATTGGATCCATCTCATCATCCAATGGTCGCTTCTTCATCGTGCATCAAAATCTGAAGTCCCTGCAAAACACCATAGTTCCTAAATTCCAAGCCTTCAGATTAGATCACATTTAGATCCTACGGTCGCTTCTTTGCATGTGCATCAAATCTCGATACTTCCGCTTAACACTACACACCTAACTCCATCTGGTGTCGTTAATTTCGTTGTATTTTTGCATCCAACGGTCGCTCACGATCTGTCTCAATTTCTCCGTTAGATCCGTTTCAGAAGTTATCATCCTACGCCTTTCATCACCGAACATCAAGGTTCGATGATCCCGCTCAACATTCAAACACCTAAGTCTATATCCCACAAACCAAACAACCCCTAGCCAGAACCTAATCGAGCTCACCCCGTCTGCAACCACCATACCCTGCCGCACCACCATCACCACCAACCGTACCACCACCTTCTTCACCTACACTGCCACCACCACAACGAACTCCATCATCACCAAACCAACCCTAGACCTAAACCCATCACTTCCATCAACCCCCTCTTTCTAGCCCCCTATTTGATTGATTTTTCTTCTCACTTTTCTCTGAAACCCTAGAAGAAAAATCAATCGATTAGGCGAGTCTAGAGAAGCAATTGGCGCGTGGGAATGGAGCAGGAAGAGATTACAAGGTATGGGTCGACATCAATTGGAAGAAATTGCATCAATTTAGGTGATGTTCAACAACCCTAATTTTACTGATTTGGGGGGATTTGTGATTTATTTGGTTGTAACTATAAAAGGGTATGAGGGGTTGTAACTGTGGACATGCTGGGTTAGCCAGCTTCACTCTTGTAGAGAACTGGACTAGCCAGTTTCTCATATGTTTGCCCTGTTTTGTTTGAACTTCAATTCATATGTTGTTTTGTCTTAATTTCAGTTTTATTATGTGTTAGTTTCATTTGCTAGGGCTTAGAGGAAGCTCTTGATCATATGCTAGGATAGTAAATGTATATGTATTGTCTTGAAATGCTTTAACTGCCTTAGGATTAATGAAATGCCATTTGAGTTACTCACTTGTGATCAGCTGTGCTGTTAGAAGACAGCTGATGCTAGGAGTGCAGCTAGGTCAGTGTGTGAGAATTTAATCCATTAGAGAGATTGCATCAAGCTCAGTTAGCTAGTTGAGCTAAATACTTGTGATCAGTTGTGCTGTTGAAAGACAGCTGATGCTAGGGGTCATTTAGCTAGGTTAGTTTCTCTATCCTTCTTTGTAACCTTTCATGAAAAAAACAAGACATACATTGCATCACAATTTCCTTAGCCTAGGGTCAGGTAGTGAAATCAAAAGCCTTAGTACCCTCCCTTGAACTCAGATAACTTTAGAAACTCCCCAAAGAGAACTGTAGCAAATCCTCCAAGTCCCTGTGGACAAACCCCTATTTACTATTACTTGCTTCAACTTCCCTGTATACTTGCAGGTTAGTTTGTAGGTTACTTTTCCCTTCACAACAAATTCCTTGTGCTCAGCATAGTTGAACTCGTTTGAACCTTCTTATAATGATCGTTGGGCTACGTCTCTCCCTGCTTTTGTAGCTTTCTGACCCCTTCCTCTTCTTCTCTTGACGTTGGTGTTAACGTCTAGATTAGTGTTGTGTTGTTCCTGACTAATTGGAGAACCGGTATATGGAGATCCAGTTCGTTCAAGTGAGGAAGCAGGCCCTCCATTCTTAAAATCCTGCGAGAATGGACCATGTGGTGATCTTGCATGCACTTTATTACCTTCCATCTAGTATGGATTAAACTTCTTAAGCACCCTCAAAATGGTGAAACAAGTTTCATGTTTGAAGCTCGTTTTGTGGGATCTTTCCCATTCTTCCCGACATATTCATTCCACATCCAGTTCGCCATCACCACTTCGTCTGTTGCGCCACATTTGAGTGATCAAATCTACATATTCATTAACGGCTGCTGAATTGTGTGAAAAAGATGACACAACCCATCAGCATCACGACTATTGATGTTACCGGTTTCCTCAGAATTTTTTTGTAAAATCTTATTATAAATTTTTTTTTTCCTTGATAAATATCATTGATTTCATGTAATGTATAGAGTACATAAATACTACAAAGTGACTCGTCTTCATCCATCGTATACTTGACACCACGAATTCTTGTGTTTCTTGGTTGTGATTGTTGTGTATTTTGTTGTGTTTCTTGTTGTGATTGTTGTTGTGTTTTTTTTGGTGTTTGTTGTTGTGATCGTTGTTGTGAGGATGACATATTTGTTAGAAATGAAATTTATAGAGATGAGATTTTTTTCTGGTAGATTGAGTTGATATAAATAGTTTTGTTTGAAATAAAAGAAAAATTAGAGATGGTATAAAATTGTGTAATTTTGAGGTAGTGATGAAGAAGGTGTGAGTTTTAAGTTTGGAGATGGACTGAATTTATAAGGAAACAAAAATAAGTAACATCCGTTGAATGGAAGGAGCCGTTTGAGCTTTTATAAAAAACGCGGCGCGTTTACCAAAAACGCTGGCGTGTGAAATACCAACTGGCGATTTTGCCAAAAGCGTCAGCGTTTGTACCACGCTCGCCCGGTCTTCCATCGCGCGAGCGCTTATTCTTCCATCTCACTCAACAAACCAACAAATTTGTTGGTTTTTCCATCTATGTTTCATGTTTGTTGAGTCCATAGTGGGATCAAAATCAACAAATTCTTGTTTTGTTGAGTCCATAGGAACTGCTCTATAAGGATAAGGATTAGAATTATGCTTTAATAGTGATGGTAACTTAGTACTTTTACCTAGTTTAGGCACCCCTTATGTTTTCTAAGATAATCAATTATTTACCAAAAGTGTTTGTTAAAGTTCATTATAAAAATGATTATATCAAGATCACTTATGTTTTTTTTAAGTATATGTTTTTTTTTTGATCTTTTGCGCTTTACTTTTCTAGTTAAAAAGCCCGGCGTCATTAGGATCTAACTTGAATGAATTAGGGGCGACTAATAATTAGAAAAAATAGGTTGAAAATACATTTATGTCCCTTCATAATCGGTAGTTAACTATGGAGTTTTTGTCTACCGATTACTAGTTTATGTAAGAATGGGATATTAACATAATCGGTAGACAAATAACATATCATATCTACCGATTGTTAAAGTAAACTCAATTTTATCTTCTTTGCAGAGATAAACGAATTTAGGGCAACCGTCTATAATCGGTAGCAAATAATCATCCTACGACTACCAATTATAGTTACCGGCACAACCATTAGATGATTAAGACCGCCCAAAACCTAGGAATTTCATTTCATTTTATTTATTTTCTTTTCAATTCGTCTTCTCATCTTATTCATCCCTTCCGATTCTGGAGAGTAAAAACACTATTCCCCCTATTCAAACTTCAATTCATCGTCGTCGGTCATCGCCGAATCAAAAACATGGTCGATTCTTCTATAAAACGATGACTGATCCTTATGAACCCATGAAAGATCGAGAAAAATCTACTGCAAACGACGAAGAACACGAACACGAAGAACATGAAGAGGATGACTCCGCTGATGTAAGTGGTGGTGGTGATTCTGATAATCAAACTCTCGAGAAAATGGCCCCAATTAGGTAATTTTCTATCTTTTTACTCGTTTATGTTGCTTCAATTTGTTGAATCCATGAAAATAAGTTCAAGAGTTTTCAGTTATTTCCCAGAATCGGTAGTTAGATCTAGATTTTATCTTCCGATTACATCCATTTTCTAGGGTTTTCGGTTACATCGACCAGAATCGGGAGTTAAGTGAAAAATGATTACTCCCAATTATACAAAGCCATTTGCCACTGAACCATAAAATTGACATAATCGGTAGCTAAGTTATATGTTTCCTTATAATTTTAGCAGAGAATTAGAACATGTAGGGACACACAATTCATACCTAGAATCGAAGATATTATATAGTAATTTTCTTTCGATTATTCATAATCGTAAGTTACACTAGTTCAACACACTTTCGATTATGTAAGTTGTAAAATTTGAAAATTTTGTGATTTTAGCAAAATCCAATTTCGGGGCTACGTTTTAGTCGGAATACAAAGGCTATTTCTTTACTTCCGAGTATATGCGATCGGTTGATATATTATATTGTTTTGTTCCGATTATATATGCTTCATGACTTTCTCGGTTTCTGAACCCAAATTGATGCATAATCGGGAGATACAACTAGAATAGGACTTCCGATTGTGTGTAATCGGAACCAAATATTTTACCCATGCTTCCGATTGTGAATAATCGAAAGTCATATTTTAATTATAACTTCTTATTGTGAAGTTTGTAATGTAATTCTTACGAACCAATTTTATAGTTTAGGGACAGGAGAGGTAAGAAAGTCCAAGATACAACTGTTACAGGGCCTCGTCAAAAAGAGGGTAAGAAACTAAGAAAACTAGTGCAAGGAGAGAAAGGGAAAGGAGCCAAAAAGGAGTGGAACCAAGCACTCAACAAGGCAATCAAGAAGAAGTACAAGCAAGCGCTCCAGAAACCACTCAAGAAGAAGGACAACCAAGTGGTACTCAAGGAGAGGAGTTACAAGGAAGGCAATCGCGAAGAAAGCATCACACCTTGTCCCCATTGAGTTGAAGAAGATGGATTTTGAAGAAGAAATCTCGGGGCTGCCTAGAGGTGGAGGAGCATTGTTATTTGGCTACAAAGACTCCTGGGCCAGAGAAATCTACGAAACCGAGGTAATAATCGTATTCTTTTTTATTAACGTATTGTCGTTTTATTCGTAATAATACTCTATTAATTTTGTAATGTGTTGTGTGTTTAATAGTATCATTCTGATGCAATTTGTCTGCTCAAACCCACTGCCTCACCATCAAAAGTATTGAAAGATTGGCCTTTAGACGATGAATGTGAAAGGTTAAAGACAATGATAGCTAACTCGGGATTATCTACTGCTGCGGAGAACTCAATGTTGGAACATGATCGGGCCGCGATATCGGCTTTTGTGGAGAGAATGTATCCCGAGACTGACACCTTTCATATGCCATTTGGGGAGATGACCATTACTCCAGATGATGCAAGGCAGATTATTAATCTCAATGACCATGGTGTAGCTGTCAAGTATGAGTACACAAAGCAGTTCAGTTGGGAACAACTTTATGATTTGTGTAACAAGTGTCTTAGTTGGGATAAAGAGACAGCAGACATTGAGTTCAACAGGTGCTTCCCTTACAAAGTAAGACAGTTTAACATGAGTCAGTTGATCAAGATGTTCAAAGGCACTGCCAAGAAATAACAACAAGGACCGTTAAGTGATGCCGAAGTGGAGATCGCGGCGACATCCTATCTCTTGGTTATATTGGAATGTGTCATGTTCCCCAATACCAGTGGCAACCGAGTAGATGACAACCTTCTACAATTATTTTATCCTCTCAATAAGATCGCAGACTACTCCTAGGGCACGACAACTATTGCATTCTTGATGGCAGAGTTGAGAAAAGCGTCGAGGCTTAGAACTAGCCAAATTACCGGGAACGTGAGTCTATTCCAGGTATTTTCTCAACTCTATTAATCCATTGATCGTTATGTTTTTTCATTTTCTAATTTAAGAATCAATTTCTAATACTTGGTTTGATATCTATGTAGACATGGATCTATGACCACTACCCCAATCTGAAATTGGCAGATGTGAAACGAGAGGAATAAAGTACAAGTTCAATGACAACCATTCAAAGAAAAAGGAGCAGCAGTTGGTTATGTTGAGGAAGAAATTAGACTCACTTAAGGCCTCGGAGGTATGCTTTGATCCATACAAGGAAGACCGGGCTAGTGGACATATAGCGGGTCGTTCCGAGTTGTCCCATTATTTTGGACCGTTGTGGTACCCCACATGCTATGTGATGTACAACGGCTCCAGGGTGATGTGATAACATGGTGCTTGCCAAACATTACCATGGCATCACATTAATGGAAAGTTCAAGTTGGACGTGGAGCATAGCGAGTCTAACCGGGACAACATCAAGGTAGTTTACTCTAGTACACCATCTGTTGTTGATCACTGGGGTAAGAGGATGCACCACTTGGTGAACACTGGGAGAGCTGTCAACCGAGGTGATGAAAATGCTCCAGGCTATATGGAGTGGTACTGGGAGCATTCACATCTTCGTGTAATCCGTGAGCTTAAAGCAAAGACGACCTCAGCGGCTTCAATTTACAGATGTATCATCAAAGAAAAACCCCCAGGTTATGATAAAATGGTGCGTACGGTTATGACTTTTCCCTCTAATATTACGATTCAATTTCTTAGGTGAACTCCATTTGATGTTTTGTCAACTAAAAAACAAGTGAATAGGTTCAAGGTTTCTTCCAAATGGTGCGCTGATTGCATAACGGCTGTACAACCTGTGCCAATTGAGAAGATAAAAGAGCACAGGGAGATGATTGATAATGTTGATAATGAAGAGTATTCAGCTGAGTTTGGGGAGAAGAAAGTGACGAAGAACCCGCCCAATAAAAAAGTATCAAAGGCGAACAAAAGATCTCAGGTTCTTCAAGCTCTCATGCTGAAGGAAATATTGAGGGAGATGAAGCTGATGCTGGTAATAATGCGGGTCGTCCGTATCGTCCTAAGCATTCTAAAACTTTAGCTGACAATACTAAGAAGAAAACTAGGAATTAGGTGATAGTGTGTTGTTCGATGCTATGGATTATGTTGTTTTAACAGTTTCTTTCGGATTATGGTGTTTTAAATACTTGTTTTGGATTATATGTTCTTTAGGTTATGGGTTATGAATGTTTATTACTTGATTGTCTGAAACTGCTGATTTTTTTCACCATAATCGGAGGATAATTATAAACCTTACCTACCGTACTGAAAATTTTTCAAAAATTTGACAGATATGTTCAGAATCGGTAGTAATTTTATCAACATTAGCTACCGATTCTGGTGACTTTAAAAAATAAATGTCAGACAGGTCCACAATCGGAAGCACAAAAATTACCATTTCTACCGATTGTCATGGTTTCACTTTTACTAATCTTCTGAACCCAAAAACCCTTATAATCGGGCACAATATTTTATCCTTTGCTTCCGATTATGGTAGTTCCCAAATCGGTAGTTTAGGTGAACTTCATAAGCTACCAATTATGGTAGTTCCCAAATTTGAAAAATTTGAGAGTTTATCAAATTTCGATTTTGGGGCAACTCCATAATCAGGAGACGTAGTAACTAAATACCGTCCGATTAGAGGGTAGTTCCCAAATTCGAAAAAATTTGAGATTTTTCAAATTTCAATTTTGGGGAAACTGCATAATCTGGAGACATGGTAACTAAATACCGTCTGATTGTAGGGTAGTTCCCAAATTCGAAAAACTTGAGATTTTTTCAAATTTCAAATTTGGGGAAACTCCATAATCGGGAGACATGGTAACTAAATACCGTCCGATTGTAGGATAGTTCCCAAATTTGAAGAACTTGAGATTTTTTCAAATTTCAATTTTGGGGCAGCTCCATAATCGGTTGATTAGGTGAACTTCATACCTTCCGATTGTAGGTTTTTTCAAATAACGAAACTTTCACACTACAGATGTACACAATAACCTCTGATTATCCTAACATCTACCGATTGTGGAGGTATACTACCGATTTTAGTTTTATCTACCGATTATAAAGGGTATAACCGCCATTTCGGAAAATCACCGATAAGGGATGGCTTAAATTTACGCTTGGGGTGACCTTTTTTGTCTTTTTGTCTCGCCCCTAATGACGCCAGGTTAAAAATCCTGCACACATCTGTGTGTTCTTCAATACTCCCTCCTTCCCAAATTAGATGACCTAGTCGTAGTTTGCACAATTCTTAAGGCAAGGAGGAGAGAGGAGAATTTTTGAGTAATTTATTCAATTATACCCTTGTGGATAATTACTATTAAAATTTAGTAATGATTTATCTATCAACCATACCACGGATATTTGTAAACTTTATACCATTAGAAAACATTTTAAAACACCTAAATAACTAATATAAACATGATTATCAAATTTTACATATCAATTAAAGGGTAATTTTAGAAACATTCTATTGTTTGATAATATAAGTAATCTACTTTGGGACAAAATTTAAAACTAACTAGGTCATCTAATTTGGGACGGAGAGAGTATTATTATCTTTGCGGAGGAAAAAAAGATCACTTATCATCTTAAAATTTTACCAAACAAGGCCTTAAAGAAAAGGTTAGTCCCTTAATTTTTTCCATGTTCAATCACTGGTCTTTATTGGTGGCGTCCACAATTTGTATATTCCGGAGCTGATTCCCTTCCCTTTCCGAGTAGGCGAGTAGTCAGTGTTTTTTGGACCACCATTGGCGTCATTGTGTGTAAACAAAAATGGCGTCATTGTGTGTAAACAAAAATACTGTAAGAAACAAGTCAGGATTCATTTTTGACTTTTAATGGGATATTGACTAATCAATACCCCTTGTAGTTCTTGTATGCTGGGGCTAATCTTTTCAGATGATCATGATTGTGTCAGCTCATGTTCTCTGCTAAGCTTGTAAAAATACTGCCAGCTAGGATTACCAGTCTATTATTGCAGATACACATTTGTTACATAAACCTCGTGTAACTTTTGGTCTCTAGAATCGTATCTCCGACTGCATGCATGGCCATGCCATAACAATCTCAATGCAGTACCACTATCAATTTTCTGTTGAAGAATAATAGTTTGCGATCCATGATCGAAACCTTGCTACATGCGAGAGTTTTTTTTGGAAAGTCTAGTAAAGCTTTCTAAGCGACTTCGCGTGTGTTTGACTGTTGACTGTTGCCAACCAACCCGTCTCCACAAGTTCACATGCCAAGCTAGTTAGATGCAGACGTTTGGATGAGGCATGATACGATAAAATAAATTGCATTTATTTGCCACTAGATTAGTTGTTGGATTTAAACGGGAAATGATACTTGCCGAACTATCTTATCTAGTTCATTTCTCCAACTGAATTAGCAGCCGGAATAATTCATATCAAATTTTCGAATTTCCTCCTTATTACTGATGACAAAACGAAGGACTATCCACATACTTATCTTCAACATTCATGTGCGAGGCTGGTTACACCTTATAAGTTGTCAGTGTCTCCATATCTTGTACAATTAGGAAACAAAGCGAATACCAGATTAATACCATCACATAGCAAATTTCATTTGTAGTGCTAGTAGTCAAGTTACATAGTGTAATTAAACATCATCTGTACTTGAAAAGTTTTGGAAGATTCCAAATATTCCAAGTTTTCAACTTTTTGTTGATTCTGTAATTGAGGAAGATTTGTGATGATCCAAGACAAAAACAATGATGCGACAATAATGAACAGTTTTCCAACCTAGTAAAGGGAGGGTATTTTTAACTAATCAGTTGTTAATTGAGACAATACTAAATACATCATAGGTGATTAATACAATCAAGCTACTACTTAATTAGTAGGCCGATGATTATTCTTGGATTAGTACATTGACAAAAGGGTTAGTCAGTCTAGTTATGTTTGTCACGTACGAGCACCACGCCAAAAATTGATTTTTTTTTAAGCACAGAATGTTGGGTCCCAGTTCCACCCATTGTCCAACTGTGATCATTAAAAAACTTAAAATTAAAATTTCACAACCACAACAAATAAATACATGAAAACCGCAACTTGTAGTATTATAAAGAACACAAGAAATCGACCGAGTCTTTTTGAGAGTTGTGGTTGTTAAGTGTTCAATACTTTATACACATTGAAACAAGAAAAACCAAAAAATTCAACTGCAAAAGTCGAGTTCTCCAAAGACGACTAATTAGAAATAAAAAAAAAAAAAAAGTCGCCCAGCACCTTCTCTTTTACTGTATGTATCAAGGAAATGGTCGTGTTAGTGCAAAAGAATAAGCAATTCCAGTAGTTGTGGGCACAGGAAGAAATGGTAGCACATCCAAGAAAACGGCCGTTTTTTCCGAAAAAAAACGTCTGTTATAACGCTCACGCCCATATATCGTGCCCGTGAGGCTCATCAACACGCTTACCTAAATAACACCGATAAATAGGAAAAAATGGCGTTATTTATACCCGTTATAACCGTTTTCACACCTGTGATTACCGTTTTTCTAAAATTAATATTTCAGTTTTTTTCTTCTAAATAACATTTTAACACACGTTTTTTACACCGTATTTTCCGTTTTCATACCGGTTAAACCCGTTTTTAAGGAAAAAAAATTTGAGTTGGAGAAATTCTTATACAATTTTTAATTTCAAACTTACAACTAAAATTTCATAAATAATCATTAAACACTTCAAATTTTATAAACTTACAATAAGTAACCTAGTGACAGTAGTGCTTGAAATTTTAAACTTAGACAAACCAACTTGTACCGGCATTTTTTTTCGACTTATTCAAGTATTTTTTGTTTTCTCGACGATTCTCAGTTGATTCCTCCTCCTCTTCCTCCGCCTCATATTGGTTCGCGTAATGCATTTGGCTGTCGTAGTTAACAGTATCGTCATCTTCATAACCATAGTCTTCTTCCTCATTATCATTACGATTATCTACTTCATTATTGATATTAATATTGGAATTATACTCTTCATTAATTCCTCGGGTATCTTCTTCTGGACGATCTTCAGTGTAATGAGAATTGTATATGGGATTTTCATTTTCATGACCTTGTGTATTGTCTCCAAATGTTAGGTTACCAAAGTCATAAACAAAGTTACTCACTGGCGACCTTTGATATGAGATTTCAACTTCTGGATCATGCCATTCGTATGGTGGAGGGGGAGGCTCTGGATTATTAGTTGCTTCCTCTTCCAATTCATTTAACCAATGTTCTTCCTGAGGTAAAACTGGTGTTTCATCATCCCCTGCTATCCAATCAAGCATATTTTCATCTGTCAGCAGGCTATGAACATCGTGGACATCGATGTTATATCTCTTTGCTTTACCTTGAACTCTTTGCTGCTCCAATCTTAAATTGTACTGAACATATACCAAATCGTTTATTCTTGACGAAACTAAACGGTTGCGTAGTTTGGTGTGAATTCTTTCAAACACACTCCAATTCCTCTCGGATCCAGACGATGTGTTTGTCTGGCTTAGTGTCTTTACCGCGATCCTCTGGAGTGATGGAAACTGAGCACCGTATGACAATCACCAGCTTACAGGATCACCTTGCAGAGCAGCCAATCTTGCTGATGGTGATGCAAATTGGCCTTGCATCATTTGCATTCTTCCCGCCTAAAAATATCAAAAACTGTGAATAGAAATTCATATAATTACGAAATTAATTGTTAATAATAATTCACACCTCTAGCATGCATGTCGCTTGTTCTTGAGGGCTACTAATCATTTTTGATATAACTTCACTGAGACAAATTTGGGGCTGAGAAATTTCATTGTTGATGAGATTGGCTGCTGGGTTGTAGATATAATATGGATTCAGAAAATGCGCTGCAGCATGAAGAGGAGAACTCAACTGATCTTTCCATCGTCGGTTAATCACACCTACAATAGAATTATTTCGAGTTTTACCCAAACCCCTTTCTATAGTTTCCACACATGTAGCAAGTGCATGAAACAAATAACCCATGGTAGGTTTATCTGAATCCAAGAAACGGATCATTTTCAATAAAGGACCAACCATCATGCATGCATTTTGGCATGTGTGCCAAAACATCTCATTCAAAATAATGTTTTTCACATCTTTAGCCGTACGAGTTTTTCCTTCTGGCGAGTTCACAAATTCTTGGTCTACAAAAAGACTCTCGATTGCATTACGTTGATCAATGATACTTTTGATTGCGATAAAATTTGTCGCAAACCTTGTTAAGCCAGGGCGCAATAGATTGCGTCCCCCAGAATGTTGTCTGAATCTAGCAAGAACCCAACCATGATTATAAATAAATTTACTGATTTTTAGCTTCTGAAATCACACCTTTAACAAAGGGGAACTTTTCAGTATCTTCCAACATTAAATCCAACACATGAGCTGCACAAGGTACCCAAAAAAATGTACCATACTCTATGGCCAATCTCATACCTATTAAAACAAAATGAGAAATGAATTAATATATATAAAAATAAACAACTGTAATTAAATTAAGTTGTAATAGTTACCTGCGGCTTTGAATTGGGATCCTTGATCAGTTACTATTTGAACAATATTTGTCGGACCAATATCTTCTATAACCGGTCTGAACAAACTCATCAAATACTCTGCTGTCAACCGATTATGCTCGATGTCAACGCTTTTCAAAAATGCTGTCCCATGGCCACTGTAAACTAAGAAGTTTACAATCGTATGGTTATTTTTGTTTTTCCAACCATCTGACATGAGTGTACACCCATACTCTCTCCAATAATTTCGTTGGACCGACACCACATCCTTCTGAATCCTTTGTTTTTCCTGCCTTAATAATGGGTTCGACAACTTATAGGAAGACGGAGCTCTGTATGATTTTCCGAAATTTGCAACTGCATTGAATGCCTCGTGGTACTGAGTTGAGTTGGCCACATTGAAGGGAATATCATTAGCATAGAAAAAACGTCCAACAGAAGAATCAACTTTTTCCCGGCATGTTTTACTTCTCCCAAAATTCGCCATGCTAGGTTGAGAATCCCTATTAGTATTATATTGTCCTCCCATATCTACAGACATCCTAGGTGCTTGGTGTGGTGTACGCATTGAAGAACTAGGTATGTCCATAGAGGCCTGTGGACGCTGTGATGTACCTTCTCCGGCATTAGTATTCTTACTTTTTCGTCCAAAAAGGTTCTTCAACTTCGATAACCCGCCCATTTTCTTTTGTGTTACCGGCGCTTGTTCTTCTTCATCTATATCATGCACAGGGTTCCACGGTTCATTTTCATACATATCTTGAATTTCTGTATCTTCATATTCAGTTTCTGGTACTCGTTGCCGTTTTGCTTTGTTTCTGTCTTGCACCCATACTTTTGCTAAATTTTTAATCTCAGGTGGCACATGCATGCAGGGAGTAATTGTACCTCTTTGTTGTGCCAAATGCATTTTGAAACGCGAAATTCCCGCAGACACTTCTTTTTCACAAAAATTACACTTCAACTTTTTACCATCACTCATTACAGTACAATATGCATGAAAACATCTCGTTTTGCAGATGTTGATCCTTCCATTATATTCTGTAAGTAGGAAATTTCACATAGCAATAAGTGACATATATAAATACAAGTTAAGTGGACATATTCCATCAATATAAAAATGGTTAGAGTAGCATTATAATTAGAAATCACAAGTTGCATTAGTCATTTACTCAACTTGAATATTAAAAGTTGAAATTAAGGATCGTGTAGCCTCTCATTTTTTCATGATTGAGAACAGGAATACAAACATACCATATATCAATTCATCATGCCATTTTTTTTTATAAAGAAACAATGATTTTTTACGTGCCAACTGATTCAAGTTGATGGACTATTTAATTATGAATATTAACATTTATTAAAACATTTCTTAAATAAATGATAATAAAATGAACAAAAAATCTATATTTCTTAAAACATTTCTTAGATAAAAATGAAACATTTATTAAGTAAATATACGTTAATAGAATGAAACATTTCTTCACTTAACATTTCTTAAATATTTCTCAAACATCATGAAAGAAAAAAATATCGATATTTCTCAAACATCTATATTCACTACTCTAACATCATGAAAAAAAAAACGATAATAAATAAATTAATAACGTATTAATAAATTATATCTCTAATTGAATGAAAAATCTACAAAAAATAATTAATATTACCTCTTAAACTTGTATTTGAGAAATTCAAAATGTAAAGCATTCCTTTGAGCAAGAACCAGAGAACCAGAGGTATTGATTTCATTTCAATTCTCTTCTTGTCCTTTTAAAGCATTCATTTGGGCAAGAAGACATAATAGCTAGCAAATCGAAATATTCTTGAAACATTTGGAATCTCGTTGCATGCGTATATAAGCACAGGCTAGCTATGTCTTTGATCATGAAACCAACTACTCTTTTTACTTTTTTTTGTTTTTGTTTTATTTCTTTAACTTTTGAGTCTGAACTCTAAAGTACAGACCACATGTAGCATATACTGTACACACCTCCAAATGCAAAAGAAAAAGATAAATCGACTCCCTGACTTCACTCTCTCACTCTCTTTTTCTCTAGCTAGTCTCTGACTCTCTTCCTGTTGCATTCCTTGTTGGTTAGTCTTGTAGCAAGTAGCTAAGAGCCTAGGAGTATTATTTGACAACAAAGTTTTGACTGCTTTTGAATCCGAATATGCATATTGAAATATTGGGGAATGCATTGAACTATTCGAGTGACAACTTGAACATATCAAGTGGATAGTGATAGTATGCGTGTATAAATATTGTCGGTAGACGATAACTACAATGCATTGTTATAAGTCATAGACTTAGGGTTGTGAATTTTACTAGATATCCATAAATTTGTATGTTAAAAACCCATAAACAAATAAATAAAAAATCAAATAAATAAACTAAACCAAAAAAAATGAAAAAACGTAGTAACAACATTATTTAGACCCGTTGTAACCGTTTTCACAGCTGTAATTACCGTTACATAGGAAATTCAGATCACAAATTATTTATTTTTCTTATTTAACCGTTATCACACCCGTTATTTTAAAAAAAAAACGTCAAAAAACACGTTTTATTCCTATATAACGCGTTTTTGACCCAAAACGTGCTCACACCCGTCAAAACACGTTATAACGGTCACGTCTAGTACCTGTGACCTGGACCGTGACCCGTTTTTCGAACCTTGAGCACATCTCAATCAGTTTTATATTATTACAAGAGCGATAAAGGAGAAGAAATGATGAAATATTTGAAGATCCATACAAAGGTCATAATATAGTCAAGTTTGCCTTCAAAGACACGGGAAAATAAGTGAAAATAACAAGATTTTCTTACCAGCTGCCTAGTATACCACCCAACTACAGCATGATGATTATAATTTCATGAAATTCTCTCTCTTTCATTCTTAAAGATATTCAACCACTAGAGACAGTGGTATAGGGAGACACAGAGAGCGATTCTGATGTTGATTGGTTTCAAACATACATATTCATATTGAAGGAGATAGCAAGACCGAAGTTATTACTGGTTCAATTATTTCAGAGATCATTAAAAGGGTTTATCAAGAACTAGTTCTGTACCTGTGGTAATGGTGGGTTGACTTTGAGTTGCGTATTTTGGCCGGCGTATCGGAATCTTTGTCTGTTCTATTACTCCGTCAATTAATGGCGGCAATTCAGCTGCTCATCTTTCTGTTATTCTGTTCTACACCAGCACTTCTAGTTCATTCAATTACAGATGGCAGTGATGGTAAAGTAGACTCACCTGTTAGACCTTAAGCACCTTTTTGTTTTTCATATGTATTTGTCTTCTTTCGTATATGTTGAATTCGTCAATTACGAGGTCCTTCTACCTTCTACATTCAAATATATGTTCCTGCATAAGATGTGGACACTATTGTTAAAATCATCCAACACATTTGTAACACCAACAAGGCATGATTTCACTAAATCCAGTTTCGACATATATCATTAGCTCGGCTAACTATCAGTTTCATTGAGATCTGAGATGTTTTGCAATGAATAGTTTTTGAAAGGAAAGTTATGAGCTCAGGCAGCTATTGTCCTAAGAAACAATTTTTCAAGATAATAACCCACACAGCAATCTTGTATATAGTAGCTCAGAACGGAATTTAGCGTCCTATATAATATCTGTTGAACTTCCTTAGTTTAACAGTAGAGAGGTGAAACTGAATCTAAAAACAATTTTACCCGATGAATATGTCTTGGGTAGTAAGTGCATGCAATAAGCAGGAATACAAACTTCAGTGTTTCAGGCCAAAGCTCTTCTTTGTGCCCCTACAATCAGTTGTGTCCTTTTACAAGTTGGTTTATATTTTGGCAGTTCTCTCACAGCGTTTTCAATCTTCCCCATATATTATTCCAGAAGCACAAAAATTATCTAATTTGGAAATTGTGACTATTGAAACTGTTAAATCAATTTAGCGTATCAAGGGAATTAGTCTGAGTATATAAAGCATCCATGATCAAATTATTCAAAAAACAAACTTAGTAAAGTTCACTCTGACCACTTGCATCTCCTCTAGTCGACAGTGGATAAACGCTTTGTTGGTGGATATAACATGACTTTCTGCTAAATATGGAAACAAGTTAGTTCACAGGTTATGCAAAGGTGCCTATACCTTTTAACTTTAAAGGTTCAACAAACAAACGAGAAAAAATAGTTAACATAGAAAGAACTAAACTGAAAATGTGTTGGACTGCAGTTGCGGTGCTCCAATCTTTGAAGAATAATTGGGAGAACTCACCACCAAATTGGAACTCAGATGATCCTTGTGGTACTCAGTGGGATGGCGTTGGCTGCACTGGTTCAAGGATAACTTCACTGTGAGATCCCTTATTTTTTTCAGTCACAGTGTCAGCATAAACTGGTTTTTCATTTGTAGTCCTCTTCTTATAACTTAATCATCCTCTTGTCTCTGTTTTATTAACGATCTTTCAGGGGATTATCCAGCATGAACCTCAAAGGTAGACTAAGTGGTGACATTGGAGGACTCTCTGAATTGAGATCATTGTGAGTTTGGGTTTCCTTTCTTCTTCTTCTTAATATTCAATTGCCAGTGGAGTTCGGAACAGAAAAGGAAATGAAATTATGTAAGTTCACATTCAAAAGAAGATACGAACCCTATCTAACTTATGCCAATTGGTTCATACCGACTGTTGCAGGGACTTATCGTTCAACCCTGACCTGACCGGTTCTCTCACAGCACAGATAGGAGATCTACGAAAGCTCAACCTTTTGTAAGATTTGAAAGGCTGGATAGTGATTGCTACTGTCCTTTATTTTTCATTTCCTTTTCAGTTATGTTATTTAGTGGTCTTATGATGATTGGATTTCTTTATAATAATTGACATCTTACAGGATCCTAGCTGGCTGTGGCTTCACCGGTAGCGTACCAAAAGAAATAGGCAATCTAGCACAACTGACCTTCTTGTAAGACCTCTGAAAAGATGACCCAGTTCTTCCTTAATGTTATCAAGGGGATAAAATCCCAGGGATATGAATAAAAAATTTAAGAATTTCCTTTTCTCAGGGCATTGAATTCGAACAACTTCAGCGGGGATATACCTCCTAGCTTGGGTAAACTCACCGAACTTTACTGGTTGGATCTGTCAGATAATCAGATCAGAGGATCTCTCCCGGTCTCAAACGGTAGTCAACCAGGCTTGGATCTTCTCCTCAAGGCAAAGCACTTGTGAGTATCGAACACCTGAAAGCCTTTCCTAAGAAAGAATCAAAAGCTCCTTCCCCGCGTTTAATAAATAACTGACGTTACAAGCAACCACTGAATTTGCAGTCATTTCAACAAAAACCAGCTATCCGGTCCCATCTCGGAACAGCTTTTCAACTCCAGTATGGTTCTGATACACATGTAAGCATACTCACGTTACAATATTATCAGCTTCTCATTCTCGCTTATGCTAAGTAGCTAGTGCTTCTGTGCCCGCAGATTATTAGACGGGAACCAAATAACCGGGAACATCCCAGACTCAATTACACAGGTTTCTAATCTTGAGGTTCTGTGAGTACCTTTCCTGCAACTCTTGCTTTATATTACCTCGTGTTTTTTAAACTCATTTCTCTTTCCTGTTTTTCCCAACCGTATCAATTAACAAATAAAGATCTTTTCTGCAACAGTCGACTTGATAGAAATAAACTGAGCGGTCCAGTACCATCAAAGATTAACAGTCTCACAAAACTTGGCGAACTGTGAGTTTTCTATTCTTTTTTCCTAGTAATTAGTGCACAATTACTAGTGTTATAACTTGCTGGTGATTGACGTCGAATGCTGTTTCTTTTCAGGCATTTAGCAAACAATTCTCTGAATGGCGCAGTACCTGATCTAACTGGTTTGACTTCACTCAACTATGTGTAAGAAGGAACATGAAAATTCATGTCATCTATGAATGACTGTCACAACTTCATTTTAATTTTATTGGTGTTCCTTTTGCCATGTAAACTGACAAGCTTCCACTGTGGTATATATTCATCTCAGGGACTTGAGTAACAATGATTTCGATTTATCAGAACCTCCAAAGTGGTTTTCTACAATTGAATCTCTTACCACTCTGTGAGTTTTCAATATCCACTTCAGAGTGTGAATTATAAGTCGATGACGAGTTCCTTAAATGATTAAACAGTCTAATAAAAATATTTTTTGCCCTTGGTGATCAGAGTAATGGAAAATGGGAATCTTCAGGGTCCTTTGCCAACAAAGCTATTCAGCTTTCCCGAGTTACAACAAGTGTGAGTTTTGGGATACTTGATGAATAAGATGATATATTAGGTTTTGAAAATATTTTCCCACACCAAGGAATAATATTAACCTTTGTTATACCTTCGACAGGAAGCTGAAGGGGAATCTACTTAACGGCACTCTAGATTTGGGCAACAGCATCAGCCAACAACTACAGCTTGTTGATTTGCAGAACAACCAGATTAGCTCCGTAAATCTAGGCCCTGGATACAGAAACCCTCTAATGTGAGAGTTTGTCTTAGTAGCCAGTTATATGCATTTACAACTTGGTCCATATAAGCAAGTTCTTTTTAGGTGTTGTTTCCCTAAACGATTTCATTCTTACTAATTAATCTAATGCAGACTTGTAGGAAATCCGGTATGCAACGGTAGTCTTTCAAGTACAGAATTCTGTCAGCTTCATCAAGCACTGAAAACACCCCCCTACAGCACCAGCCTGGCGAAAAATTGTAAACCCTGTCCTACTAATCAAAGGTTCAGTCCTGCAAGTTGTGATTGTGTCTTTCCATATGAAGGGAAATTTATTTTCAGAGCACCATCCTTTCGTGATGTGACAAATGCCACTTTGTTCGGCAAACTGGAAAGCGATCTGTGGTCGAAACTTGGCCTAGAACCTGGTAGTGTGTCCCTCGACAGTCCAGAATTCGATAAAGATGACTACCTTCAAGTGGAGTTGGCTCTCTTTCCTTCTTCTCGCAAGTATTTTAGCAGACCCGAGATATCGAGGTTTGGGTTTAATCTCACCAACCAAACATTTAAGCCTCCTCACGAGTTTGGGCCATACTTGTTCAAAGCGGTTCCTTATGAATTTCAAGGTATCAATAACATCTTTACCAATGAACAGACTTAGACATATGGGTTATTCTGATAGAGGATTGACAGAAAAAGCAACCAAAAAATGTTTCAGGTACAGGAGGGACTAAAATAGGCATTGGAGTGATTGTTGGAATAGCAGTTGGCAGTTTTATTCTGCTCCTTGCCCTTGCTGGAGTGGCAATCTATGCCATCCGGCAAAAGAAGCGGGCAGAAGAAGCAATTGAATTAAATAAACCATTTGGTAATGTGTAACAGCTAACGACAACTGATTGACAATTTGCTACTATTATGAACCTCTAGATTCTAACTAATTCAGATTATCTTCTCTACTTAACAGCATCCTGGGCTCCAAGTGGTAAAGATAGCGGTGGTGCCCCGATATTAAAGGGGGCCAGATGGTTTTCATACGAAGAATTAAAAAAATGCACCAACAATTTCTCGGACACCAACGAAATTGGATCAGGGGGATACGGGAAAGTGAGAATCCCATTTCTTCGAGTTTCATGAGACACGAATGTAAATATCTTTGAATACTGCATAGCTTAACTGAGTGCATTTCTATTTGGTACAGGTTTATAGAGGAATACTCACTGGCCAAGAGATTGCAATCAAAAGAGCTCAGCAGGGATCAATGCAGGGGGCGCATGAGTTCAAAACTGAAATTGAGTTGCTTTCAAGGGTTCATCACAAGAACCTTGTTGGCCTTGTGGGATTCTGTTTTGAGCAGGGAGAACAAATGCTGGTCTATGAGTTTATGCCTAATGGGACACTAAGAGAGAGTTTGTCAGGTAATTTCTTCAACCTCAACTAGTTGTTTTTCCTTTTCTTTCGGACATGCTGGGTTTGCCTGCCCTTTCAAAATCCACTAAACATTATGGTGTAATTATCAATTGTAGCGAGATCCGGCATTTATTTGGACTGGAAAAGAAGACTTCGGATCGCTCTGGGCTCCGCTAGAGGACTGGCATATCTTCATGAGCTTGCGAATCCACCCATAATTCACAGAGATATCAAGACTACCAATATCCTTCTAGATGCAAATTTAACTGCCAAAGTTGCAGATTTTGGCCTGTCAAAGCTAGTACAAGATACTGAAAAGGGGCATGTATCGACTCAAGTAAAAGGCACGCTGGTTAGTGCTACTACACCTACCAAACCTTTCACAATTTTACTGAGTTTTGTGCAGCATGTTGTGATATCGTCATGCATAGTAGACTCGAAGTCAAGCATCTCTAAATAAATATGCATCAGAAACTGTAGCTTTAAAACAGTAAAACCATATTCTCTCAAACGTAGTTCTATAAGTCATTCCGGAAATATGTAATGAAATCCTAAAATCAAAGAAGTAATTTTCTGTCTCGTTGTGTATTTTCTGTTGCAGGGTTATTTGGATCCTGAATATTACATGACTCAACAATTAACAGAAAAAAGCGACGTTTACAGTTTTGGGGTAGTAATGCTTGAGCTGATAACAGCTAGACAGCCAATAGAAAAGGGAAAGTACATTGTTCGAGAAGTAAGGATGGCAATGAACAAGACTGACGCACATCACTATGGCCTATCGGAGATAATAGATCCCAGTATCAAAAATATAGGTCACCTTATAGGTTTTGCAAGTTTTCTGGAATTGGCAATGAGATGTGTTGAAGAAACGGCGGCAGAGCGTCCAACAATGGGCGACTGTGTAAAAGAGATTGAAGCTATTTTACAAAATGATGGGGTGGCCACAGACTCCGCTACATCATCTGCAACAGATTTTGGAGCTTCAAAGGGAGTCCCTCGCCATCCTTACAATGAATCTCTACCAAGAAAAGATATCACTGACAGTGAATCTTTTGAATACAGTGGTGGAATCTCAGCAACAATAGAGCCGAAATAGCAACACGGTTTTACCCTTTCCCATAAGCAAATTGTTTTCTCCTATCACTATTTGTTTGCCGTGTGAATCCTTAAAGAAAATCATACTACAAGATGAAAATTGCACAAGCCACCAAATTATCTTATATGTGTATTTTCATCTTCTTCTCTGTATCAATATTCAAGTATCGATCCAACTTATATTCATTTGCACTCCTCGTGATGTAATTATTGTCAACAATAGGGCTGCACAAGACCCGCCCACGATACCCAAACCCACCCGTACCCGCTAAATCCGTGGGTTTTTAATCCATACCCGCCCGTTGTGGGTGCGGGGTTGGTTATGGAAAAAAACACCCGCTGTCTGTGGGTGCGAGGTTGGTTTAAGCTAATACCCGCCCATACCCGCCCAAAAAACCCGCAGATTATATACCATTAGATAAAACTAATCCTAGTCGTCTATTATGAAACCCATATACTAGTAGATAGGATAACTGATAACCCTCATTCACTTTCTACACTCTTCTTTCTGTTCGGCCTCTCCTCTTCTTCCTCATCAGTTCTTCTTCTTCACCTACGAACGACAATTACCAGAAATCTTCACCAGAAATCGACAACAACTTTGAATCTTCACCAGAAATCGACAACAATCGAAAAATCAACAGATTCAACACTTAATCTTCATCTGTGAACTTCCTAGATATGAATATTTTGGGGGTTTTGGTTTTTTTTTTCTCACTTAATCAAGGAGAATAGAAGTTACTCTAAATACTTGAATATAAAGCGGGTTTAAACCCGTGTAAACCCATACCCGCCCAACCCGTAGCGGGCGGGTAACAAAACCCGCCCGCTGTTTGTGGGTGCGGGGTTGGTTATGAAAAAAAAAAACCGCAGTCTGTGGGTGCGAGGTTGGTTTTAGCTTATACCCGCCCATACCCGCCCATGTGCAGCCTTAGTCAACAAGGAGATTTTGTTTTATTTTGATCAGTGTTGGGTAGATAATACTTCTACAAGTTTAGTGATTTTTTTTTTGTCTATTGTTTCTATTGATATTTACACGAAGTCTTGAAGTCTTTTTTATGAGTTTTTCAAACTTTCCGGTAAGATTTTAGGGTTAACATCTAGGTTTACTGTGTTTATGATTTCATCCAATTTTTCTACGTTTCTACGATCGAACTAAAATTTGAATTAACATCAATCAAATAAAAAAACTTAATTCATAATTGAAAACAAGAAAAATACTTGGTAAATGTATAAATTGCATATAAATATAGCGACTAGAGAGTAAAGGAAAGAGTAAAAATCTGTTCGCCAGAATCCTCAATTTCTTGGATTTCAGCATTTGGATGAATTGGAGGAAGCAGAGGGTGGAGAATTGAAGATGTGGATCTCGGCACTTGGGATTATCCAAGTTCAGTCATCTACTGAATACTTGTAGTGAGAATCCTGGGCATCTTCTGTATCAAGTTCAGTCATTGTTCCAGAGGGCAGGGCAGCTGGCTGGCTATCTCCCTGGAGTCTGGACAAGCGTTCGTAGGAAAATATGGGTGTGGGGATCATAAGCTCTAGTTGCTGGGTTTTGGGGGGTTTCTTGTTTTCTGTTTTGGACTTTTTGTTTTCTTGGTGGGAAGAAAAACAGGGCTGAATTGGGGGCCATGCAAACTAATTGGGGGCTATGACACATTTTATATCCACACCCAAAAATATATGGAGCTTCAAAAAATGAGGGTGAAATACCTATTTTATCCTTATCTAATAAAAAAAACAGTTTGAGTCGTCAATATCAGAGATGTATAAAAAAACGACTCTCATTTAATATGAAAGGGTCGTCTGTATATAGTAATGCTTAACTGACGACCCTTAGAGTGATAGCTACTGAGAGTAAAAGGTTTTTTAGTCGTTCGATTCTAAATATATAGAGTTAACGACTCTATATGACCTAAAAGATGGAGTCGTCATCTTTTAGGAACCTCATTGACGATTTTTCATAACTGAACAATGGAGTCGTTTATTTTGGTGCCAATTCATTGACGACTCTACAGGGTCGTTAGTTAATTATACTCACGACCTAACGACTCTCACACTAAGTTGTTGTATAGTGACCATGAATCGACCACTTGGAGCACCATTCATGCGATTTGCAGAGTATAGGAAATTTACCTGATTGTTTAGAGCGTGGGGTTCCTCATTTTGAGTGTTGGTTCCTTCATTTTGAGCAATGGCATCTTCATTTGCACCATTGTTCATAGCTTCCTCTCCAAAACTCAACTTCTTCTTCTCCATAACACAAAAACACAATTTTTCTTTTATCAAATTTTTATCCCTAAATCTGATTTAATCTACCCAAATTAATTAACAACTAATCAACACTCAATTAACACTAATAATCCAGGGGTAGTTTAGTCATTCTTAAAAAGTGGGATAAGGGATAACTCCCGATTACTATTTCATGACCTTTTTTGTCCTGTAGCTAGGGGTCCCCGATTACTATTTCAGGGCCCCCAATTCAGCCCTGAAGAAAAAATGTTTGGAACTTTGGATTAACATTTGAATTGGCTAGGTAAGGGCAAGTCGGATGAAGACCGACAAATCAACTAATTTGCTATGCCAGATGAATGGGCAAGTACGGTTTTGGGAAGTGGGGAAATGATTTACCATAGGGAATAGAGCCGACGGTCGTAGTCTCAATTTCTACTATAACAACCACATTTTCGATATCAAAAGAATCACCACTCTTTCAACACATAAAATACCATATTTACTTAACTTCTCAACTCACTCCAAAATTCATTATATTTTTGAATTTTTCTCTATTAAAATCTTTTTAATTTTATTCCAACTTTTTTAAGTTTCTCAATAGAAATGTCTCAATCTCAAATATTAGGCACCAAAGAAATAGAAAACCACCTTCGAATAAACCCAGTAAACCTACGCCGGTACCGCAGTCAATCTACTTTCCGGTCGAGAATTAGCCAAAGCTCAAGGTCATCTTCTACAAAATTGAGCGAGATGACGATGCTCAAAAACCAAGAGGTGGTTGGTGTGAAGTTAACAAAGTTCATACAGAGCTATCTCCTGGTATTAAACCTATTGTCAATAAATTTCTATGGATTACTTTCTTACCATATTGATGCGAAGAAACACCATCCCATTTTATTTTTTAGTTTTTATTTTTTTGATCGGTAAAGAATTTGATGTTGACGAGTTTCAAACTCAGGTCATTGGGATCATCACCCAGTGACTTTACCACTGTACTACAGTGGCATCTGCTATCATCCCAAATTGATGCTTGTATTGGTGGAGTGTTGGTGGTATACTACTAACACGTTTGATTTTGCGGACTTAGAAATAGGTGTGTCAAATATTTTAATTTATATTTTTAATGCAATCAATACGAAGATGTGTATGAATGTTAACAATTTTAATGGTTTTACAGGAATAACACCATCAGATTCGTATTTCCTATCTAGGATACCTTTCAGTGTGGGAGATGATATTCCATTTGAACAAGAAAGTTGATTGGCAGAAGACAAGTACAAAGATAAAATTTCGTTGTACTTTATCGTAACAACCGAGTCGAAGCACTACAACTTAAGAAGTGGTGGAATTCTTAATTCCGGTTTAAAAGCATTCCTAATGAAAAAATTACATGCAAATAAAGATACGTCGACCCATTACCTTCACGATGTCCGATCGCAATCCTCGGTTGTGGAACACTATCTTGATTATCACTATGTTCTCTGATCTCATATCAGGATTCCGGTGGTGCAAATCTAGGGTTTCCTGATTATCTTCTAAGTCGATTACGGTTAATGGAGGTTTAGAAGAGAATCAGAGAGAGGGGTCAAAATTTTCTGAAGTACATTTCTTATTATCAGAATCAACTTGTTTATATTCTTAGCCTTTCTGGCTATTTTATACATGATGATATGAACACGACAATTACATATAGATAACTAAGTATATGACAGTCTGGACTTGATAATTTCTCGTTTTGTGCTTGTACCGACCTTGGATAGCATTCCAGGTCCTACGTCAACTGACAGCATCGATAATCCTCTTAGCTTCGCATCTGGACACAGGTATTCTGCGTCTAACTCTGTGTCTTTGCTATCTTGTTTGTTTGCCTATGGCTCGGTTATTGGATATTTGGTTCAGGTCTTCGACGTCTGACCTTGAGTCTTATTTCACACCTCAGCTCTATTGCTCTTCAGCTGCTAGTGTTAGAGAATTGCTCGGACAACCTCGCATGCGTTGCTATCTCAAGCATGTTTGTAAATGATAGTTATCAAAATTATAAGTCTTGATTTCTAGTCTATTATAGCTAAGTCTCGGACTAGGATAGAAAGTGTAGTTGAGCTCAAGGAATTCATGGCGATTCATCGTACAAGAAGAAGAACTACTCAAGGAACCGGTGGAACCTTCTCGACAAAAAGGTATGTGGATACTTGAACTTATCTATCACTCAAAAGTCTATCTACTCTATCTCCTACTCTTTGAGACAAGAAGTCGTATGCTATATATATAGACTTGGATTATACACATTTGGTATTTCGATCCGAGTATACCTCGCCTATCTATATCTCGAAATATGTGTTGGTAAGCTTTTCGCTTCGATCAAATTTATCTTTACCTAGTGACGAAAGTCATGATATGTTTCAATCACTTTGACAGTTGCTTTGACGAGAAATGGTGCAACAACTGTATAACGTCCTCTAAGAATGTTTCAATGATTGAAATGAGAGTTTAGATTACATAACCAATGGTGTACATAAACATTATCGTGGAAACACATTCATGTATAAGTCCTATTCCTTGAACCAAAGTTTGCGAACTTTGTTGATCAAGAGAAACCGGAGAATGGCGTAAGCCAAGTCCGCGAACTCGGTCCGCGAAATGCCGAACTTCTCATCCCGAGAAATTCTGCTGGAGTTGACAAACTAGACTAATCCACAAACCCAGTCCGCAAACCGGCGGAAGGTCTCTTGTCGAGATTTTCCGCTAGAGTTTGTAAACTCTGCCCGGTTGCTTAAGTCCGCGAACCTAGTCAGCGAATTTAAGAAGGTTATATATCTTAAGATGATTTCTGAACTTAAACTTATAAAGACTAAGGAATGCAGTATGCAAACCGTGGCTATAAATTTCATGAACCAATTCGAGTGAATCAAATCATCTTTGCTTCAATTGTGTCTTGTGTAGTACATAAGATTTCCTTGCGATTGAACAACTATCTAACTAGCTCATTTGAGTCACTTGAACTAGTTATGGTGAAGAAGAACATGGTTGGCATGAGATTCTCATATGGCTAACCTTTTGGTTAACTATTATTGAACCAACAAGTGCATACTTTTGGGTACGGTTAACATACCTAGAAGCGTGCATTGTCAAGTGTGTGTAACAAGCTAAGTTTTCGATCTAACGGTTGAGAAATATTATCTTGAATCTAAATCAGGTTTTCATCTAACGATGAATATTGAATGCTTTGTTACTAAGCTAACATTGATTGAAAACCCTGATTTGAAAGAATACATAAAGGAGACATCTATTATTGTGCAAAACTAATCCCCATACCTTACGTGTGATACTAGTTTGTGTACTAGAGTCTATTCTCCTCTAACCTCTGGTTTTCTTTTCTCAAACCGGGTTAAACGACTTAAATACTTCATTGGGATTGTGAAGCCAGACCGATACTACTTTTATCGTAGTTGTGTGATCTGATCTTTCTTCTTCTATCGTACGAGTACAATCAGATTGATTGGCGTGAGATTGATATCTCCGATAGGCAAGATATAAAAGTAATCACAAACACTTCGTCTCATCGTTTGTGATTCCTCAACATCTTGTTTCACTACCATACGATTAAGATTTTTGTGACGTGATTGATTAATCTAGGCTGTTCTTCGGGAATATAAGACCGGATTATCAATTGGTTCCTGTTCACCTTGATTATTATCAAAAGACGAAACAAAACCTTTAGGGTTTATCTGTGGGAGACAGATTGATCCTTTGATAGACTTTTCTGTGTGAGATAGATTTGTTTATTGTCAAAGCCTGCGATTTTGGATCGTAGAAACTTTTAGTTGTGGGTGAGATCAACTAAGGGAATCAAAATGTGCAGTATCCTGCTGGGATCAGAGTCTTAGGAGCATAATTGTACCTTGGATCAGTGGGATATTGATTGGGATTCAACTACAGTCCAGTCCGAAGTTAGCTTGGAGTAGGCTAGTGTCTGTAGCGGCTTAATATAGTGTGTGTTCAATCTGGACTAGGTCCCGGGGTGTTTCTGCATTTGCGGTTTCCTCGTTAACGAAATTTCTGGTGTCTGTGTTATTTCAATTTCCGCATTATATTGTTTTATCTTTATAATTGAAATAATACAGGTTGTCCATTTGAATCAATCAATTGGAAATCCGACCTTTGGTTGTTGATTGATATTTATTGATCCTTGGATATTGGTCTTTGCTACCACCCAAGTTATTCCTTGTATTTGATTAAAGACTCGCTGATTTCTATTAGCTTGAGTAAATCAAAACAAGAGAGAGATATTAACTCCTCGATATACTTTAATCTAGATTGAGTCTGACTGTCTAGTTGATTCTCTATTAAAGTATGTTGGAGTTAGTCCATACATATTTCTAAGCGAAATATTGGGTGGTGTTGTTAGACCCCCGCTTTTTCAATTGGTATCATAGCAGGCAAACACGTTCAAGACCTTACAAGTCTGTGTTTATAGCGATATGAATCTATGGACAAGAGTAGTATCTCTGATAAACGCGTCACCAGAAATAAAAGCTCTATCTCGTTTAAGTCTAATAAAGAGAAAGATACTTCAATCTCGAATATAGACGAACCTTGTGTTCTGACGAGACAGACGAACACTGACATGTGTGATTCCGATCACCCTTCAAAAGAGACCATCTCTATTAATGAACGTGAAACAGCTGAAGAGAGTGAATTGATTCTAAATCTTGCTAGAACCCAAGCTGATAGATTTAATCGGTTGAAACACCATGTCAATGTTCTTCTTGGTGTAATAAGAGACTGCAAATTCAAGGAAAATACTGAAAATCATTCTTCACGTATGACTCTTGAGGCTAGCCTGAAAAAGGATGCCTTGGAAATTGAACATCGCTTGAGTAAACTCTCTATTCAAGGATGCTCTAAGCAGTCTAATATACCAAGTACTCTGCCCAGAAGTAATATCAGAATCCCTTCCTGTAAGAAATGATGTGATTGTGTCTTCCTATAATCAAGGAATCTCTACACCACATGGAAGGAATAAGTCTCCTAACAATGGTTGTAAAACTGTTTCTCCTGATCACCTCTTTGATCAGAAATTATGCCTCTTTTGTGATTCAAAAGGACATGATGAATGAGAGAGAAAATCCAGGTTGAATGACAAATCTATTGATCGTCTTCAACACACCTTAGATTTGATTCTTGAAGGTGTAACTGACATTCGCATGTCTAAACCAACTGGTTTTAGTACTCGCCCTGTGTTCTGTACCAGGAAGGTCAGTTCCAGATGTTCCTCAAATGTTCAAAGGAGAGACAGTCTTCCTAAATCATTTCATCGAAGAAGAGTTCATAAATATTCTTATGATAGAAAGGGAAATGATGTTATTCTCGATGTGAAAAAGGTACCAGAAGAAAGAAGCAAAGATGGCGAGGACAATAAAATGATTATTGAAGGTTATAAAGAGATCATTAATAGGTTGTCAAATTGCCATGTTCAAGCTACTTCAGGTAAAAATAAAAACTATGCATCTTATTTTGATGATAGCAAATTTTATGATAACTTTTCACATCATAATCGTTTTTCCTTAAGACTTTTGAAAAAGAGAGTCAACCGTAATCTACGGTCGTTTGAGCTCAAGGCTCTTACTTGTGCTAATTAATCACAAGGCTGAATCTCATTCACAAAAATCCTGGTTGAGTGAGATATAGTCAGGTATACTTGATGGAAAAATGTTTTCTGATTCTCTAAACTATTTTCTTATCGTCTTTAGCTGGAGTATCAATCACAAACATTTTTGCATAAGTATTTTCTTTACTTTTCTTGTTTTATTCTTTTGGGCCATGTTGTATTCGTGTGTGTACATAGGTTTCCATCACGAGTCAAATATTTAAACCCTAAATCCCTTCCTCAAGAAACCCTTATATACTTACCTATTGAGTTACAAAAGTCACGTACGCATACTTTAGGTTGATTTCTGGGTTGTCAAGAATGTCTTCTTCTTCATCTTGGTATGGTGATTTTGCAAGAGGATTCCTTGATAAAGGTTTTGTTTTTGAGTCCAAGAAGAAAATAACACTTGTAGATGAAGATGATCCTAATGCTTCATGTTATTTTGCCTATGTTCATGAGGATGCTGAAAAGGATGATATGATTTCTGCTGAAGTTGTTCATGACTTTCTTAAGTACTTTGGGGAAGCAAAACAACAGCTCGTTAATAATCTAAAAGGTCTTGATAAGTTGAAAACTGAGTTGGAAAAGGTTGTCTCTGACCTTGGTCTCATAAAACATCAAATCAATGATCTTCGCAAAGAGAATCATCTCTTCTATGATGCAATAGTAGCTGATCACAAGTTTGAAGACCCTAAGACTCGTGAGGATCCTGAACCGTCCATATGATCTTAGTTCGTGTTCGGGCATACGCTGGAGTCTGTTTTTCTTTAGCTTGTTATTTTTTGTTTCCTAGTATGTCTTCTTTTTGGTTTAGTTGGAAGAATAACTAGTGCTGGAATAACAATGATTGTGACTACACATAGCAATTATTATTTTTCATCTTCTTGTTCTTTTTTAGGTCTTTTGGTATAAAATTCTAAAAAAATTTGGAGGATGATGTTTTTGCAGTATTAATCTTTATGATTTGTTATATTGCAATTTGTTATGGGCTATGTATGTTTGTGTCCGTGAACTTGAAGGTCCCATATTTTGTCAAAAGTAAAGTCGTTTGTGATCGGTATTCACGTACTGGTAAAAGAATTAATAGACTTTTGACAAATACAAAAGTTAAGCCTATATTGTCAAACATTTTATGGAAGATAGGTTTATGTCTTTGGTTTTCAAGGATTATGTCTATTAATATCGTTATGCAAATAGTGATTGAAGATAGAATGAATCCTTGAGTATTCCGCAGTATTGATCATTCCTGATCCATATTTTTATGTATTACTGTGAGGCTCCGTAATGCATCTCATGTTGAGCACGATACAACTAAGTTGATTATTTTATGATTAGCCTTGTTGGTTGTTCCGTGAGATATGTTATGTCGAGCGTATTGAATTAAATTAATCATCTTGTTTGGTTATTTAGTTATTACTCTGTAAGTTTTCTTATGTCGAGCAAAACAAATGACAATTAAATTGATTACTTTTGTGATTAGTTTGGTTGTGTATTCCAATTAGATTAATTATGGGTTCTCTTGTAATTAGTCTAGTTGAGTATTTTTGTGTCTCCATAAGTTCTCTTATGTTGAGCACAATCAATTGAATTGATAACCTCGTGTGTTTAATTTGATTACATATTCCGATTAAATTAATCATGGGTTTACTTGTGATTAATTTGATTGAGTTTCTTGGATATAGAAAATCATCCTCATGGTTTTTGGTGTCCAATAAAATCCTTCTTTTCTTTTGAAAGTAAGGTCGCTCTTGTTGTTCTTTCGGGAATGACATCAAATGGGGGAGAGTTCTTTTTAACTTGTGTTTACTGGTAATATCTTGAGGGGAATGCGGTTGTGGAATATTAGAGGGGTTATCTTGTATCTTTAAACTCCTTGATGAATGCATTTAGCTTCCGCATTATGATTGCATCTAAATTAGTTGGTATGTATTCTTTTTTAGTCTATGAAACGTCTCTTTCGGAAATTTCATTAGGATCTCGTTCTTGTACCTTTGCCAATTTTATTGACAAAAAGGGGGAGAATTAATATGTAGTTCATACTACATATACATATGGTTTTCGGATCATAATGTAAGGGGGAGTGGTTTTCATGTGAGATGGAGTATTGACTAAGGGGGAATGATACATATCACCATAGTATTATTGTTAAAGTTGTGATACAATTGAACTTTGACACTGTATAATAATACTATGACACTGTAACAATGATCGAGACCGATGCTTTCTCATTGTTATAGCTACGGATCTTCAACAACGGTGATACTAAACTTACAACCTTTGGGATCATTGGAGTACTTGGAAGTGACGAAGATTTCGAGGAATGTTGAAGATTAGACATGTGGAATAAGAGATACTAAAGTTTCTTTATCTTTTTTGTATTCCATATGTATTGATAGTTTTGTCACTAAAATTGACAAAGGGGGAGATTGTTAGAGCATTGCTCGGTCAACCTCGCATGCGTTGCTATCTCAAGCATGTTTGTCAATGTTAATGATCAAAACTATAACTCTTGATTTCTAGTCTATTATAGATAAGTCTCGGACTAGGATAGAAAGTGTAGTTGAGATAAAGGACTTCATGACGATTCATCATACAAGAAGAAGAAATACTCAAAGAACCGGTGGAACCTTCTCGACAAAACGGTATGTGAAGACTTGAACTTATCTATCACTCAAAAGTCTATCTACTCTATCTCCTACTCTTTGAGACAAGAAGTCGTATGTTATATATATAGACTTGGATTATACACATTTGGTATTTCGAGCCGAGTATACCTCTCCTATCTATATATAGAAATATGTGTTAGTAAGCTTTTCGCTTCGATCAAGTTTATCATTACCTAGTGACGAAAGTCATGATATATTTCAATCACTTTGAAAACTTCTTTGACGAGAAATAGTGTAACAACTATATGACATCCTCTAAGAATGTTTCAATGATTGAAATGAGAGTTTAGATTACATAACCAATGGTGGACATAAACATTGTTGTGGAAACACATTCATGTATAAGTCATATTCCTTGAACCAAAGTTAGCGAACTTTGTTGATCAAGAAAAACCGGAGAATGGCGTAAACCCAGTCCGTGAACTGCCGAACTTCTCATCCCGGGAAATTCTGCTGGAGTTGACAAACTAGACTAGTCCGCGAACTGGCGGAAGGTCTCTTGCCGAGATTTTTTTCTGGAGTTTGTAAACTCTGCCCGGTTGCTTAAGTCCGCGAACCTAGTCTGCGAACTTAAGAAGGTTATATATCTTAAGATAATTTCTGAACTTAAACTTATAAAGACTAAGGAATGCAGTATGCAAACCGTGGCTACAAAGTTCATGAACCGATTCGAGTGAATCAAATCATCTTTGCTTCAATTGTATCTTGTGTAGTACATAAGATTTCCTTGCAATTGAACAACTCTCTAACTAGTTCATTTGAGTCATTTGAACTAGTTATGGTGAAGAAGAACATGGTTGGTATGAGATGCTCATATGGCTAACCTTTTGGTTAACTATTATTGAACCAACAAGTGCATAAGTTTGGGTACGGTTAACATACCTAGAAGCGTGCATTGTCAAGTGTGTGTAACAAGATAAGTTTTCGATCTAACGGTTGAGAAATATTAGATTGAATCTAAATCAGGTTTTCATCTAACGGTGATATTGAATGCTTTGTTACTAAGCTAACATTGATTGCAAACCTTGATTTGAAAGACTATATAAAGGAAACATCTAGTATTGTGCAAATCTAATCCCCACACCTTACGTGTGATACTAGTTTGTGTACTAGAGTAGATTCTCCTTTAACCTCTGGTTTTCTTTTCTCAAACCTGGTTAAACGACTTAAAGACTTCATTGGGATTGTGAAGCCAGACCGATACTGATGAGTGCCAAATATTGTATATATTTATCCCTTTTTGTTGGCATTTTAACTCATCTTTTGTGCATTAATTCTACATATTATCCCATATTCTGTATTTTCATTGTTTTCAAGAATAAATATTTTTATTAATTAATTTTGCATTTTTAGGTAATAAATAAAGTTCGGATGAGTCGTGGAGCGAAAAGAGCAGAAAAGTAGTGAAAAGCCGGGAGGAATTACGCAAGGAAGCCGCGAAGAATGGTGCGCACAACCTCATTTCTACACACAAAAGCGCCTCCGTTCTCAGCCATCAGATCAGTCTCAGGAGCATCCGACGGTCGCTCCTTCATAAATCATAAATCTGATGTCTCCGCCGAGCACCACAGCGCTGAAATTCCAAGCCTTCAGATTAGATGGTAGTTGAATCCAACGGTCGCTCCTATGCCTGTGCATCAAATCCCGATGATTCCGCCTTACACTACAGTACCTAACTCCATCTGGTGCCGTTAACTTCGTTGCACCTCAGATCCGACGGTCGCTTCACACATCCTTCCATCTATCCGTTCGATTCCACTCAGATCCAATGATCCAACATCTCAGATTCGCCAACATCTAAATTTGATATCCCGCCTCACACAGTAGCATCCTATACCTATACCCTGACCCGACCCATTCTTCTCCTCTTCTTTCTTCTCCTCCACCCGACAGTAGCTCTGCAACTGCAACTGCACCTCCCCTCTCTGCCATGCCGCTGTCGCTTACACCACCATCACCTCCACAGTTCTGCCACCACCACCAGTTCCATCACTGCCACTACCATCCCCAACACCCTAGCCTAGCTTTTCTTCATCTCACAACCTCTGAAACCCTAGGTTTTGGGGTGAGTAAAATAGCTAGAAATTAGGGACAATAAAGGAGCAGGAAGAGCATCAGAGGGACATCAAGAAGCATGGGTCGAGCTTAATTCAGAAAATTGGTGAGAGAATTTGATTTTCCCCAAAATTTTAGGGTTTCGAATTAGGGTTTGTATTTTGTTGTAAACTATAAATAGAAGTGATGTGAGATGTAAAAACTGTTGGACTAGCCAAGTTTCCCCCTAATTGGGTTAGGTTTGATTTTAATTTCACTTTCAATTTTAATCATTTGCATATTTTCTCCATGTTCACTGTTAGTGTTAATGTCTTGATGTTTCATAGTTTGATGTTCAGTTAGCTCAATATTGTTAGTTTCATTGCACTGATAATCTTTAATGTGTGATGCTCCTGTTCATTTGTAATTGTTCCTGTTTAGTACTAGGTGTTAGTATGTTCTAGTTCACCACTAGGGTGAAGATGAAACCTTAATTCCACTGTGTAGGAGACTACAATTCTGGCCTCTCATCACTTTGCTCTCACATTGTATGTCAGGCATACATTGTAGTTAGGATACCCCTGTGATTGAAAGTGCAGCAGCCCATGTTAATTGCTTATGGTCCAAACCTCAGACTAGTTATGCTCTAATCAGATAGCTAGTACCTTGGGAGGATAATTTGGTTGCAATTGGAATATCCGACTTAGTCTAGGTTAAGAGGTGGAATCATTGCCCTAGTTTGCCATCAACCTTCATTCTCATCCACAATTCCATCTTCTACTTTAACTTTGCTTTCTTGTTTTCTTTCATTTGTTTTGCTTTCACTGCTCACTTGTTTGCCCTGCAACTCTGTTGCATTTCTGCTTTGCATTTTCTTCACTGCTTGAGCAGCTGCAGCTGCTGCTGCAGCTCTGTTGCTATGCACTGCTGTGCATTTCTGTTGCTGCTGCCACTTCTTCTGTTGTGCTGCTGCTGGTGCCTGCTGCTCTGCTAAGTTGCTGCTGCTGGTGCCTGCTGCACTGCTACTTGCTTCTCCTGCTGCCTTCCTTGGCCAAGCCAAAGACTGCTGCTTCAACTGAGTCCAAGGCCCTAAGCCCAATTCACAGTTGAACTGTTGAGCCCAAAGCTCAAATCAGTTCACTGAAACAAAGCCCAGCTTTCAAAGACCAAGCCCAGTTTCTAAAACCAAAAGCCCAGAGCACAAATTGGGCTCATCAGAAGACCATAACCAAAGCCCAATTACTGTGAAAGACCATTTCACTGTTCAGGTGAAATTGAGCCCAAAGCTCAATCAAAGGCCCAAAGCCAATTTGCACTTTAAAGATAACTGAGCCCAAGCTCAGTTCATTTTATTTTTAACAAACCCACTAAGCCCAATTCATTCAAAGGGCATTCAAAACCATTAGTACTCAAAGCCCAATTTAAGCCAAAAGGTTTCTAAGCCCAAAGCAAATCTAGGAACCCAATTAGCTAAAACGCTTCCAAAACACACCCGATCTCTGTGGATCGACCCGTACTTGCACGAGCTACAACTGACGACCGTGCACTTGCGGTATTACTGTAGGCCCGTTTTCATTGCATCATTTTTATACACCTTCCGGACCTGCCAAGTTTTTGGCGCCGCTGCCGGGGATAAATTCTATACCCTTTTCCAAGCCTACCAAGTTTTTGGCGCCGCTGCCGGGGATTGGTGCTGTGTTTTATCTGTGTTTTTCTTAGCTATTTTGCATTTCATTTCATAGCATTTGCATCTGCATCTGCTTCATTTCATTTGCGGTTGGACCTGCTGATTCTGAACCTGTTTTTCCTCTGCTGGGACGCCACCAAGGAAAAGAACCAAAACCCAACTGGGTTTTTGCAACAATATCAGAGCAGCTGGGCTGTGCTAAAAAGGTAAGCCTAAACCCATTCAATTGAGAGAACCCAACCTGTGGGCTTCCAATTTTTTAATTGTGGGCTTGTAATAATTAACCCAATTTTTTGGGCTTTTTATTTTTCTATTTTGGGTTTGTAATAATTTATTTTGGGCTTGTTGTTTAATTTGTGGGCTTGTATTTATTTTGTGTGGGCTTGTTTAAATTTTCCATTGGACTTGTATTTTGGACTCTGGGTTTAACCCAGCTGATAACCGATTGTGGGCCGCAGCCTTCCTTCCATTTCATTAGAGGCTTGCACAGTGGGCTTGCTCCCATTTCAAAAAACCAAATTTTATTTTCTTAATTTTATTTTCTTTTAAAAAAAAAAAAAAAAAAAAAAATTTGCTCCTAATTTCAAAAACCAAAACTTTTCTCCCATTCAAAAACCAAATTTTACTTGCTCCATTTTGACAACCAAATTTTTCTAAAATATCCCATTAAAACCAAACTTGCCAAAAAAAAAAATGTCTCCCACCAAAACCAAATTTTTCCCAAAAATCCAAACCCTTTAAAAACCAAATTCTGAGCTTTGTAACATAGTTACTTAGCTTTTGAGCCAATCATGTCTGGATATTGGTCTGCTCCTGGGGATGGAAATAAAACTCTTAGAGAACTTGCTTATGGGCATCTGCCACGTTATGAACCTTCCACGGACCATGATGTCAATAGTCATAGGAATTATTATGGACATTTTCAAAGTCCCGAGCCGCAATACATGAACCCTAATGACTATTCATACATGCATCATTCGCCACAACGTGAAAATGAACATTTTGCTAGTGCCTCACTCACCCAATCATCACTTATGGATCAAATAGAAGCTCGAATCACAGCTTTAGAAATGCAATCACATGAGGAATCTGTCACATCTAATTTTCTTAGGCAACCTGAAATCTATGCATGTCCCGCATGTGGTAGTTTAGACCACCCTGTTGAGAATTGTCATATTTTGCATAATTTTAGGCAATCTAGAGAAAATCCAAGGTATGAAATGCCCATAAATTGTGAGAATGGTAGTCATTGGGACCATAATCAATCCTTTGAGGGTTGCGATCAATATTTTATAAACCCTAATGACCATGCACACATGTACCAATCACCACAATTTGAACATGAAGAATTTTGTACTCCCATGAATTTAGACTCCACCACAGAAGCTTTCAGACAGTGAGCAAAACTTCGATAGATCTACATCACGAATTCAGGCATATTTAGATCAGATTTTGCTTCACCTACAAAAGGAGGAAATTCATGAGGAAATGTATGTTGTCCCTAATGAAGTGTCTAGTCCCATTCATGTAAATGATGAATATGAACCTAATTTAGAGGAACATGAATCGACTAATGACACCACCACTTTTAATGAGGACCAATATGCATGCTACCATGATGATGATTATGATGATTATGATGATGTGTTAGAAGAACATGAAAATATTGTGGAACCTGTTGGTTCAATAACATATGGCTTCTCGCCCTCGACCTTCATGAATGTTGTTTTTTCTAATACTCATTGTAATTCATATGATTTTGATATTGACATGGGATTCGTACAATTATTCTGTGAAGATGAGCATGACATAGGAATAGTTGAATCTTCTGTAGACACTAATATGCATGAAAATATATTTGATGTGTCTGATTCTCTACCTAGGTCACATTGTGATATTTCTCCTGATTTGCCGATATGAGAATAAATTTGTTGATGATGTTGATGATTCTGAGTGTGAACTTGCCTGATGATGATTGTGAGCATGATGTGACATGTGTAGATGATTTAGAGATTTTGATTTGATTGATAATGATATGCCTATTCTACATAAGTCACAATCTGATGGCCTTCCACCCAACCTAGATTTGGTTTGTACCCATATTGTCAAACCGACTTTTCTGAGAGTCCCTAATCTAGGTTTGGAACTGTGTGCTTCCCAAGTCCTCTTGGACTATTTTGCTTCCAAGTATAATACATTTGAGGAACCACAGTTGGAA
Organism: Papaver somniferum; assembly: GCF_003573695.1. Lineage (NCBI taxonomy): Eukaryota > Viridiplantae > Streptophyta > Magnoliopsida > Ranunculales > Papaveraceae > Papaver > Papaver somniferum. The sequence continues at coordinate 24,347,741 of NC_039368.1, read as the reverse complement.
TTAGCATGTTTGCCCGTCCCTAGCACAGTTCATTTCGAGCTAGACCTTTTGCATGATGAACCCCCGAAACTGCGAGATTTTGTTTCCAAAATTTTATCCGTTGAAAAATCCAGGTTTGGGGGTAGCTCATTTTGTTTCACAGTTTCACTTGCGTTTCTTTCCTATTATTATTGTGTGAAGTTGTTGAAACCGCTACACTTTTTCTTTTGGGTTGATCCTCAACTCTTTAGATTGTTAGTGTATGGTGAATTTTTTTGTATATAATCTAGTAGATAAAATTTTAAAAACCCTTTTGTTCCTTTTGTATATATTTTGCTAATCCAATATGATCTCGGCTGAGATATGTCGGATTTTTGCCTTGAATAACGGAGTTTTAATTCTGCTTTCGCCGAAATCGGGTATTCTCTCTCCTTTTACTCTACTCAGCATGTCCCCTTCCATATGTTGCATTTTAATTCTTTCCATGTTTTGAAACATTGAGGACAATGTTTAGTTTAGGTTTGGGGGTATAGAGTAGATACCATGATAAATATGCTATAATTGAAAACGAACTCCTTCTTCTTTTGAAAAAATCGAAAAAATTCAAAAAAAATAAAAAATGAAAAATCATAAAAAATGGAGCTCATTTACCTTGAAATGTTGACTCTTGTGCAAATATGTATTTTATTATTAGGAGTCTTAGTCTAGATATTTAGGCACCCTGATTCTAGCACAATTCACATAGTGATAAGAATTTGCACGCGCACGATCTACCAATACATGTATGGCCTCGATCTTCAAGGTGTTTGATAGGAAGTTACGATTGCCAATCACTTTAGAATACTGAACGAAACTTGACTAGCTTGTTCTTTGGTTGGTTGGGATAGAAGATGGAGGTTACATTAAGAAAAACAACCATCGAATTTAACTGGGTGCATCAAAAAGGGCTACCTCTTGCAAAGTGTCATGTAATTTTTGTTTCTTTTGTTATGTATATCAAAGCTACCATATGTAAAAATCAATTTCAACTTGTGCTAAAAAAAAAAAAAAAAAAAAAAAAAAAAAAAAAAATCGATGTATATATTCAGAAAAAAAAAAAAAATATCAGAAAAATACCAAAAAAATCAAGTATTTATCAATTCCATCATCTCTTGTTCCAAAAATAAAAGAGATTTGTCAATGTAAATAAGAGTCATGTAAATAGTCATCTTTTGTTGTTTCTTTTGTAATAAGCAAGGAGGGTGTATGCCATTGATGTACAACGCGAGAAATTGTGAAATACCTCCAACTCATTCACAATTCTCGTAAAGTCCGGACAGCTAGCTAGATTTCGACCTCAGTTCTTAGCCTGAGAAACTATCTCTTGGTGATTAGTAGTCATAACTTCAGATCTTTCTTTACACATGTGTAGATACACTTTACACTCTTATCACATGTCTTTATTTGTTATCAGTGCTAGGATTGTGCCTTCGATAGCTAGATTGACATCTCCATTTTGCTGTGAGCTTAAACTGTTTTGCACATGTCACATTTGACGGAATATGAGCTTATATTTTGTCCTTAGGTTTTGTAGGCACACCTCTGGTAAACCTTCACGAGACTTCAACTCGTCCACTAGGGACACTTAGTGGTTTAAAAGGCTTAGTGCATACGCTAAATGCATTCGAGAGACCAGCGACAGTGGTATAGGTAGGATTTCCTTAGTTTTGTTTTACTTGAGGACAAGTAAAATTCAGGTTTGGGGGTATTTGATGAGTGCCAAATATTGTATATATTTATCCCTTTTTGTTGGCATTTTAACTCATCTTTTGTGCATTAATTCTACATATTATCCCATATTCTGTATTTTCATTGTTTTCAAGAATAAATATTTTTATTAATTAATTTTGCATTTTTAGGTAATAAATAAAGTTCGGATGAGTCGTGGAGCGAAAAGAGCAGAAAAGTAGTGAAAAGCCGGGAGGAATTACGCAAGGAAGCCGCGAAGAATGGTGCGCACAACCTCATTTTCTACACACAAAAGCGCCTCCGTTCTCAGCCATCAGATCAGTTCTCAGGAGCATCCGACGGTCGCTCCTTCATAAATCATCAAAATCTGATGTCTCCGCCGAGCACCACAGCGCTGAAATTCCAAGCCTTCAGATTAGATGGTAGTTGAATCCAACGGTCGCTCCTATGCCTGTGCATCAAATCCCGATGATTCCGCCTTACACTACAGTACCTAACTCCATCTGGTGCCGTTAACTTCGTTGCACCTCAGAATCCGACGGTCGCTTCACACATCCTTCCATCTATCCGTTCGATTCCACTCAGATCCAATGATCCAACATCTCAGATTCGCCAACATCTAAATTTGATATCCCGCCTCACACAGTAGCAGCCTATACCTATACCCTGACCCGACCCATTCTTCTCCTCTTTCTTTCTTCTCCTCCACCCGACAGTAGCTCTGCAACTGCAACTGCACCTCCCCTCTCTGCCATGCCGCTGTCGCTTACACCACCATCACCTCCACAGTTCTGCCACCACCACCAGTTCCATCACTGCCACTACCATCCCCAACACCCTAGCCTAGCTATTTTCTTCATCTCACAACCTCTGAAACCCTAGGTTTTGGGGTGAGTAAAATAGCTAGAAATTAGGGGACAATAGGAGCAGGAAGAGCATCAGAGGGACATCAAGAAGCATGGGTCGAGCTTAATTCAGAAAATTGGTGAGAGAATTTGATTTTCCCCAAAATTTTAGGGTTTCGAATTAGGGTTTGTATTTTTGTTGTAAACTATAAATAGAAGTGATGTGAGATGTAAAAACTGTTCTTGGACTAGCCAAGTTTCCCCCTAATTGGGTTAGGTTTGATTTTAATTTCACTTTCAATTTTAATCATTTGCATATTTTTCTCCATGTTCACTGTTAGTGTTAATGTCTTGATGTTTCATAGTTTGATGTTCAGTTAGCTCAATATTGTTAGTTTCATTGCACTGATAATCTTTAATGTGTGATGCTCCTGTTCATTTGTAATTGTTCCTGTTTAGTACTAGGTGTTAGCATGTTCTAGTTCACCACTAGGGTGAAGATGAAACCTTAATTCCACTGTGTAGGAGACTACAATTCTGGCCTCTCATCACTTTGCTCTCACATTGTATGTCAGGCATACATTGTAGTTAGGATACCCCTGTGATTGAAAGTGCAGCAGCCCATGTTAATTGCTTATGGTCCAAACCCTCAGACTAGTTATGCTCTAATCAGATAGCTAGTACCTTGGGAGGATAATTTGGTTGCAATTGGAATATCCGACTTAGTCTAGGTTAAGAGGTGGAATCATTGCCCTAGTTTGCCATCAACCTTCATTCTCATCCACAATTCCATCTTCTACTGTTTAACTTTGCTTTCTTGTTTTCTTTCATTTGTTTTGCTTTCACTGCTCACTTGTTTGCCCTGCAACTCTGTTGCATTTCTGCTTTGCATTTTCTTCACTGCTTGAGCAGCTGCAGCTGCTGCTGCAGCTCTGTTGCTACTGCACTGCTGTGCATTTTCTGTTGCTGCTGCCACTTCTTCTGTTGTGCTGCTGCTGGTGCCTGCTGCTCTGCTAAGTTGCTGCTGCTGGTGCCTGCTGCACTGCTACTTGCTTCTCCTGCTGCCTTCCTTGGCCAAGCCAAAGACTGCTGCTTCAACTGAGTCCAAGGCCCTAAGCCCAATTCACAGTTGAACTGTTGAGCCCAAAGCTCAAATCAGTTCACTGAAACAAAGCCCAGCTTTCAAAGACCAAGCCCAGTTTCTAAAACCAAAAGCCCAGAGCACAAATTGGGCTCATCAGAAGACCATAACCAAAGCCCAATTACTGTGAAAGACCATTTCACTGTTCAGGTGAAATTGAGCCCAAAGCTCAATCAAAGGCCCAAAGCCAATTTGCACTTTAAAGATAACTGAGCCCAAGCTCAGTTCATTTTATTTTTAACAAACCCACTAAGCCCAATTCATTCAAAGGGCATTCAAAACCATTAGTACTCAAAGCCCAATTTAAGCCAAAAGGTTTCTAAGCCCAAAGCAAATCTAGGAACCCAATTAGCTAAAACGCTTCCAAAACACACCCGATCTCTGTGGATCGACCCGTACTTGCACGAGCTACAACTGACGACCGTGCACTTGCGGTATTACTGTAGGCCCGTTTTCATTGCATCATTTTTATACACCTTCCGGACCTGCCAAGTTTTTGGCGCCGCTGCCGGGGATAAATTCTATACCCTTTTCCAAGCCTACCAGATACTACTTTTATCGTAGTTGTGTAATCCGATCTTGCATCTTCTATCGTACGAGTACAATCAGATTGATTGGATTGAGATTGATATCTCCGATAGGCAATATATAAAAAGTAATCACAAACACTTCGTCTCATTGTTTTTGATTCCTCAACATCTTATTTCACTACCATACAATTAAGATTGTTGTGAGGTGATTGATTAATCTAGGCTGTTCTTCGGGAATATAAGACTGGATTATCAATTGGTTCCTGTTCACCTTGATTATTATCAAAAGACGAAACAAAACCTTTAGGGTTTATCTGTGGGAGACAGATTGATCCTTTGATAGAATTGTCTTTGTGAGACAGATTTGTTTATTGTCAAATCCTGCGATTTTGGATCGTAGCAATTCTTAGTTGTGGGTGAGATCATCTAAGAGAATCAAGTGAGAAGTATCCTGCTGGAATCAAAGGCGTAGGAGCATAACCGTACCTTGGATCAGTGGGAGATTGATTGTGGTTCAACTACAGTCCAGTCCGAAGTTAGCTTGGAGTAGGCTAGTGTCTGTAGCGTCTTAATACAGTGTGTGTTCAATCTGGACTAGGTCCCGGGGTTTTTCTGCATTTGCAGTTTCCTCGTTAACAAAATTTCTGGTGTCTGTGTTATTTCAATTTCCGCATTATATTGTTTTATCTTTATAATTGAAATAATACAAGTTGTGCGTTTGAATCAATCAATTGGAAATTCGACCTTTGGTTGTTGATTGATATTGATTGATCCTTGGATATTGGTCTTTGGTACCATCCAAGTTATTCCTTGTGTTTGATTAAAGACTCGTTGATTTCTATTAGCTTGAGTAAATCAAAACAAGAGAGAGATATTAACTCCTCGATATACTTTAATCTAGATTGAGTCTGACTGTCTAGTTGATTCTCTATTAATGTATATTGGAGTTAGTCTATATAGATTGCTAAGAAAAATATTGGGTGGTGTTGTTAGACCCCCGCTTTTTCAGCTAGTTCTTGAGTAGATGATATATTTTGTTATTCACATATTTTCCCCCAGTCTAACTGAAGCAAGTATGCAGACTTCTTTTATTAAACGTTAGTTCATATTTTGTTGTACTAGCTTATCGTTTGTTTTCTTCAGCTGTTGGCTACCTCTTTTGGTAACCCATAGACTTTTGTGCGGACTTGTATGGTTTGGTTCCTCGGTTGGACGGGATACCTGGGCGTGTATTCAGGTGTTACTCTCCTTCGAGTTATTTCAGATGAGGTGGAGCACCTGAGTGCCTCTTTAAGTGTGTATTCCTCCTCAAGTTACTTTTGAATGGGGCACCTGGGCATCTCTTTAGGCATCCCCTTTTTTCCGAATTTCTTCAAACGTGGTGGAGCACTTGAGTGCTTCTCCAGGTGTGTATTCCATTTTTAGTTTCTTCTGGAATTCCGTTTTTTTTAGGCTATACACCCGTCTTCTTTTCCCTACAAAAGACAAGTATCTTTTCAACGATACTTTAGATCTGAGTTTTTGTTCATAAATATTTTGTCTTTTCATGTCAGACTAGGTATCTTGTACCGCCATAAAGTCTTAGTTGCTTTTTACATCGTGTTCTACCTTTGAGCTGTATTTTTCTTAGTAATCGAGCTAATCAGTCGCGTGATGCTCAATTATTCTTTTAAAATATTATTTTATTCTTCTGCTAATTATTTGCACAATTTTTGTTTTTTGGTGTATTGTTCATCTTTTTGGAATACCAAGACTTTGGTAGTTTGTTGTGGTATTATTTACCGATTTTCAGTTTTGCACTTTATTGACTTGATAAACAGACTGTCGGCTGCTTTAATTTCTTTCATATATCTATATGAGAAACTATATGGTGTTGTTCCTAACTAAAACATTCTTAGAGTGTTGGTTTGTGCTTGCTATCCCTGGATAAAGGTGTATACAAAACATAAGTTGGAACCTAGAAGCAAGTTATATATTTTTCTAAGATATGCTTCTACTCAGAAAGGCTACAAATAGTTTGAGCCATATTATAAGAAAGTTTACATCTCAAAGAATGTCATTTTTGATGAATTCCACTTTCCACCACTTGCCTTCAAATTATTCAAGGTTTCTAATACCAGTACAACATCTCAATTGACTTTATTCTGATGATGTGTATCTACCTCTCCAGACTCAACAGAATTGATACTTATACCTCTGTGTCAGATACTCATTCATCTGACAATGTCTGTTGTCCATCAACTGATACCCTAACATTTCCAGCACAAACAGTTTCTCCACCAGATGAAACATCTAGTTCAGACACATCTGATCCTTCTGTTTCTACTTCAAGTGTTGTTTCTGCACCAATTGTTAATCTCATCAAATGGTATTACTAAACCAAAGTCTTATTTCACCACCAAACATGATATTCCTTCTGCACTAGTAACTCATGTAACACCATCAGTTCCTATTTCAAACATTTAAGCTTGTAAGCATCCAAAATGGCTCACTGATGTAGAGAATGAAAATCAAGCCCTGAAAGATACAAACACTTGGAATTATGTCCTTCATTCTCCAGGCCAAAATTTTATTGGGTGTAAATGGGTGTTCAAGCTGAAGCATAATCCATATGGATCTATAAAGAGATATGAATCAAGACTGGTTACAAAAGGTTATCACCAGCATGATGATCTTGATTATGCAGAAACTTCTAGTCATGTCGCGAAGCCAACAAAAATCAGATTCATTCTTTCTCTTGCAGTTCATAATGATTGGATGGCCAAGCAACTTGATGTTAACAATTCCTTTTTTCATCGTGATCTTCAAGAAGATGTGTATATGTCTCAGCTTCCAGGATTAGTAAACAAATTTAAACCAGGCTTTTAGAAATCTCTTAGAGCCTGGTATGAGAAATTAATGGACTCTCTTGTTGCTCTTAGGTTTTAAACCATTGTTAAAGTATTGCTTGGTCGAACTCACAAGTGTTTTTATCTCAAGCTTGTTGTCAAATTTATTTGATCAAAACTATATCTTGATTTCTAGTATACATTTAGTCAAGTCTCGGATTAGGATTAGAAATGTGTAGTTGAGTATCAGACATTACTGCGTTCTACCGTTTGAAGGCGAAGATCAATTGAAGACATTTGGATAACTTCATCGACAAAAGATATGTGAAGACTGAACCAACCTATTACTCAAGTTTTTACTTTTCTATCTACGATACTAAGTCACGTGACTAAGTGGACTTTAAAATGCACAATAAAAATTTCGAGCCAAGTTTATCTTGTTAATTATTCTCGAAATATGAATGACTAAGCTTAAGAATATTTTTTCAAAACTTGATGAATTTGGTTAAGAACAATATATTATTTATGACCTAAATCATATTTCGAGTTAATCATTTGAAAATAGCCTAAAACAGTGATATGTGTCATTGATGTTATCAGGGAATGTTTCAAATCAATTATTAAAGAGATATAGAACTATTGTAAATCTGGATACAGGATAATACACATACCGGTTCAGGTACTGGTGTAACTGTTATAGGTCCAGATCCGCAGTACACGTACCGACGTAGCTATAGTTCGGCAACGACCTTTGGTACACATACCCAATATGGATACTAAAAAGTTCTGTTGACTCGTTAATTCAGGAAGGTAAAAATACCTAGTATAGATACCAAAAGTTACTGAACTATTTTTTTCTTAAGGGTACACATACCGGGTATACGTACTGTGACAAAAATAACTCACGAACTTGAAGTAAGTACACGTACTTACCCAGTTGAATATTTTCATATGCATCAGAACTATTTCTATGAAATAATCGGCATTTGAATAACTCTCTAAAATACCTCTAGAAATATTTGATCACATTATAACCTATGGTTGTGACTCAAGATTAAAGTCTAAAAGTGTTATATGAAAATGGTTAATCTTATAGTTCGTCTGGCTAGTTTCGGCTAACCTTTCATGAACAAGTCATTATACACGGTTCGGTTATGGTTCATCCTAACCAGAGTGTATATTTTGTTGTGTTTATCTCAAGTCGAATTTTCATCTAACGCTGGGAAAAGATTGTTTAATTTCAAAGATACCTTAGCTTAAATCTAAAACAACCTTCGATCTTGAAAGTTTATAAAAGGACAAACTCAAACAACTGGTATTTTTAAAAACCTCACACTCTTCTTGTGTGTCCTAGTTGTAAACTAGAGTCGTCCTCTACGAAAATACGAGGATATCCAAATACACCACAGTCGTTTTATTACAACCTATAAATAAAGGAACAAATCACTTTATTCAATCTTTGAGAAAAGATATGTTGAGTCGTTGACAAAGGCTCTTATGTTTAATCTAATAAAATCCTTTGTCTGGTTAGATCAGTTCGAATCTTAATTACTGAAATAATGAATTTTCGGATCAAACAATATAAAATTCAAAGAGAAACTATAAAGTGATACCTGTTAGAGCACTGCTCGGTCGAACTCTCAAGCGTTGATATCTCAAGCTTGTTTTTCAAGTTTAAGTGATCAAACTATAAGTCTTGATCTTCTAGTCTACTTATAGTTATGTCTCATATTAAGTTTGCATACCCGTTTGCAAACTAAGTTGGTGTATGTTCTAAAATCGGTTAAGCATGTGCTAGAGCATAGCTCGGTTGAACCCACCAAGTGTTGGTATGTCAAGTTTGGTTGTCATATTTTAGTGAACCAAAACTCATTTAAATAGTCGCTTGATTATATGCTAGAGTCAACTTCGTATAGGTTAGCTAGAAAGTTATTAGGATATGAGACTTACAAGTATTACATGAAAACTTGAAGAATGTGAAGAAGTAAAGAGCTACATCGACGACATCATCCTTCCTCTTGAGGTTAGTAATATTTGAATTGAACTGTTTCATTCCTAACGTATCTTTCAAGTTGTGCATATTGAAAACATAACTGCAAAGTTATGAATGATTATAGAGGTATACTCACTGGCCAAGAGATTGCAATCAAAAGAGCTCAGCAGGGATCGATGCAGGGAGCGCATGAGTTCAAAACTGAAATTGAGTTGCTTTCGAGGGTTCATCACAATAACCTTGTTGGCCTAGTGGGATTTTGTTTTGAGCAGGGAGAACAGATGCTAGTCTTTGAGTTTATGTCTAATGGAACACTAAGAGAGTTTGTCAGATAAGTTCTTCTACCTCAACTTGTTGTGTTTTTCGTTTCTACGGGTGTGTGGGGTTTGTCTACCCTATCAAAAACTACTAAATATTATTGTGAATTAATATCAATTGTAGCGAGGTCTGGCATTTATCTGGATTGGAAGAGAAGACTTCGGATTGCTTTAGGCTCCGCTAGAGGACTGGCATATCTTCATGAGCTTGCTAATCCGCCCATAATTCACAGAGATGTCAAGACTACCAATATTCTTCTGGACTCAAACTTGACTGCCAAAGTTGCAGATTTTGGCCTGTCAAAGCTGGTACAAGATATTGGAAAGGGGCATGTATCGACTCAAGTGAAAGGCACGTGGCGGGGAACTCCCATTGAAGCTCTAAAGTCTGTTGCAGATGATGCAGCTGATAATGTGCCCACCCCATCATTTTGTAAAATGGTTTCAATTTCTTTTACACAGTCACCCATTGTTGGACGCTCTGCCGCCGTTTCTTTAACACATCTCATTGCCAATTCCAGAAAACTTGCACAAGTGAAAGGCCATAGTGATGTGCCTCAGTCTTGTTCATTACCATCCTTACTTCTCGAACAATGTACTTTCCCTTTTATATTGGCTGTCTCGATGTTATCAGCTCAAGCATTACTATACCAAAACTGTATACATCACTCTTTTCTGTTAACTGTTGAGTCATGTAATATTCAGGATCCAAATAACCCTGCAGCATAAATACATAAAGACACCAAAAATTAGTTCTTCAATTTTTGGATTGCATTACATATTTACGGAAGGAATTATAGAAACTACAGGTGAGAAAAATAAGACAACATGGCTCTAATTTTTTTGAAGCTACGCTTTCTAATGCATTTTTATTTAGAGATGCATGACTTCGAGTCTATTATGCATAAAATTGAGAAAGATTTGGTAGGCAAGAAAAGAAATCACTGACAGTGAATCTTTTGAATACAGTGGTGGAATCTCAGCAACAATCGAACCCAAGTAGCAACACGGTTTGACCCTTTCATCTCCATAAGCAAATTGTTTTCCCCTATCACTATTTGTTTGCCGTGTGAATCCTTAAAGAAAATCATACTACAAGATCAAAATTGCGCAAGCCACCAAGATATCTTATAAGGGAAAATTGGAAAAATGCCCCAATATGAACTGCAATTTTGGGATCTACCCAACGTTAAAAAAATTGGTAAAATTACAAGTTGAGTTTTTGCTTCTGGAGTATAACCAAGGATAATCAATGGCCTCATGATCATCACCTTTGTTACGCAGTGAACATTTTTCCAACTTTTTTTCGCACATGTGGACTTTACCGAGATTTCTAACAATGGGTCATTTTTTTTAACGTTGGGGCAGATGCAGGGCATTTTCCCAAGTTTCCCTATCTTATATGTATTTCATCTTTTCTCTGTATCGATATAACTTATATTCATTCTCACTCCTCGTGATGTAATTATTGTCAAGAAGATTTTGTTTTGTTTTAATCAGAGTTGGGTGATGGGTGTAGATAATACTTCTACAAGGTTAGTGATTTTTTTTGGCTATTCTTTCTAATGATATTTACACGAAGTCTTGAAGTCTTTTTTATGAGTTTTTCAAACTTTCCGGTAAGATTTTAGGGTTAACATCTAGGTTTACTGTGTTTAGTATATAAGAGAGAAAATGAAGGAGAAGAAAGAAGTAGTCAATGAAAATTGGTTGGGAGCTGGAGTGCGAGAGTCAGAGATAGAGAACTAGTAAAAAGTAAATAAAGGGCGACGTGTTGGATTCAGTTTTTCACTTAACGCAAATCACGTTAATTCCAAGGCTTATATATTCCGAGGGTATCTTCTTATCATCTTATATATCATCAGAATATCAGATACAGTTGCTAACCATCTTCGAATCTTCTTCTTATTATTATCAAACATCTTTCTTTCACTGCGCCATTGCCATATTCAAATTCCATTCCCAACTGCTTTAGGGAAAAGAAAAAAAAGAGAAGAAAAACTATTCTGGTGGATTTATTTTTGTCCATTAGTTAGTTAATTAATGACAACAGAATTTAGAAGACGAGAGGCTTTTCGATCATACAAAGCTACCTGGGCACGTGTTGTTATCGATACTCACCCATCTCCTTCATCCCCTGAATCTGGAAGAATTTGGGAACACGTCACTTTGTCCGTAACTAAATCTCGCAAAAAGTACTAGATTGCTGAATATATATCAATGGCAAATCAGGAGCTCAGCAATGTGTCATCATCTCACCGGGTATGTTATTTTTAATATACATTTTACAATGCGATATACTGAACCATTATACGTTATGGTGATCGCAATAGTTGTGTGCCTACTGGTCTTGGGAGGTTCCATACTTCCATTTTGGTCCTTCAACTCAGACTATTTACTCTGTTTGTTATTGACTATATATTGTGAGTTCTGGGTACTCAAACAGGTGGAAAGCTTTGCGATAGAACTAAATGATGATGGCCATTCTGACATTCTTAATGAACGACCTGGAGTTACACCTGAACTAACTCATGAAACACACCACCACAAAATCCACAAAGGAAAAGGAGGTTGGAAATCAGCCGGACTCATATTGGGTAATCATCATATATGGTTCACAATTTCATATATATAAGTTTGATTAACATTTACGTGGTCAATATCCTTTATATCCAGGGAATTTGCATACTAATTGATGTTCGCCTATCTTATGCAATAACATTTTGATTTTAATTACTCCATGTTCCAGTGAACCAAGGTTTAGCAACGCTTGCATTTTTCGGGGTTGGAGTGAACTTAGTCTTGTTATTAACAAGAGTTCTTCGTCATGGAAATGCGTCAGCAGCAAACACTGTCAGTAATTGGACTGGAACGGTTTACATGTTCTCGCTGGTGGGTGCATTCCTAAGCGATTCTTACTGGGGAAGATATTTGACATGTTCAATTTTTCAAGTGATTATCGTAATGGTAAGAAGGCAACATTCATCTGGTATGCTTCTTCTTGTACCATTTCTTTATAAGCCCTACAATTTCTAATGCAAATTTGCTAATATATTGATTCAACAAAACAGGGTACGGTTCTGCTGTCGATAGCAACCTCCTTTTTCTTAATCAACCCTCCACGTTGTGGAGATGCATTTGGAGAAGTAAACTGTAATCCACCGTCTTCAGTCGGAGTTGCCATCTTTTACTTGTCAATTTATCTGGTTGCCTTGGGATATGGGGGTCACCAACCCGCAATAGCAACATTTGGAGCAGATCAGTTTAATGAGATGGACCCTGTCGAGAAGCATTCTAGAGCTCTATTTTTCTCATATTTTTACTTTGCACTTAACGTTGGTTCTTTATTTTCAAATACATTTCTAGTCTATTTTGAGGATAGAGGGTTGTGGACAGTTGGGTTTTTGGCATCAGCTGGTTCAGCCATTTTAGGACTCATCCTTTTCTTGTTAGGGACATCTGGGTATAAGCGCTATAAACCATGTGGTAATCCGTTGACTCGTATAGCTCAAGTATTTGTTGCTACCATCAAGAAATGGAAGGTTAAGGTCCCTACTGATGGGAAGATGCTCTATGAGTTGGAAGGTTCAGCTTCAGCTATAAAGTGGAGCAGAAAGATCCACCATAGTAATGAGTTAAGGTAAGTATATATCGACGAACCAGAGGGTATGTGCTGAATATGCTATACATCAACTTTTGGAGATTAATATTCCTTGTTTATTCCAATTTCTTTAGGTGGTTTGACAAGGCAGCAACTATAACAGTGAAGGACAAGAATGTAGAAAAATCTAAACAGGATCCATGGAGACTTTGTACCGTAACACAAGTGGAAGAGGTTAAAGCACTCCTGAAGTTGTTACCTATCTGGATGTGGACTATAATATACTCTGCAGTGTTCACTCAAATGGCCTCACTCTTTGTTGAACAAGGAGCTGTCATGAACACTAAAGTTGGCAATTTTCACATCCCTGCTGCAAGCATGTCGGCATTCGATATTATTAGTGTTCTGCTCTGTACTTTCATATACAACGAGCTTCTCGTGCCAGTCACTGGTAAATTAACTGGAAACCCTAAGGGGCTTTCTGAGCTCCAAAGAATGGGATTAGGACTTCTTATCGGGTTATTAGCTATGCTAGCTGCTGGGTTCACCGAGATAGAAAGGCTTAGACGTGTAAATCCTGGAGAAGAGTCTAGTTCATTAAGCATATTCTGGCAAATACCTCAGTACGTGTTAGTTGGAGCATCCGAGGTGTTTATGTATGTTGGTCAGAGTTCTTCAACAGTCAAGCTCCAGATGGACTTATGAGTTTCGGAAGCTCTCTATGCATGGCTTCTATCTCGTCTGGGAACTTTGTCAGCAGCTTTATCATTAACATAGTAATGGGAGTCACAGCTGGAGACAGTAAGCCTGGTTGGATTCCAGGCAATCTCAATGAAGGTCATGTTGACAGATTTTTCTTCCTCCTTGTCGGACTGAGTGCTGTTAATTTCATCTGTTATTTGCTTTCTGCAAGGTGGTACAAATATATTGATATCGAACCTGAAGATGAAAGGAAATCGGATATGGAGGAGCAGCAGCTAGACGTATAATAACATAGACCATACTGATACATTAGAGAGTCAAACTAATGATCCGCTGTTGGTGTTTCTTCTAGTAATCAGCAAAACAGATGGTTACTGTTTTTTTTTTTGTTTTTATTGATAGCCAAGTAGTTACTGTTATCTGGTCATGTTACAAGCTAGAGTCCTTGAACATGTCCATGTACGTCTTAGGTGGTTGTCGTCTTTTATTTCAATAATTATGTTGTGTTCCTGAACCCAATGTGGATTTAAAGTAGGTGTTCTCACTTCTCAGAGAATTTGCAATCTGTGCATGAGTACATTTATTTAATTATGTTAAAGTTATTATCTATTCTGCCAACTTTATTTTTATTATACTGGGAAGTTTGATACCCTGGCGTGCTCACCTGTCACCCCATGTGAGGAATCCTGGGTTCATAAATCACCTTACCTAGCTTTCTCTTAACATGAATTTGTTAAAATTTTCCGACTTGTCTTTGAGGAGGTAGGGTGGGACTTCGTTGGAGGGTTTATGTCCGACATTTTTCTAGGAGTCAAAACACACCCAGTAACAGTAGTGTTCCCAACTAACAAAATACAACTTTGCAACACACCATTGATTTGGCGCCTTTTATATCATGAAATTTATGCATTGCTCCTTTGATTACTTTCCTTTGCATCCTTAGTGGGATCTAAGATTCATTAAGAAATATTTTCTTGCCTCTCCGTTTATCGATTTTTTGGGCCAAGTATATCTGAATTTTGTATACCTCTGACATCTCAATTGTTGCAGTGAGACAACGAAGAACGTCTAAGTTGCATCCACATTTATAAACCTTAAGTGTAGGAATTTACAAAATACACTTCAGATCTTCCTACCATAAGCCCACGAATATTGTTATCTGGTCCTCCAGGTAAACTGCTGGTATTCCTTGTATTTCAAGAATCAGTGCTCATTTTATGGTTTTCCTTTTGTGTTTCACACCTGGGTTCTAACTTAGCTTGTTTTTTAAATTTGAATTTTGTTCTATGGTATTTTCCTCTTGTAGGTTCTGACATATATCAAGAGACCTTGGAGAAGGCTCTGGCTAAACATTTTGGTGCTAGATTGCTTGTGGACAATTCTTTTTTGTTGCCTGGTGTAAGCTTTATTAGATATATTTACTCTGGCTGTTTTCAGTTTTTATGTTTACATTGAGAAATGAAAGGACTTTATTTGCATCATGCAGCTAGGGAAGCTCTAGTTCATAACTCTCTTCACCAGCCTTCTGGAATAGAGAGTTCAAAACGTAGCATATATTTTATATGAAACCAGCACTCAAGAAGAAAGAGAGATCACTAGAAGAGGTAGAATAGTCTACTTCTTGTCTTATTCCTGTTACTTTTTGGTTCAGTGCTTCAGGTAGAATCTTGTGTTATTGTTAAAATGCTTTTTCATATCCTCTTCCAGTTAATCTATATGATTTTGGTTGGGGCTTCATATTTCCATGATGCGGAAAACAGTTTGAGAAGTTGCGGAACCAGTGCAAACATCTTTTAAAGCGCATCTACGATGAGCATGTTAAACCAAAACGCAACCAGTGTACTGGACAACAATGGGGACAATGAGAGTATTGTAGAAGATCCAGATTCACCTGCTTCAAAAGATGTGATTGCCGAGGAATCCTCCACCGCCGTTAAAGAAAGCCCAGATTGTAAGGACTCGCATGACCAGGTTCATGATCAATCCCTTCATTGTGCCTACTCAGACAACAATGAAACTCAGATTCTATTGAAGAACCTGAGGGTAGACAGACTTCTGCTGCTATTGAAAGTAGGGATGAAAATGATCCTGATAAGTGCACTAATGGAAAGTCTTCACCCTCCCAAGCAGGTGGTTCGAAAGTCTACAGAGATGAAAACTTCGAGACATGGCAGAGAATCATGCGGCTGGATGCTGTTAGGACCAATGGAGAATGGATTGTTTACTCTCCAACCCAGGCTGTTGTCCAAGGACAGGGAACAGTCTAGCAGGAGCAGTGGGGTCGAAGGACTATGAGCACCTGGAACCCTGTATAGTCTTCCATGCAGCGCCTAGTTGCAATACTTGAAGACCTAAGCACTCTATGATGACGAGATTAGGTATTGCCAGGGAATGAGGACCTTTTGTCGCCAGTAGCTGCTGCCACTGTAGCAGATGGAAACCAAGTATATGAAGATTGTGTGTTTAGAAAATTTCTATGCGGAGGTTTGTGCGATTATTTATGGTGCGATTATGGCTAAGAGATGGAATCTGCGGAGTATTTGCATTCGTTCTGATTCGAAAAGTTGTATTCAAGTTTTTCAAAAGGAAGAGTTGCCTTGGCAGCTGGTGCAGAAGTGGAAAATTGCGAAGTCGTTCTACTCCAATGTCCGTTATATTCATAGCTATAGGGAGGCTAATTTTTCAGCTGATGCATCGGCCAAACAAGCATGTTTGCTGGCTGAGGATATTTTTGAGTTTTTTGAGGGTAGACCAGGTTTTTTTAATTTTATTTGACCGAGAAAAAAAAAAGTGTGTTAAGAAAATTTAGATTTATATAGAACAAGCTGACGGTGGAAAGATACAATCTTCTGAGAATAATTCTTCTGAAAAGCACAATCTACGGTTTGTAATGGTTAGTTTCTTGTTTGAAACTTTTAACTGATCAAAATCTTCAGTGGTAGTTTTAAAGTAATTCATTCTCAGAGTCTTGAAATTCAGTAAGGTTGTTTCCTTGTCCATATGCTTTAACCTCGTTTCTTACCCATTTATAGCTAACATTTTTTTGCCTTCAATGCTGGTTTGAACAAATGTAATGAAACCTTGTACATATCACTAATTTCAGATTTTTTGATCCCTGCCACAATGTTGTCTAAAATAAAACGGGTAGGGTATATGGTCAAATAAAAATTAAAATCTGAGAAAATTCATTCACTTGGTAGTAAGACCCTGCAAAAACATAATTCAGTTTCAATCACCCTAATTGACTGATTCACTATGGGTACGAGTAGACCAGTGTGACTAAATAGACTACATGGTAATCAGCAAAAACAACTTGTTAATGTTGTCTCTCTATCCATTCTGGGCTGGCAGTTGACATGAAAAGAAAATCAATGCTTCGAAAATGATGATGATGCAGCAGTGGGGGGCGACGAAGAGGATCCGTTGTTTGTGGCAAAACACGTGAAGGTGCTCATCGGGCTATTTATGTCAGCAATTGCACCGGAACATCAACGAGTCTTCTTTCAGAGAAAGTGAAGTGGATCTGTCCAATGATTACAAATAACCACCAGAGTTCAGTTCAGGACTACCTGCATGTGGGAATAAAAAGAGATCAGTTTAAACATAAAAGAGCTCAATAATCATTAGAACTGTGACAGAGATGCTAAATGATTGTTGCAACAACGACATCAACCCTGAAAGAAAATGAATCACCTTTAAGCCAGAAATCATTTACAACACTCATTAGCATCCATTATAAAACGTAAATTCTGGACAATTACAAAAGATATTAGGTAAAGCGGGCCAAAATGAAAAACATTAAAATTTAGAGACTACTTTGACTTCACATGAGAAAGTAATAGGTACAGGTCTGTGTTACAAGGACACGCATAAAAAACAGTTTCAGTCGTGTCAATACGTATTTACACGGACACGCAGTGGATTAATACTCCACTGCGTGTCAATACCTCAAGATACAACTTAGTTAGAAACTTTGAAAAAATAGTTCTAAATCTATCCACTGATCTTGCTCTAGACTTTCTCCCTTCTTATCCCGACTTGTTCTCTCTAGTGAAGTTTATGTAATGCCTTTTGGACTAATCATACATATAATACACATATATCTTGCAAATTCACTACCTTAAATAGTTATATATCTATGTTAAACTGCTAAACTCTGTATTGTCTGTGCCATGTCCATGTATTTTAGTTTTTTAAGTTGTCCTGTCGAAGTAGCGTATTGGATACAAGACACCGACACCGTGTCCGTGTCATTGTAACACAGGTACAGGTACATAATAACATGATGCTTCTGTTTTTGTGCAGTTAATGCATACAACAAAGGGTGCTAAGATCGAAAGCATTAATAGCTAGACTTCCTTTAAGACCAACACAAGACAGAGCCAACGTTTTGCTTTGACAATTGATCAAATCTGGCATGACTTGGGAAATATAGCTGAAAATTGAAGACTTTGGTAGTTTGATTACTTAGGTTGTATCTATCATGCATGTTTGTACATCGACTGTACCTAACTAATTTAACACTACTTCCTGGAACACCTACCTAACTAATTTAACATTAATTGATGAAAAATATACCCAACTAATTTAACATTACTTCATAGACTTATACATAAGTAATCTAAAGAAACTTGTAATTCACCTTTATGAGTTCAGGTCGATTGTCTTAGGATTTCCAATTCCATGACCGCGCGCGGTGACGGGATGAAGGTGCGACAAAGAAAAAAGACACGACTCCCCACCGTCATGCACTGTAAGGAGCTGGTTTAAGGCCAAGAGAACTCATATAAGAAACAATTTCAGATATAACGATGACAAATGTTTTTATACATCATATATTACCTGACGAGGCCTATGTGATTGCTCTCACACGCTTGGCCGCAGCTTCTTGTCTTTTCAACAACTTAGTTGGAGTTTCTTCCACAGCATGACAAGCGCATTAGAACATGAAGTCCTACATGATACGAAGTAACATGACCCTACCACCACACTGACAGTTCTTACCTCTATTTCCTTTTCTGAGCTTCATGCAGAAGTTGTTCCTTAATTTGTTGTGAGGGCTGACTTTATCGCGTTATGCCAACAGGCCTCGCTTGGACAGTAGCCTTATAGTATTATGAAATGGTGCTGTAACTTGATAGAGTAGCGGACTCTTTCACCATTTCACCTCAACCTATCAATTGAGTTTGGGGCACAAGGAATCACAAGATGAGGAATAACATACTCGAACTACACATCAACAAAACAAAATGCATAAAAAATGGCAGGTATGGACTATCAGTATGAAGACCCATTACTCAAAAACCTTAAATAAACAAAACCAACTGATCAAAACCTCTTTAACATCCAAAGCGAAATCAAATTTAAGGCACACGACAATTATTTCATTGAGACATTTTATCAAACAACAGTGAGCAAACACAAGAAAAATGAAGGACTCGAGCATCAAACTAGCAGGCATCAAACTAGCAGATTAGCCAAATTATAATATTACCTTGTTACTCTGCCTCAGCAAGCAAACTTGATTCTTCTTCTTCCTCCTCTTCATTATCACCATAATCAGCCATATAAAGCTAAGCTTTAACGCCATGACGGAAAATGAACAAGAATATCTCAACTAATACCATCTCCACATAACAAAACCTAGATTATATCTCAACACAGTATGAAAACCCAGAGCTTGAATAATTTATAATGAAAGGCAATGAAATCTAATCCACCATCCGTAATAATGATGGACCAAATAATACAAAACATAACAAAACCTAGATTAGAAAGACAAGGATAAATAAGACAGTCAACCTGATTTATCAATCCAAAGAAACACCAAAATTCTGAGACAGATTAAGCAAAATTCCTAAATCGCTATCAATGATATACCCACATAGTTGATAGTTCTTAGCGAGTTAGACTAGCTTAGGACCTTTAGATGAAATACGTAATATTCCAGAGCTTTGCTCAAATAATAAATTAATTATTTGATACAAATTGTAAAAAAAGAAAACATGAGAAGAGCGTCACTTTCCAGACTGAGGGCCAACACTCTAGATGTGATTCACATCAGGAGAAGAGCAATACAAATGAAAACTAAAATGCAAAATAATATGATATTGTGCAGATAATTTGCACCAAGATGACACTTTCCGTAAAATCACAATATGCTACTCTTAAAATGAAACAGTGGGGAAGAGATTGAATGCTGGTAGTTTTCATAGATCCTTGAAAACGCCGAACAAATCTCCGTTGATATAGTCATTATCAACCAAACTGACCAAGAAATAATTGCTTTGCACCTGCAAAATTAATAAAAGCAAAGTATTAGTGTTTGGGCATAAATGAGATTGCTAATTTACAACTTTTCAGAATGTGTTTACATATATTCTAAAGGAATAAGTAACTGCGGTTTATATAGAATGCAGGTGTACATATGGAAGTGGAACATGCAAGGGCAGCTTATTTTCGTAAAATGTAAAGAAAAACTGGGATAATCCGATCAAATCCCTGAATACGTAGAAGATATGCAAGTAGGAATAGTACTTACCGACTCCAGTACAGTCCTTGAAGAATCCCCTTCAGGATACATACGTGCCCATCCCCTTGTCCAGATCTCAAAAGCCTCATCCTTCCACACAACAAAGCTAGTAGGGTCCACAACAGTTGGTTGGATGATTTCCTTTGCTGGAAAGACTCCCCATGTCACCGCGTTCACATCAGCAGGGGACACATTAGACAAGGTTTCTCCAGCTTTGTTCACAGCAATGTAGGTGAGAGATGGGAAGGCCTTGCATTTTTCAACCAGTGAACTCAATCTGTCCTTAGAGCAGAAGAACTCAAGGTAGGCCTTCTGGTAAACGTATCCACCGGGTCCACCCCACCCTAAAAAATAGTTCAAGAGAATGTCAACGTTTAACTTGAGTCAAATCGATAATTGCTTAACTTAATAAACCACTCAATGGACATGCTGGTACATCGGGATGACTTGACCCATAATCCCAAAGCATTTCAAGGTTCTGATACTACAATGAATGTATATGAAAAAATTTGAGTATGTAGTACACTTCGGTTACTGAGTCCTACAGTTGGGTTTCAAGTTGAGGTGTGATTGCAACACGTTTGATAAACCAACAGGAAGTGACTTTTAAAAGAGAAATTCATCAACTTTCATTAAAAGAAAAAGAAAAAAGAAACTGAACAAAACAAAACAAAACTCGGTGCAGGTAGTATGAGAAATTCGGACTGCACAAAGACCTCAATGATAAATATAAACATCAATAGTAATTACCACAAATATACTACTCACCGACAGCAGGTGAATCAGATTTCACCCCATTGACTGCAGGTTGGCTATTGATGGTAAGGAACCCCTTTGAATTAATGCCTCCCAACTGTTCACCTATGATCTTTGACTCTGGCTGAAGTCCATCCAATTCTGACCAAGGACTGGTTTTAAGTTTCCCCAGGCATAGTTTTGAAAATTTCTGATATATTCAACAAGGCAAAAGTGAATAACTTATTTCCATCCATAGTTAAAGATAAATAAAGCGCTATTGAGGATGAAGATAGATATATCGATCAAAAAAAAAAAAAAAAGAGGATGAAGATAGATATAGACATGAGTTATAACTTGTAAAAATATATCACCTCATTAATGTCTTCAACAGATGTCAATGGCACAGCCCACTCTTCCTGAAGCTTCTTGTCTTTTGAACGCGGTCGCAAAAACTATATAATACATGTAGAAATGAAATTTAAATTTTGCATGTGAATTCGATAAGGTAATGGAATAAACAATCAGCATTGTGACTAATCCAGAATCTTTTTCCTGCAAGTAAACTAACATTATCTCCTTTCCTTCAAAAGTTCACATCAGTAACATGTATTTCCTCCTCTTTGTGATTTCAAAGCATATACTGTTCAGTTGATCAACTTTCTGCCCACCTTCCACTGCTATAAAGTTAAAGGGAGAAATGTAACATGAGTAGTTCATTTACCTGATGGTCAGTCAGCGCACCATAAGCGGGGCTGCGAGAATCGCCCCATCGACCTTGGGGGTATTGCTCCCATCCTCTAGTCCTTGATATGTAGCTTTTTGGACGATTAGCCCTGTCAAGACATTAAGAAAATATAAGATCCTCTATATTGGTAGATGAACTTGGACTACTTCTGCACCCTAAAAATGCATGAGTAAATATCAGATTCGCAGGGATTTTGGTTACCAGAAAATTGGTCGGACATCTTCTTTAACACGGAAGACATTAGTTGGCCGTTTCCATGGCAGTGTCCTCGAGATCTTGGATTCTTCGATAAGACCAAGATTCTGTCATAGAAATTCTTGAAGTAAGGTTAACCGAGTTACAATTAATAAAGCATATTTGAAGAGTCACCTTAGAATATAGGAATGAACCTGTAATATGGCCAATGCTGTTTTGTCCATGTTTAGTGTATAAAGATGCAATGTTTTGATACCGCTAGCTAAGATTTTCTTGCACATTTCTGTACCAAGGTGGATTCCGTAGGCTTTGACTGCTTCTTCGTTGTCTTTAATAGGTTCTAGAGCAGCCATAATCTCAGCTGGTATCTGTAGCAGTAAACACACTACAACTTAATATCTACGAGTACACATTCCTTTAACAATAATTGGAAAGTGTAAAGGAGGGCAGTCAAGAGCATATCAAGGTACGCAACAGCAATGAAAATCTTAAGTAACATGTCCAAGACAAAATGTTAGTAGTCAGGTCCAGCCTTCTACTTGGACTCAAAGCAATTAAAAACTTATATGATATTATAAAATTGAATTTTGAAACAGTATTAACTAGAGAAGAAAAAAATAAGCAAGGCAAATGGTCCATCTAAATACTACGGCCGCAAAATATGAGCAGAAGCTGCTTCAAGTTTCAATTTTCACCCATATTTTAAGCTAGAAGAAAATATAAAATCTGGATAA
The DNA here is from genome assembly GCF_003573695.1 of Papaver somniferum. Lineage (NCBI taxonomy): Eukaryota > Viridiplantae > Streptophyta > Magnoliopsida > Ranunculales > Papaveraceae > Papaver > Papaver somniferum. Next base: position 24,325,133 of record NC_039368.1, on the reverse strand, counting down.
ACACTTCAATTCTTACTTTTAAGGTTTCCAAGTAACTCCTTTTACAAGAAAAACCTATATACATACCATCCTGAAGCTACCCATGTGAAAGGGAAGTTTACTCACCCTAGTTTTGCAAAAGCCAGTCATGCGCACAAAACCCTTATAGTTGTTGATAGGCATAATTCCTGGTACAATAGGACAAGCAATTCCAATTTGCCGACAGTCATTAACAAACTTCAAGAAGTTATCGGTATCATAGAACAGTTGAGTGACAATGACTTCTGCTCCAGCATCAACCTGTAAATGGAACAGAAGAAACACCATTATTTAACATATAACCAACCAAATACACATGTAATAAAGAGGCGAAGAACTTCAGTGAAGTACTGGGAGAAAAACGTTATCGAAATTTGAAGTGGAACATGTCACTGATGAATGAGCACATCAAAAAAAAAAAAAAATTTACACCTTTTCTTTCAAATAAGCAAGATCCTTCTGGTAAGCTTCAGGAGATGCCACACCATCCTCTCCAATCACTTCCGGATGTGCCTCTGCAAAGTCAGACATTGAAGCAGGAAAAAACTATAAGAATATATACCCACAAAAACAATACTATATATAAATCAAATACATTTTTCTCCTTTCTGTTCCTATTTCCTGATAAATTGGAACTTAAAAAGAAATATACTGTAATTCAGAGAATTTTGAACAGACCTGGGTAACCAGCAACAGTGATTCCAAAAAAATCACCATAATTCTTTTTAATATGCCTCACCTGAACATACCAATTACCAAACAATAAAAAACCAATTATACCGAATTGAAGATTTTACATTTTCTTCGGAAATTCAAATAACCAATTCAGAAAAATATATTTATACCAGATCGAGAGCACAAGCAAATCCACCCTCAACAGCAACAAACTTATCTTGACCATGAGGAGGATCTCCTCTTAAAGCCAAAACATTCTGAATTCCATTACCCTTAATTGAATTCAAAGCTTGATCAATGCTCTCCACTGGCATATTTGTACATGTTAAATGCATCATTGTTTCAACACAGATCTGCAAGGAACAAATTCATAACACAATTAATTCACAATAACAGAATCAGATCCAATCAAAATCAAAACAAACACATTGAAGAATAAATTACTGAAGAAAAATGTGTCACCTGGTTTTGCATACGATTGGCAATGTCGAGAGTGAGATCAGCAGTAGAACCACCAGCACCCCATGTAATATCACAGAAGGAAGGATTATGAGAAACCATACGATCCATACGTTCGAAAAGATTCTCAACTCCATCATCAGTTTTTGGTGGGAAAAACTCGAATGAGAAAACTACTTTGTCATTTAAAGCAGCTTCTTGGATCTTCTCAATTACCTTCATTTTCTCTTTCTATTTAAATTCTTCTTCTGCAATTAAGATCCAGAAGAAAGAAAAATGGGTATCAAATGGAGAGAAAGAAGAAGATAACGAGCTCGTTATCACTCTCTATATTTTCCTCTTCATATATATATATAATGATGAAGCGAAAAAGTTATGAGAAAAATAAAAAAACTACTTGGATATCTTGTGAGATCTGATGGGCAGCCCCCAACAACCCTAAAACATTTCGTAGACCATTGGATCTGATTTATTTATGAAATCGCAATCACTCACCAACTATTTCGAGCACTATCGAAAACCTACCACCAATAACAAATTATATCGAAGAAAGAATTGTGGTGTGTATGACGAGCAGCACATTTTGGTGAGGTGGCATTGTTTTAAGCTCAAAACAACTATATGGCTCATCCCCAAGCGGAGCCGATAACCTATTTTTTGCTTGATTCCAAATTTTATTTTGGGAAAAATTATTTTCAAGTTTCTTCTTTGTTTCTGAATCGTAAAAAAGCTTTTTCTTTCTTGTTTACGATTACTTTCCCCTTTCTTTCTTGGGATTGTCATCACGTCAAAATTTAGAATTGACGAGCCACCAAATATTTTCACTTGCGGTGATAATCAAGCTCGGAGTGATGAGACTGAGGCTGTGAATGATTCTTCAAATGGAAAAAATGATGTGAACAATTTGGAGAGTCCACATGAAATAATGTATTTCAATACGCATGAAGAAGCACATGAGTACTATACTGAATAGGACCGGCGAAATGGATTTTCAGATATGCAACAATTAAAAATCAGTGAATCAAGTCGGTATTACGAGAGTTTTCTTTTCTGTGCATCACTAATTTCATATTCTAACTGTGGTATTATTCTTGTAGGTACGAACTCTAGCGGTAATACTCCAGGGGTGTATATTAAAAGTGGTTCATTCATGAAAATAAAGAAATCAAAATGAACATCCTTTGAGATATACTCCAGGTGTGTATATTAATCGAACCACAAGAAATGAAGGACATACCAACAGCATATTACCCTTCGACTAATCCCTATCTCACAAAAGTAAATAAAATCAACAATTCTTTGGAAAAGCTACTGTATTGAATTAACAATATTTTTGGTTCATGAATGATTCAGACCTAATACTTCACTCAAATCAAAACCTAAATTAGGGCATTTCAGACAAATTACGAAACCCTAAGAAACAACAAACCAATTAGAATACGTAAAATTAAGAAAGATCTTACCTGCGCATGAATTCAGAACAACAAACTAAATCGGCAACAATTTTTAAGCAGGACTCGAGTAAGAAAGAAAAAAAAAGTGGCGAGAGATATGCTATGAATTTGTTTCCTTAATATCGATTTGTTATCGGCTCGGCTTGGATAAGAGCCGAATAATTAGTTTTAAGCTTAAAGAAATGCCACCTCACCAAAATGTTCCGCCGTTGGATATTCTATTATGGACAATTATAAAAGTGTGTCTCACTTGTCGTTCAAATTGGAAGTCCCATGATTCGGAAGTAAAATAGTTTCATTGTGAGCCAAAATGACTTTTCCAAAGAGCCCGTCCGTTATGCCTCCAAATTTAACCATTTTGTCGAAGTCCTCAAATAATTTCTTGGTTACGTCTTTATGCACCGAGTAGTGGGCACATGTCCACATGCCCATACGCTTTACTCACAGACAACGACCTAAACATTTAAAACAGAAAAGTAACAAACAAAACTTGTCCACATATTTTGACGGCAGAACAATCTGGCGGCAATTATGAAAATTATCCCATTATTATAGCGGCTTTGCTACACTCACCCTTATTTTTCCACCGAGTGAGAGAAACCCCTGGATACCACCATCCAGGGATTTATAGGGGCCCGGTCTTTTTGTGTCACTCGATGTATTCACGGTGGGTTTTCCACCATGAGTATATCATTTTCCTTATTATAGTGGTACGAGGCCATGCAATACAAGTGCAGTAAATGCATGCTTGTTCTGGGATTCCGCACAAATTTTGTTACTACTATTGGGTTATAGGGTGGTCTTGGCACGTGGGCTTTGAGGAAAACAAGCCGAGATTCACGTGACCTTAGCTCATAGCAGCAGAAAAAAAGAAAAGCTCTTCCCAAAAACGGTGCAGGATATATACTGCAATTGTCCAGTTTCCTGGTTATTTAGTTGCCGCCACTTTGATTTTGCAGGAAGTTACCGCAAGTATAAGGCGCTAGCTGAACTCTAGGAATGTAACTGTTTGGTTCATAGGATTGAAGTCCCAGTGAGCTTTCACAGACCAAAATTGAGAACACGTGGATCATGTGTAACCCACTCGATTATTGTGTTTAGTTGGAAGTCAATGTTAAGTATTTCATAATTCAACAGTGGAGAAATGGAGGTTGGTGAGTAGGTCCCAATTGCTGGTCACCTAATTCTCACGTATATTTCCAGTATTTTGATCCTAAAGCACTAATTTTAAAGTCGTATGAAAGTTTCGTCTACAAAAACAAAGAATGAAGAATCGAAGACTGTTGCCAAATTTTACCGGGTATCCAATCCAGTGGATACCAGAGTCGATGAAGATATCCGATATAAGAGAAAACATTTTCTTCGCCAAAATTTGATGAATCACATAGATTCGACAACGAATCCAGAACAATAATCTCATGGGGCATTTTTCGCCTCGAAGGCCATAAGTAAGAATGTCAGAGAGAAAAATCCCAAAGTACAAATAGAAAAGTAAATTAAATGTTTCAAAGTTATACAAATTGGAAAATACCATCTTCTTCAATAATCCAAAAGAAAGAAAGAATTGGCCGTTTGCGCTGACCAAAGTTAAGGAAAACCAAAATCACATTCATCTTGGTTAGGGTTCATGTTCTTCATATAGTCCTGAGTCATTAAAGATGTAGTTCAACATCAACATAATCAATCAAACATGTATTATAATTGTATACGCATAATCTCGCTGTCAGCCACGTGGAAGGAGTACACGTGTAACACATGAGGGTAATGAACATCAAACTCTGATGACACGTTATCATATCAAAGGGACTCTACCTTCATCCTTCGCCACGTCACCATCATTGAATAAATCTGACGATACCAAGATAAAGGACCACCTGATGAACGACGATCCGAGAAGCACCATAACAGATCCGAAGATTACTTTTCCTAACCCCAAGGGAGATCCAAAATGGACGAACACGATGAAGACCACTGACAAAGAAATGACAGCGACAGGGGGCAGTTATCGGATGCGTGCAGACTATCCCCAACTGTTTGTGGGTGAAAACCATTTCTGCTGATTTTGGTAATTTTATGTGTGTGGATGAGAAACGAGTCTAAACCCTAAATAATGCATTGCACGGGAGTACTTTTGATTCGAGAGATCAATCTGTACAATCCTGGCCTAAACCAAGAAATGGTCGTTCTAGGCTTGCTTCGGTCACAAAGTGAAGGAGAATGGTTGGTCTTAGGGAGGGAAGCGAAGAGAGTCTTGAGACCAGAATAGTTGATTCTGAAGGTGTGGTTGTTTGTGACTTGTATCTGAAAGTAGAACTGGCTAGCAAAATGGAAAGCTACCAGGTGATTTCTAGATATTGTATTGTTGTCGACCAAAACTTGTTGTTTGGTGAAAATAGGTGAAGCCTATTTATACAAGTCATATTGAAACGTACCCTGGTCTCATAGGAAGTGAAACGATTGAATGGTGGAAGAAAAGAGTAACGTGTAACCGTCAGACGTTATGCTTCCATGATGAAGGAAGTGAATTTGTGTAACCGTCAGACATTATGCTTCCATGATGAAGGAAATGAATTCGTTTACACCGTTACTTTTTACCACCACTAATTGTCCCACTTCATGACACTTTCTTGTAACGGGCGCATTGCACGCCTCACGCTGTAAACCGCCAGACCAATACCCTGATGAGCATCCCCCAATTTGTGACGTGTTTGATGTCTCGAGTGTTTTCATGGAAAACATGTAGCACTTCGTTACGTGCGGCAAGTCAAAGTCAAGGGACTTACCGCAGGAAAATAGCATGTAATGCTATTAGGCTCGTTTTGGCTGGTCGCCTAAAACTTGCCACAATTTTATCAGTTCAGTGGCGAACTTCGGTGGCTGAGATCGCATCTCATGAAGGAGGGTAGCCGTTGATTATGGCTACCTTGTGTTGGTGCCTGATGACGGCGCGGTGGCGTTTTGGAATACGCCAGTGGCAATGTGGCATGGCTGTCATGTCTCGTGCATGCCAGTGGCACGGTGGTGCAAGTGGCGCCCGGCGTAGCCATGGCCACTAGATTTAGGCAGTTGGTCGCTTGAAACTTGCCACAAGTCTGTCAGTTCGGTGGCGAACTTGGATGGCCGATATTGCATATCATGAGGAAGGATGGCCATTGATTATGGTCACATCTTGTTGTATAGCGGAGTGGCGCCATTGGAATAGTGGCATGCTAGTGGAACACCAGTAGCATAGCCATGGCATGGCGGCATGCTCGTAGCCGCGGCATAGTGGCATACCAGTGGCGTAACCATGACATGGTGGCATGCTAATAGTCGTGGCATAGCGTCATACTAGTGGCCATGGCATAGAGGCATGCTAGTGGTCGTGGCATGGCGGCATGCTAGTAGCCGTGGCATAGCGGCATGCCAGTGGCGTTGTGGCATGGCCACGCCTGTAGCATGGACAAGGCTAGGGTTTGACGCCGTGGTGTTGGACCCACATGTGGCAACATTGGCCATGTTGCCACATCAATCCCACTGCTCTGGGAAACATTATTTGGCTTTGGTTGGCGTGGCAACTTTGCCCAAATTAAGGTTTGACATGTCGAAATCCTAATTAGTGCGTGTGGCATGCGGCATGGCGATACTTTTGTGCAAATGGAAACATGGCTATGCCAAAGGAACTATGGCAAGTCCATAGTGTGGAAACGACCACAAGAGTAGGGATTGCCGTGGGTGGCTATGATGTGGCGCCAAACCTAGGGCTTTTTGGGTCCCACATGGCTCGTGGCATGTTGCGGGGTCGAAGTGGCATAATTGTGACATGAATGGAAGTTAGGGCTTTGGTTAATGCATAGGCGTGCTTTTGACCAAAAAACCGTAATCTTAAGCTTTTCATGGCGTTGGCCACGATCAGGAGGTAAGTTAGCACATAGAGCGCTATTTATGGAAGGTTGCTACAAAGTGGCATGTTGGCATGTTACCGCGGCAGAGTGGCATGTTAGCATGCCGATCAATATGTTGTTGTGGCAGGGTGCGTTTGGCTTGCCAGTTAGTATGGTGGCGCGGCGGGGTGCGTTTGGCCTTTAATATATGGTGGCAAGTTTAGAGCGACTTGATTGGCCAAGAAAAGGGGGCCAACCAAACATAAGGCGTGTCTACACTTTTGGTGAGAGTGTGGCGGCTTTAGAGCGACTTGATTGGTCGATTAAAAGAGGGCCGTCCAAGCATGGGAGTGGCTACACTTCTAGCGAGAGTGTGGAAGATTTAGAGCGACCTGATTGGTCGATGGAAGTGGGGCCGACAAGTATGGTCCCAGCCACAACTTATGTGCGCGTGACGAGTTTAAAGCGACCTGATTGGTCGAAGGAAATAAGGTCGGTTTAGGATGGGGCGTGGCCAATGGCAAGTGGCGCCAGCTGGCCTAAGGCATGGCCACGCCTCCCTTTGCTGTTGCGGCTCCCTGTTTTTTTGATTCTGGGCAGGGTTTTGCACCTACTAATCCATGGCGGATTAATTTCCTAGTTTGCATATGCTTACTTTCGTCAAGCAAGGTCTGATATGCTGCGCGAGGCGCGAAACCCTAACTTCTGCAAGTTAGTCAGGGAAATTGATTGAATTCTATGTGTTGACACAGAGTTCTTTTAAGTTCATTGCCAGAGAGCAGCATGCTTTTCTGATTGAATACCTTATGCAAAGACCTTATCCTTGATATTTGTAAATTCGTGTTACTCTGCTGCGAGTGAACACAAATCGTCATGCCATATCAACATTAAGGGTTCATTCAGGGAACATAGAATATAAGGCATTCAAAGGAACTTATATTAAGTGAATATAGGCAAGGCGCCGAAATTTACAGAACATCTGGGATGGTTGCTACATTCGCCAGTCTGGATAAATTTCATGTAGATATATTGAACGGCTCAATAAATATGCCAGCAGAGAGGTTAACACTCATGGCTTTGTTTCCTTACAGAGTGGCGTCACATCAAATGCAAGGTTTTACGATTTTAACCCTAAGCTAAAAACCACCATCAACATTAAGTCCCCTACTTAGCACGTAACAGTGACATTGTTTCGGGGTAAGTATGAGATGGTGACAGACAGGAGTAAAATCGAAAGGGAAAGACGTGAAGAGGTTGCGAGGAAATTTAACTAACATTTAGCGGAAGGCATGAGGAATCCGTGATCCCTGTGCTGGCGGCTCTGCGTAATTCTGACTTGGCCATAAGGTGTTGGCATCAGCGCTGAAACTTTGGCTACTGATTGGCAGAGATGGCACTGTGATTTGGTCTGCGAATCGGTGAATGGCGCTAGCTGGCTAGGTCACGGAACGTATGGAGATGGCGCTGCTTTGAACGGTCAGGATGGCGCTTCCTTGGCTGGTGGAGATGGCGCTGCTTTTAACGGCTAGGATGGCGTCGCTTTGTATGTCTACGGAAAGGTGGATGGCGTTGCTGGCCTGGACGCGGACTTCTGGCACGAGCGTGGTGTTGCTGGCTTGGCTACGTCCGTGGAATGGTGGAAACAACACTTTGAACTTTGGCTACCAAACAGTGAAGATGAAGCCGGCTAGGTCGCGGAATGGGCATAGATAGCGCGGCTTTGATCACGGAGTGCTGGAGTCATGGCGTTGTTTGAGCGGTGAAAGTGGCGCTCCTTTGGCTATCTGACTTTTTCCTCCCGACCTTCATTAGGGTTTCTACAGTATATATGCTGGTGCAATAAGGTTGTTCTTCTTAGTTCAAGACAAGTACTTTCTCTATTGAATCCATATTACCTTCATCATGTCGTGCGGAAGCGAAACGTCTTCGTGTCAGCCAGATTCTTCAGTCAAACGCAGATGTCTTGCGTCCAGAGTATGTCTCTGACCATCTCTTAATTTTCGAAATAATGAATCTTCTTTTTCCCATAACATTCCTTCTCTTTTCTTTTCTTATTGTGGACAAATGCCTGATTCTGGCGATAACTCCCCCGTCCGGGTCATCCGAGTTAAGAAGATCATACCGGTGCATTCTTTATTAACTCAATAGATATTTGTTTGTTACCACCAGCGAGTGAGAAAGAGAGAGTTTCTTTTGTGCAGAGATATCCATCTGGAACATGTGTGACCGTTGTCGATGATGATGATTGATGTGTTTTCAAAGTTGTTGTAGTAATATGATTCGTTCAAGACTTGTGAAAGCGGATTTTTAGATTTTTTTTAATAAATAAAAATAGCGAACTAAATTAAAAAGATGTTGTAAAAATTATGGAGAGAATGGGACTAGGATTCCACCATTGGTTGATATTAGTGATTTAATAAAATAATAATTATGCAACTCAACATTCAAATTGATTCTAATAGTATTGCCTAGACATGTAGATTTCCAAAAGAATAGATGTTAATCCAAACATAGAATATCAAAACTCTAAAGCAAACATATTCTATCAAGAGAAAATACACCTAACTAATCAAAATCATATAAACAATTTTTAGTTCAATGCAAAAATCATAATAGAGTTGTTGTAATTAATTAATAAAAATATATCACTTTTACCGAAACAACGGCTTCCTTCATAGCCCCAAGGATTGGGTTTAGCTCATCATGATGATGGAAACACGCTCAAAAGTTGATTTTATTCACTACAAAAATACTGAGTTTTAGCCACACCGAAGAGTCGTGGCAATTGATAAAAAATCCGTGGCAAAAGATGACTTGCGACGGCTAACTCTCCGTAACAAAGAGTCTAGTGGCTAATACTATTTGCCACGGTACTAGCCACGGCTCTCAGCCGTGGCAAATTCCACATAATCATTTGCTACGGATTTTATCCGTCACTATTTAGCACACATGTGTGCCATGATTTACAGTTCTTGCCACATCTTATGGCCGTGGCAAAAGATCACTTGTCAACTCTTTTTATTTGATATATATGCTCAGTTCGTTGTAGTTTTCATGGCTCGATTTTAGCTGAGTATCAACATTTCATACTGAAATCATTCACCAAAAATACAGGCAAGAAAAAATATGAAAAGCTTCCATTCATTCATTAAAGAAAGTTAAATGCATCAAGATGATTCCAACACAATTAAGCTTCTGAATCAGATAATATAACAGTAAGTTCGCGATATTGAAACAAAATAAAAAACATGACTAACATGAACTGGTTTCTCTGGAACTCTAACAGATTCTGATAAGACATCTTCGCATTTGGCTTTAAACTTTAATGGAGGATTGAATCAGGTATCCCAAAATCTTCATGTAGTATATGCGTGAAGTGGATGACAACTTCATTAGCATTTACCTGCGAAGATAAATATCAGCAAGAAATCAGACAACCTAAAAAGACAGCAGATAATCCTACATAGTTCAGTGCTAGTGGCAATGGGTAAGAAGTTCATACACTATCTTACCTAGTAAATATTGTGAACAAAACTAAAAAAAGAAATGCATTACAGACGTCTGCACTCGAGAATCATCATGAATATATAACTATTACATGTTGCACAATCTCAGAACCATAATTTATTCTTACGCTTTATAATGAGACAAGCAAACCTTGATCTTTTTACTAACGAGCTAGTTCCCTTTTAGCATCACTTGACTTGATTTGGTGTTTTCTGAGTCTGACATAACAAGAAGAAAAAATCAACAATTGTAGAAGGATATAAAACAAAATATGGAACATATCATAGATAAACTAAGAATAGTTGTTACTTCAAAACTTTGAAAAAAGAAATGACAGAACTAACCATGACAAAACCACAAGAAGAGTATGGAACTACTAAACAAAAATTCAAGTAAGACGAATGGAGGGTCAAAAACACATCATAGATAATAGGAATTTAAATGGTGACAGGGAAAAAAAAAACATAAATCGAACCTCATGAGCTACAAAATAGTTTGATTGACAATGAAGTTGTGTGTGGGAAAATCATCAGCATAGAAAAGCAAACCCATGCAGATAATGGTACCTTAAAGCTGTCAGAGAAAAAACGGTACACAAGTTTCAATAAAGACGATTATTATGCATGAACAAGTTACTTTCCTCACCCTTATTTAGAGCTCTACCTTTGCAGAATGCAAAAAATTTCTACTTACCAATAAGGAAGATGTATTTGAACTAGAAATCTCAATGGTAACTTTTCACATTGTTTTCTGGTGCCCAAAGCTTTTCGCCCTGTCTGTTGCCAGACCTGTTGGAGACTTTCTTCAGACCTGTTTGGATAGTACTTTCTGCTTCATAAGCTATTAAGGTACGGCTTTGTCTTTATCAACTTTGCCTAGCCTAACAAATACACCAACAAAGATTTCAATAACTAAATTCTAAATATAAGACCTTCATAACTTGAAAATGAATATGGGGATTTCAGTTAATATATGATGATTTGTGGGTTATCACCTCACCAGGAAGATCCCAAATGAAGAACAAAGGAAAACTACTCAAAACAACTCTAAAGACAAAAGAAGAGATGGGCATCACCACTACAATTGAATATATCAAAGCAACATCACCGAATTTAAAATTTTGGGTTTGAAGAAATTCTAAATGTACGACTTACCAGGACATCCAACAAACAAGTAAACAAAATTCTTACCAGTTTGGGAAAGTACTCGATTCCTTATATCAAAAAATCTGCTTAAATCGATTTTAATGTAGTTATACAGTACTGTCAGATTAAGCCACAAATCCTAACATATACAACTGCTATTCTACCTATACAGATCCAAAATAAAATTACACCACAGACAATAACTCATTCAAATTGCATTAATAATACAGCAACCCATGAATACATACAGTAACATAAACACAAAAACCCATACCAGTAATCCTTCTAGAAAACTCGTCCCAGAAGTTCATCTTCCTCTGATGAGAAGAACCCCTGCCGCCGACACTTTTTCTTATTCTCCTTTTCTTCTTCTGCCCTCTAAAATCGACTCAATCAATATCGAAATTACATATACGTGGATTAGAAAGATGAATTAATCCCGGTCAGATTTTAAAAATCAACTCTAAAATTGTAATAAACAAGCAATTAAATTTTAAGACATAAAAATAGAACCATCCAGATTTTTCGAGAGAATGAAACAGAAATGGAGATCCTTTACCTGTATGGGAGTGTTTATAAAATGATCTTTTCATTGTCAAGATTGAGGAAATTACAGACATATGGTTAAGTTTTGATTTGATTTTAATGGATATCTAGGGGTAACACGATTTAGGGTTTAAAAGTGAACAATTGATAGCAAAGTGGGAATGATTTTCCTGCGCGGTTTGAAAAATGGAGTAGAAGATGATTTAATTTATTGAAGTCTAGGTTTGAGGCCGTCTCTTCCAGGGAAATGGAAAGAAACCATTTTAGGTTTTTTTATGGTGGTTTGAGCCTCTCAGGTAAATGGTAGTGCGAGTAGAATAGAAGGAGGAGGAGAAAGTGGGCGGGTTCACTTTTATTCTTAGAACGTGGACCAAATTTTCGGCAATTCCTTCTTAATGAGTAATGGATAATATAACCGCGAATGGCGCCCACCTGTTCCCACGAACCACTACGTGTGACTAAAGTGTAATGATATTTTCATAGCGGACAAATATTGGTTTACTGACATCCCGAAGCAAATACTCTACAGGCCGTGGCAAATGACTGCCCTACTGCCACGCCCTGTGCTAAGCCGTGGCAACATGCCATTAATAGCCACGACTAGTATGAATCCGTGGCAAGATGTCTGTGGCTAAAAGTCAACATTTTTGTAGTGATTGCTCAAAGTAGGTATACAAATGATGAAATGGAGAAAATGATGAAAATTGGGTGTTTGCAACGTTTATAATTGTTGCAAAACACTGTTACAAAGAACGATAGAAAAGAACTGTTGTTGTTGTAACTCTGTGACCCTCGTGTGGCTGTCGTTGTCACTGTTGATAAACGACTGCCTCTGGTGGTCTTTTGTTCTTCGTGTTCTTGGTGCAGCAGCAGAAACAGAGTTCTGAAAACTCTTGATTCACGCCTCCTGAGCTCTCCTCTCGACCCCAAACTCTCTGTCCCCCTTCTCTATGATCCCAGCAATCTATTTATACTCCTCAGCCTCATTTAATCACGCCATAATTCTCAATATTCTTCATTGAACTCGGGCAGTAAAGAAAATATTCTGGGAATATTTTCTTCCCTGATTTAGCTTCTCACGCATTTCTACATCTGCAAAATCTCCTTATTTATCTTTGTCAAGGTCCAAAGTGTTGCTCGAGTCATCAAACATGAGAAGAACACGTCTAAATTCTCCAAAACTCATGCAATCCCGTGAACTGTTCCTCTCATGCACGTGCTGCCCTGTTTTCTTATCACGGATTTTTCAGCCAAATTTGATCGAAACAAACACCCATACCAGCTCTGTTAGGACATATCACAACTGCCCATAAAGTTTCAGCGATTGAATCGCACAAAAACTCCTCCAAAATCCGATCGAAAAATCTGCCAGTGAATGGAAATATTTTCCCGCCAAAATATTTTTTTGAAGTGGTGAAGATGAAGTGCCCCTATCCTTTTCTAGGGTGTGAATAGCAGATGGGTGCTGAGGACAAATTTGGGTGCTGAGGATGAATTTGGGCTACGCATAACCTTGGGTGTCCCTTAGCCAAATCTGGGGTCCGTATAGCAAATGTCCTCCAGGGGTCCAAATAACACTTTTTGAGCAACTTTTTCCGCACAAGTGTATTTCTCCAAAAACACCTACACAAACATTCAAACACCATAATAAGTACAAAATCAAGCACTAGCAATAGAGACACTGAGGACAATTCAGACACAAAAATGTGTCTATCAAATACCCCCAAACTTATTATTTGCCAGTCCTCGAGCAAATCTAATATAGAAAATAAAAATGACTACACTTAGCACGTGCAGCAAGCCGTTAAACCACTAGGTGGCCCTAGTGGCGGAGTGTTGTTTCCGGAGGGTTTACCAGAGGTGTACCCACAAAACCTTTACTCCAGACCCTAGCTATCTACGCAGAACCTTGGAAGGCACTAAAGAATCTCCTTGGTTGGCATACTCTCATTGACTACAGGAGGAAGTACCCTGATGCGAAATTCCAATTGTTGTACACGAGTTTGCACTCAGCATACTAAAATTCATATATAAGTGACATAGCTCTACTCAGATAGTTTCTTTACATCATAACCGGAGTCAACCAATCACATGGAAAGATTAAGAAGATGGATAAAGAGATGGTTAAAAGTGAACGGTGTTTCCCATATCTGTCTGAAGGCCTCTGCCAAGGTGAACCTATCCTAATGGACTGAGATACCGGTCTGACTAATATCAACACAACTGGTATATACGAGGGGACCAGTGGTCGATAAACCTAACTCTAGGTCAACACAACTGGCATATACAAGGGCACCAGTGGTCGACTTTATTGAATTTATTCCGGTTGGTCTAATTGTCTGGTCTTTTTTTTTTTTTTAATGTTGGTATCTCAATCACTTTATTCCACCCTAGCAAAGGTAACAACTTGAATCGTGTTCCCCACCAAATCACTTAAAAAATAAAAACAGAAGGATTAGGATTCAACGAGATATGGCGAAACTACCATGTTTTTTTTAATTCTAACACCTGAGCTCTGTGCTTTTATGAATAGACTCTTTAGATGTTTCCATCTAATCAGATTGGTTCCTCAACTCCTACAACCAAGATGTTCCCATCCACTTAGATTGGTTAGTGCCAACCTTAATAAGCATAAATTTCTAGGCTCTGAAGTTTATTTGTTGCAGCTAAGAGCTAACAAAAAGTTTCTTCCCCACCCCCAAACTTAAATCTAACATTGTCCTCAATGTTCTAAAGATGAAATGAACAATAAGAAACTGTTACCACTTGATGGATGGAAAAAGAAATAAGAAAGGATATTACCGTAAGCATGAGTACCTCCCAGGAAATGCTAAATTTAAAGTCTTTAGCTAGACATCAAATACCTCAAAAAGGATTTTCACCTTCCAAAGTCATATTTCAACAGTCGAAACAATTGTGGGTCCATAAGACCAAATAGAGCTGACACCAGTATGAGACAACTACACTGATTCAGAAAAATGAAAAGAAGGAGCACGTCCTCATCTAAGGTTTCTGTCAAGACAACTGGGTTTATCTGCGGCGCGTAATTGAAGTTCATATGTGTGTCTTGATAAATAGATTCATCCGAAAAACGGGTCTCCAATACCTGGGTTACCTCCTGGACAGTATCAGGAGGATCGGGTTGCGGAGTCTGAAAAGACTCAAGTAATATCTCAGATGTACAAGGCTCAAGTCCCAAGTTAGGGGCTCTAATTAGGGATACGATACAATCACAATAACCATCACTACCCCCGAACTTAGGGTTCACAGACAAACCTCTAACTATTTCTTGAATTTCCGGATCTTCAGAGTCCTTAAAATACTCAAGAGATTCTTCTAGTTCTCTACCCCCAAACTTAGGGTCATCATTATTCTCAGAAAAACCTAAAACTATTGCCTGAATTTCTGGGTCCATAGAATCTTTAAAATACTCAAGAGCTTCTTCTAAAGATTGATCACATATCTGATCTAAGAGAATGGTTTCCTCAAAATCATCTAAAGAATCTACCAGTAAAGTGTCAAGCCAATTATCCTGAACCAAATCCTGAACTAAAGTGCTAATCATATTCACTTCTTCTAAATCATCGTTCTCAGAAGGTTGTCTAGTAACATTAAAGACATTTAGTTCAGTGGTCATATTACCAAAGGATATGTTCATAAGCCCAGTCCTACAGTTGATGACAGCGTTAGCTGTGGCTAAAAATGGGCGACCTAAAATCACTGGGATTTGACGACTTGGGTCCTGAACAGGCTGGGTGTCTAGAACAACGAAATCCACAGGATAAATAAACTTATCAACCTCAATCAGAACATCCTCTATGACACCACGAGGGACTTTGACAGACCTATCAGCTAATTGTAGTGTCATTTTAGTCGGTTTCAACTTACCAAGACCTAGCTGGGTGTATACATGATACGGGAGTAAGTTAACACTAGCTCCTAAGTCAAGTAAAGCTTTATCGACCATGTGATTACCAATCGCACATATGGTGGGGCATCCAGGATCCTTATACTTAGGGGTGTTTGGTTCAGAAGAATGGAACTTACCTGACCAGCTAAAAAAGCTTTCTTATGGACATTAAGCTTACGCTTTCGTGTACAAAGATCTTTAAGGAACTTGGCATAAGCAGGCATCTGCCTAATTGCTTCTAATAGCGGAATGTTGATGTTCACCTGCTTAAATGTTTCCATTATCTCGTTGAAAGTCGACTCCTTCTTTGTTGGGGCTAACAAATGTGGATATGGGGCTCTAGGCACAAAGGTAGACCTATCAGGAATTTCTTGGGAATCCTTAGAGACTGTTTCAGTTTCCTCGTCTACGGGCTCCTCTTGGGAAGTAGAAGGTGGAACTACAGTATGTCCACTAGGCATGGCTACCTTATTGTCTACCGTTTTACCACTCCTAAGGGTTGTTATCGAGTTCACATGGTTTGATGATTTCTCACCAGCTAAAGATATTTGATGGACTCCCCTAGGGTTGGGTTGTGGTTGACTAGGAAACTTTCCTTTTCTCTCAATGTCTCATTTATCTGACTAACCTGGGTTTTCAACTCGGAAATAGCCTGAGAGTTAGCTTGTACCATCTTTTATTTTCATCTAATCCTTGTGCAACCGATTGCTGAAATTCTAAAGTGTTCCGAGTTAACAAGGCAAGAGACTCTTCTAAACTCATGATTTTCTTATCTGAAGGGATCTGAAACTGTGCCGGAGCTGAAGGATTCTTAGTATAGCCAAAACCTGGGGGAACCTGAGCATTACTAGACTGACCTTGATTCTGGCCCTTGGACCAAGAAAGGTTTGGATGGTTTCTCCAGCCAGGGTTATAGGTTTCTGAATATGGGTCAAACTTCTGTCGGTTATCAAACCTAGTGTTGTTATAAAGAGCATTGGCTTGCTCTTCAACACATGGCCTTCCCAAAAGGCTCATTTCTTCCACTACTACCACTAGAATGATTCTAAGGCTTCTAACCTTTTGGCTATAGCTGCTATTTTGGCATCTGACTCATAAGATCCTTCTACCCTATTAACATTTCCTCTACTTAGAAGAATTTTTTCTGGGGTTCCCTACTATTTTCCCATTGTTGGGTCTTATCGGCGATTTCATTCAAAAATGTCATCGCTTCATCAACAGTTTTATTCTCAAACCCACCTGTGCATAAGGACTCAACCATGGTTGTTGTTGAATAATCTAAACCCTCGTAGAGGATCTGAACTAACCTAACCTTCTCCAAACCATGATGAGGACATTGAGATATCAAGTCATTGAACCTTTCTAAGTACCTATATAAAGATTCTCCCTCTTGTTGGGCAAAAGTACATATTTGTGTCCTAATAGACGATGTTTTATGCCTTGGGAAAAACTTATGTATAAAAAGGAGAAGTAAGTTGGTCATAGGTTTCAATTGACTCAGAGTCCAAACTATAACCAGATTTGGCTTTATCTTTTAAGGAAAAGGGGAATAACCTAAGTTTCAACGCATCATCACTTAGGTTTTTAATTTTCAGAGTACTACAAACTTCCTCAAATTCCCTAACATGAAAATAGGGGTTCTCATTCTCCTTCCCTAAAAACATTGGGAGCATCTGTAAAGTCCCAGGTTTCAGTTCATAATTTGCCTCGGTTTCAGCTAACTTGATACAAGACGGACGAGAGGTCCTAGTTGGGTTTAGCAAAGCTTTCAAAGTTGCCATTTCTGGCACTACCAAAGGACTAGGAGTACTAGGGGTACTTTCCTCACGAAGAGACAGATTCTCAAAACTGAAGTTTCCAAAAACGGGGCTCTCAAAAGAAGAGTCTTCGAGCTCCCCGCCTTCACAAGAAGAACTACTAGGTTTTCACTAATCAAACGACCTAGAGTGTTTCTTTTCCAAGCCCGTTTAAAAACTTCGGGCATACACTAAAAAACAAAATCAAAAGAAAAGTCCTAAAAAGGAAGGGATGTTCTATGCAAACACAACAAGGCTGACTCCACCACAGCAAACCTACTGATTTCTAGCAAACAAAAAGCATGATGGCTCCACTTAGATTGTTTCTAGACCAGCTTCTAATCCTTCGAACGGGAATTCGTTACAATTTAAGCAAACCCCTCTGGAATCAATCCGAGTTAAAGTAAGTTGAATAGAGGCGAGGGAAGCTCGGTGGAGCTTTGATACCCAAGGCCTCACCGGTATTACAAGGCGGCGCAGTCACGCATTCAACTTACAGAAACCGTCAAGAACTTCGAAGTATGCTTAAAAGAGTAACCAATATTTTTCGAATGACTTTCCTGTTAAGCTCGTTACCCTATCGGTCTCGTTCTAGTCAAAATTTTAGGCTTAGGTTCGCGTTTGGTGTTTTTCCTAAGGCGGGCAAGAAGAGAACGGTGATGAAATCCGAACCCTTATCTTGTATGGCCAGTCCTTGCCCTTTACTAGGAAATTAAAGCAGCCGTTTTCAAGTCCTCAACATATATGCATACGAAGGAAGACAGTAACTCGCTGACAGGGGATTCGCGAGTGTTTCGACAAACTTACCTCCCGTACCAGACGGGGGATGAACCTTTGTAGTCGACTCGGGCCACGACTCCTATGTCATGTACGAACCCGAGGGGCCGAGGTGATATCGTAATCACCGTCCTTCTCTGCAAACAGTTTATATTTAAACTACCCTTCCGTAGGGTTTAAAAATAATGTCCCAAAATTTAAAGTCCAAAGTCCAAAAATATAAAGTGCAAAAGAAAAAGAAAGTCTAAAAAAAAATAAAAATGCTTTTTTTTTCTCTCTTTTTTTTATATAAAAAAAAATCTTCTTCTTTCGCTCCTTTCGCTTTGCCTTTTCTCAGTCTTTAAGTATTCACCAAAAGCTTTGGCAAAATTTTCTTTCGCTCCAAATTCCGAATTCTGTAAGAAAAGACAAAAACCCAAAAACGTAAAGAAGAACAATAAAATAAAAACCTAAAAAAAAAATCTAAAAACTCTAGCCTAAAGACAAGTCCGCGTCGGCGGCGCCAAAAATTGATGTGTTTTCAAAGTTGTTGTAGTAATATGATTCGTTCAAGACTTGTGAAAGGATTTTTAGATTTTTTTTAATAAATAAAAATAGCGAACTAAATTAAAAAGATGTTGTGAAAATTATGGAGAGAATGGGCTAGGATTCCACCATTGGTTGATATTAGTGATTTAATAAAACAATAATTATGCAACTCAACATTCAAATTGATTCTAATAGTATTGCCTAGACATGTAGATTTCCAAAAGAATAGATGTTAATCCAAGCATAGAATATCAAAACCCTAAAGCAAGCATATTCTATCAAGAGAAAATACACCTAACTAATCAAAATATAAACAATTTTTAGTTCAATGCAAAAATCATAATAGAGTTGTTGTAATTAATTAATAAAATATATCACTTTTACCGAAACAACGGCTTCCTCCATAGCCCCAAGGATTGGGTTTAGCTCATCATGATGTTGGAAACACGCTCAAAAGTTGATTTCATTGCTCAAAGTAGGTGTACAAATGATGAAATGGAGAAAATGATGAAAATGGGTGTTTGCAACGTTTATAATTGTTGCAAAACACTGTTACAAAGAACGATAGAAAAGAACTGTTGTTGTTGTAACTCTGCGACCCTCGTGTGGCTGTCGTTGTCACTGTTGATAAACGACTGCCTCTGGTGGTTTTGTTCTTCGTGTTCTTGGTGCAGCAGCAGAAACAGAGTTCTGAAAACTCTTGATTCACGCCTCCTGAGCTCTCCTCTCGACCCAAACTCTCCGCCCCCTTCTCTATGATCCCAGCAATCTATTTATACTCCTCAGCCTCATTTAATCACGCCATAATTCTCAATATTCTTCATTGAACTCGGGCAGTAAAGAAAATATTCTGGGAATATTTTCTTCCCTGATTTAGCTTCTCGCGCGTTTCTACATCTGCAAAATCTCCTTATTTATATTTGTCAAGGTCCAAAGTGTTGCTCGAGTCATCAAACATGAGCAGAACACGTTTAAATTCTCCAAAACTCATGCGATCCCGTGAACTGTTCCTCTCATGCACGTGCTGCCCTGTTTTCTTCTCACGGATTTTTCAGCCAAATTTGATCGAAACAAACACTCATACCAGCTCTGTTAGGACATATCAAAACTACCCATAAAGTTTCAGCGATTGAATCGCACAAAAACTCCTTCAAAATCCGATCGAAAAATCTTCCAGTGAATGGAAATATTTTCCCGCCAAAATATTTTTTTGAAATGTTGAAGATGAAGTGCCCCTATCCTTTTATGGGATGCGAATAGCAGATGGGTGCTGAGGACAAATTTGGGTGCTGAGGATGAATTTGGGCTACGCATAACCTTGGATGTCCCTTAGCCAAATCTGGGGTCCGTATAGAAAATGTCCTCCAGGGGTCCAAATAGCACTTTTTGAGCAACTTTTTCCGCACAAGTGTATTTCTCCAAAAACACCTACATAAACATAAAAACACCATAATAAGTACAAAATCAAGCACTAGCAATAGAGACACTAAGGACAATTCAGACACAAAAATGTGTCTATCAATGATTTGACCACCCCCCTTCCTTCGAATCCGAGCACACCAACCGCTGCAGATCTGGAAAATGCTGATTTGGGTATCTCTTGTCATGAATATCCCAATGCAGGTTTGTCATTCGAAATCCGCATGAAATGTTTATCTTCTAGCTGCCGAAACGTTGGCAAATTCCTAGTGCGGAAGGAATTCGTGACTCTGTACACGAAAATATGGAGAAGATATGGCCATATTGCTACCAAGAACGTGGTGAAGCATTTCTCGTCTGCTTTGGTTACCACAGTTAACTGTCTCCTGCCCATGATTGTTGAAATGGAAGGCACATCCATCTGCGACGTCACGGAACCAACCATTGAAAAGTGGGAAAAAAAAATGGTGTCTACCTGTGAATCCATTGAGTTTAACGTAAGTTGGTTGCGGCATCGCCTTGACATTGTGAAGGTTGATAGAGTCGGTATTCTTGCCAACATCGTTCCTGCCACAAAAGCCATGTTGGAAGAGGAGGAGACTCTGACCGTGGAATCTCAAAAGGTGGAAAAGGAAATCCAGGACTTGAAGAGTAGGACTGAAAGATATCAAAACAGGTTGAAGATGATGCTTCCAAGGAACTACAATACGTTGGATTGGCTTTTCTGAGTCATGTAGTTGTGAGACACCTGGTTTTCTTTCTGGATCTCGAATATATATATATATATATATATATATATATATATATATATATATATATATATATATTGTATTGGTTTTTTGGAGAAATAAGATAATTTCCATTAATATGATTTGACATAATGAAATTTGATAACTGGGATGTGAAATAAACGGAAAAATGCCTGGCTAGTCGTGCTATGAGACGACAAGGGGTGGGGTAATGGTTAGGCGTAGTATGCCTTGAGCCATTTTCCATTGATGGCCGTTTCCAGTTTGCCTCCCTCTTCCTTGATGACCTTATAGTATCCACTGTTATACGCTTTGGTGACCACATAAGGCCCTTCCCATTTTGGGGAGAATTTTGGTGCGGACATGTCTTGTTGGATGTGTTTGGCGGTCTTCAACACCAAATCCCCTACTTGAAAAAATCGAGGTTTCACAGCTTTGTCATATGCTCGGGAAATTCTATTTCTGTATGCTTGCGCGTGATTTTTTACTTTAGCTCTTCTGGAATCCAAAGTGTCTAGCTCCTCCATCCTGGCGTTCGATGCTTCAGCTTCATTCCATTGAACTCCACTTGCCTCGGCAATCCTCGCCGATGGGATTTTAATTTTTGATGGAAGAATGGCATCTGCGCCGTAGACGAGATAACAGGGAGAGGC
This sequence comes from Papaver somniferum, assembly GCF_003573695.1. NCBI lineage: Eukaryota > Viridiplantae > Streptophyta > Magnoliopsida > Ranunculales > Papaveraceae > Papaver > Papaver somniferum. The sequence continues at coordinate 24,303,634 of NC_039368.1, read as the reverse complement.
GCCAGTAGAGCTCCTTGGTGATGTACGATATGCCCAAAGCGCCATTGGCAGTTGTTCGTGCCATGTCTGAGGGTTATCGTGCATTGTCCGGCTGAGGATTCGAATTAGATTCTTGTTAGTGCTTTTGGCCTGCCATTCCCTTGGGGGTAGTAAATGGTGGAGAAGACTTGTTTGATTCCATATCTTCAAGTAACTCCCGTACTTGCTTGTTGGCGAAAGGAGTGCCGTTGTCGGTGATGATGTGTTTAGGCACACCGAAATGAAAAATGATATATTCCTTAATGAACGCTGCAATTGTGGCTCCAGTGGTCCCTCATAGAGGGATGGCTTCGACCCATTTGGTGAAATACTCTGTTGCGGTTATTATATACTCATGCTGCTTCGACGATGACGGGTTAATCTTCACAATGATGTCGAGTCCCCAGCTATAAAACTGCCATGGACTGCTTACCGAATGCAGGGGAATAAATGGTGCGTGGATAAGATTTACATGAATTTGACATTTGTGGCACCTTTGAACAAAAGCAGCCGCATCGTCCTCCATGGTCGGCCAGTAGTATCGCTCATGTATGTGGAGAAACAACTTCTTTTTTTCTTGGTGCTCGCCTTCATGCATTTCTTTTAGCATCACGGGGATTTCCGCCTCGTCCAGGAATCGTAATAAATCTCCTCCAAAACTTTTACGATATATGATTCCTTCATGGAATATGAATCTCTTGGATCTTTGCTTCACCTTGGTTGCGTCTTTCTTGCTGGTGGGGAGTACACCATTGCGAAGGTAGCTGATGTACGACTTTTGCCAGTCCCCAGCGTGGTCGACGTTGAAAACTTCCAATTGATGCGGCGGTACTTGGCAATTGGAGCAAGATCCTTGGAACAATCGAGATTGAGCCTCCATTTCCGGCCAGTAGTAGCCAAGGCGTTGCAGACGCCGATAAAGTGTTATCACTAACGTTTTCCCGCAAATTTCGCTATGAATATGGTTAAGCTGTTGTTGTGCCTCTTCATCTCCGAGGCATCTTGATAGGGAACCATCTGGGTTCCAGTGGTACAACATCCCGTGAAGCATGAAGAAGTTTTGCTAGGTTTTGAGACTGACCTTTCCTTGGGAAAGCAAGCTGTTAAGTTCTTGAATAATCGGTGTTCTCCAGTCGTTGACTTCAGTCTCCTTAGACTACGAAAGCCATGTTGACGCCACGGTTCGTCTTTTCACCGTCAGGGTTTCTTCCAAAACTTTGAACTGCAACTTCAATTCTAATGTGGCTAGGAAATCAGCATGTCTGTTGTTGCTACGGCCAACATGTGTTATGATCGCGTCAGCGAAGTAATTCAGCAGCTTTTGCGCCTCAGATATGTACGGGGCCAGTGTCACCTCTTTTAGTGCGTACACGTCGTTCATCTGGTTAACCAGTAATTTATAATCACCCCTTATTTCCAGGCGTGTGGCTCCAGCTTGCTTGGATAATGACAACCCTATGAGAAAGGATTCATATTCCGCTGAATTGTTGGTGCAATGAAAGTCTAGTTTGAAGGAATGTGAGAAAACTTCACCGGTTGGGGATACTAGAACCACGCCCTCTCCTCCGGTGTCATTACTAGGGGTGGCGGAGCCATCGAAAAATAGTAGACACTCTTCTTCTTTGACAAAAGAGATTTTTGGAAACTCTCCAGGAAGGTCTTCGTGCATTGTTGTGGTACCCTCTCCTGGGAAAGCTGCTAGTAAATCTGCTACCGCTTGTCCTTTGATAGCTCTTGGGAAGCATACGTTATATCAAACTCTGATATTTGGAGGAGCCATTTAGCTGGCCTTCCTCTCAGGGCCGGTTTTGAAAGCAATAACTTCACAGGATCGGATTTAGATATCATCACCACTTTGTTTGAGAACAGATAATGCCTAACTTCTAAATAGAGTGAATCAGATCTAGGCACGCCTTTTCTGCCTTAGGATAACTGAGTTCTGCATCCCTCAATGTCCGACCGAAGTAGTATATAGGGTGCTCAATTCCTTCATCATCTTCTAGGATAGAAGAGCTCCGACCGCAGTATCACTAAAAGCAGTGTAGAGACACAGCGGTCTTCCTTGTACAGGAGATTTCATGACAGTTGGGGATGACAGTATCTGTTGAATCTTCCGAAAATCCTCTTGTTGTAGCGTCGTGCAAACAAAACTCGCCCCCTTCTTCAGCAAGGTGGTGAATGCAACAACGAGGTGAGCTAAACCCGGTATAAAACGCCGGATGTAGTTTACCTTACCTATGAGCTCTGTAGTTCTTTCACAGTTTTTGGAGGCGGCATCGTGAGGATGGCTTGGGTTTTAGCTGGGTCGACTTTGATTCCCTCGGCAGTCACCTGGAAACCTAGAAATTTTCCCGAAGATACGACAAAGGCACACTTTAAAGGATTCATCTTTAGTTTGTATTCACGACATCTTTCAAACACCTGTCGCAGAACCTCTATATGGGCCACCCAGGTTCTTGATTTAACTACTATGTCATCCACATAATCTTCAACTTTTTTATGCATCATATCATGGAAAATTGCGGTCATGGCGCGTTGGTAGGTGGCGCCAGCATTTTTAAAACCGAAAGGCATCATGGTATAGTAAATGTTTTCGAGAGGAGTTCGAAAAGATGTCTTACTTGCGTCGTGCTCGTACATTTTTATTTGATTGTAGCCGCTGTATCCATTCATGAAAGAGAATATACCGTGTCCACAGGTGGCGTCTACCAGCATATCAATGTTAGGGAGAGGAAAAACGTCCTTGGGGAAACATTTGTTAAGATCCCTAAAATCAACACAACACCTGATTTGGCCGCTCTTCTTCTTTACTGGAACCACATTGGCCAACCAGGTGGGATGGTGGATGGGTTTGATGAAACCATCGGCTAGTAATTTTTGAATCTCCGTCTTGATATATTCTTCCACCTCGTGTCTGAACTGTCTCAGAGATTGTTTGACCGGTTTGGATCCGGGTATTATATGTAGATGGTGAGTGACTAGTTTCTCATCCAATCCAGGAAATTCCTCGTACGTCCACGCGAATACATCTTAATATTCCTTAAGAAGGTCCACAAGTTTCGTACGTTCGTCGGCACATAGAGTTGAGCTGATGGAGACAGGTCGTGAAGATTCCTCGCTTCCGATGTTGACAACTTCGAGTTCATCCGTGGTGGAGTTGGTTCCGTCTTGCAATTGTCGTGGTGCGTCCGACACCTCCTTTTGTGGCTCGCTGATGTGATTGCATTCCATTGGGCGGAGAGACTGGGTGGTAGTCTCCCCTGCTAATTGCTAACAGAGGCGTCGATATACGGTTTTTCCTTTTTCGTCACGACTTGCAATAAAAGCCCGCTCCCTCTTAGTATGAGTATGAGCCATGCTTCTGCTTGATGAGGGGAAATCGGTGTGCTTCTCCTTTGGAGAGATGACGCGGGATTGGGTCCCTTCATACAGTGATGCGAGCCTGTCATATTCTTCGATTGATGTTCATGTCGGGAGTGGAGTGCAGTGAAATTTTCCTGACAAATCCCGCGAATTTTCCTTCGGTTCGAATATCTTCATATCACAGATCGGTGCATAAGGAGATAATGACGCGGGAATGCGAATGACTTCTTCATTCAACATGGTCTTTAGTCACTGGTGATATGTTGAAGGAATGATCCTGTTATCGTGGAGCCACGGTCTTCCCAGTATCATGTGGTAGTCTGGCTCCTTTTCGATTACCTCGAATTTTACCTTCGACTGGAGCGGTACTACTGACAGATTCAGGTTGATGTATCCATACGTGCTGGTTTGGTTGCCTTCAAAATCTATCATCATGGTAGGTTGTCGTATAATTTTTCTTGGCCGCAACTTGGCTGCCCTAAGCGTTCTAAGAGTTATTATATTAGAGGACGCCCCCGTATCGATGAGGGCCCTTTTGAACTCTGAATCCTTGGTGCGAGCAGTGACATGTAGGGCCCAGTTATATCCTTCTTCTGCCATCATATCGTCTTCAGTAAATGGAATTTCCGAGGCGGGTGAACCACTGGAATCTGATGTAAATCTGACAAGAAAGTTGAGTATGATGTTTATCGTCTCCTTCATCAGGTCCATGTTCCTTGTGTGGATATCCTGAACCCGTGCCAATTCAGCCAACCTTGGAATTTCTTCATTGGATGCGTCATCAGGTGTCGTGTTGAGAGAATAGACATCGCCATTCGCCAGAGTCGGAGTGGAATTTGGGGCCACGGACTCAGCTCTAAGACCTATCATCTTCTGGAATTGGAGTTGTAACCGAGAGATTTAATCTCCCACTGTGGTCGCCAATTATTTGTGGGTGAAAACCGTTTCTGCTGATTTGGGTAATTTTATGTGTGTGGATGAGAAACGAGTCTAAGCCCTAATCAATACACTGCACGAGTACTTTTGATTCGAGAGATCAATCTATACAATCCTGGACTAAACCAAGAAATGGCCGTTCCAGGCTTGCTTCGGTCACAAATTGGAGGAGAAGGGTTGGTCTTAAGGAGGGAAGTGAAGAGAGTGTTGAGACCAGAATAGTTGATTCTGAACGTGTGGTTGTTTGTGACTTGTATCTGAAAGTAGAACTAGCTAGCAAAATGGAAAGCTACCAGGTGATTTCTAGATACTGTATTGTTTCTGACCAAAACTTGTTGTTTGGTGAAAATAGGTGAAGCCTATTTATACAAGTCATATTGAAACGTACCCTGGTCTCATAAGAAGTGAAACGATTGAGTGCTGGAAGAAAAGACTAACGTGTAACCGTCATACGTTATGCTTCCATGATGAAGGAAGTGAATTCGTGGAACCGTCAGACATTATGCTTCTATGATGAAAGAAATGAATTCGTTTACACTGTTACTTTTTACCACCACTAACTGTCCCACTTCATGACACTTTCTTGTAACGGGCGCATTGCACACCGCACGCTGTAAACCGCCAGACCAATACCCTGATGAGCATCCCCCAGTTTGAGACGTGTTTGATGTCTCGAGTGTTTTCGTGGAAAACATGTAGCACTTCACTACGTTCGGCAAGTCAAAGTCAAGGGACTTACCGCAGGAAAATAGCATGTAATGCTATTAGGCTCGTTTTGGTTGGTCGCCTAAAAATTGCCACAAGTTTGTCAGTTCGATGGCTGAGATCGCATATCATGAAGGAGGGTAGCCGTTGATTATGACTACCTTGTGTTGGTGCCTGATGACGGAGCGATGACGTTTTGGTATACGCCAGTGGCAATGTGGCATGGATGGCATGACTCGTGCATGTCAGTGGCACGGTGGTGCAAGTGGCGCCTGGCGTATCCATGGCCACTAGATTTAGGCAGCTGGTCGCCTGAAACTTTCCACAAGTATGTTAGTTCGGTGGCGAACTTGGATGGCCGAGATTGCATCTCATGAGGAAGGATGGCCATTGATTATGGCCGCATCTTGTTGTATAGCGGAGTGGCGCCATTAGCATGGTGGCATGCTAGTGGCACTCCATACATGCCAGAGGCGTAGCCATGACATGGCGGCATGCTAGTAGTCGTGGCATGGCGACATGCTCGTAGCCGTGGCATAGCGGCATGCTAGTGGCCATGGCATAACGGCATTCCGGTGGTGTTGATACATGAAAAATAACTCCCCTTTAACCGGGATAGGGTACCCCAAAGAAGGAAAAGGCTACAAATGGAACATGGGGACTTGGGGACTAGGGCCCAAGTCCACCAATGAAGTATCCACGAGATGAAAGGGATAATCAAGGAATTAACAAGGAATAAGGAGGTCATATTAGAAAAAGGATGGCATTAGTAGTAATTAAGGAGGTTTAGGACACATGGCAAGATGTCATAAAAAGAAGGGGTTTTTGGAAAGTATGTATAAGGAAGGGAAAGGTACAATGGAAAGACATCTCTCTCATACTATTCTCAGAAAAATGAGGTCATCTTGGTACACTAGGACGGGTACAAACCAACGAGAATTCCGGTATTAACATTTGGCGACCACACCCGGAGTCTCGTACCTAGTCCACCATGATGCAACCAAATAACATTAATCCTGACGCGGCAGGAAATCAATCAGCTAACCGCCTTGTTGACCTCAACAAAGTCATCATAGAGGAAGAGGATAGCGAGGAGGAAACACCACATCAGAGCGCAGACAAGCGATCTGGAGACGCTCATCAACACACCACGCGCAAGGAAGATGTACAAACGATTTGACAGTCAAAACCTGTGACCCCGGGCATGCAAAGTATTCAAAAAGAATTAGAAGAGCGATTGCAAAAGAGGCATGCATTGGAAGACTCAAAGGAATTGATGGGGGCCTGCACAAGCGGTGGAGCATGTGGTTTAATTCGATACAACGCGCAAAACCTTACCAGCCCTTGACATATGAACTAGACCGTCCTTAATGGGATGTAATGGATAGCACAAGCTGTGATTGCAGGCCAAAGCGCCCCTAAGGAAGCAACCGAAGCAGAAAAACATCAGAATACCAAGGCTGCAGTAATCACACAAAAGTAAATGGCGGAGTACCTAGAGCATAGGTATCATATCACGAAACAAGATAACCACCAGAAAACAAACAACCCATATCCTTTAAGTATCTAGGAATATCAGTACCCCGGGGGCTATGTTTCTCCCAAGTTTAAGACTTACGATGGACAGGGAAATGCGCGAGAACATATCAGCCGTTTCCTCTCGGCCATGAACGATATAATCTCCGACGAGAAACTGTGTTTGAGGGAATTCCCCAAATCACTGGCAGGAACAACCTTTACTTGGTATGATAACTTAAAGGAAGAAAGCATAGATTCTTGGACCATTATGTATTCGATGTTTATGGGCAAATTCTATCCAGCCAAGCGGAAAGTTACATCCATAGACCTGAGCAGAAGCGAACAAATGACAGGTGAAGAAATAGGGATATATATAGCAAGGTTACGACGGATGGCACTAGACTGCCATGAAGACATTAGTGAAGAAGCACTCGTAGAAATATGTGTAGAGGAATGATTCAGTCCTTCAAAGGGAGTCTGATCAACTTTAGATTTCAAACCTTCGTCGAACTGGAGGAAGCTGCTGAAAGAATCGCTGACTGTGTAGGAGAGTCACCCACAGATGTTAGTTGGTCTCATACTGTAAGTACCACATCCGTAGTCCCCTACAAGTGGTGTGACAAGCAAAGACACACAAAAGCTTGCAAGTATACAAGGCCAAGTTATGATATAGAAGGTAAGCAGGGGGTCAGTCCACATGGAGTGGGAGCATACAAGAGAAACCTAAGCTAACAATGGTGACAATGCACTATGGCAGTGAGCAAAGCAAGGTAAATATCATGAACTAAGGGTGCAAGGTAAAGCAGCAAAGAAACAGCTAAGAAAACAGCAAGGTAAAGCAGCAAAGAACCAAGGCTTGGAAGCCAAGGGCAAGGTGAGGATTGTGCACTGACTTCAGTGCACAAAAGGCTTCAAAGTGCAAGAAAAAAAAGGCAAGAAAATAAACTGAATTGAAAGCACACAGAACTGAAAATGTAAGTGACTGAGAAGGAATTGGTGGGTAAGCCAAGGCTTAGGATCCACCTTGTGTCCTAACCAAATGACATGTTTCTAGGTTGAGTTTGATCCTATGCATACATCTAGAAATAGAAGAATACTAAATTGCTCAATAGTCTGCCCCTAGCATTGGCTGTCTTTTGACAGCACAGCCAATCACAGGCACTATGTGCATTGGTATCTCCCATTTGCTCAAGAAAAACAGAGCATGGAAGTAACTATCCTAGCTTCTAGTCACTTGACAGTGCACAAGGCTTCAGCTGAGCCTTGGCCTGATGCTATTTAGCTCATGCTAAACATGGATAAAGCAATAACATTCATCATATGTGATAATTCAGATACAACTAGCAACATTTGAGATAACTAAAAACATATGCAACTTTCAACTGTCAACAGTTATGCAAAAATCAGAAATTGGAATTGCAAAATTAAAATAATTCTCTACTGGCTAGTCCAGAGAGATACACAGTGTCTTTCACACACTCCACGTAACACCAATTTATACCCCCCTATCAGAATTAGGGTTCACAGCCCCTTTTCCCCAAAATCAGAAAATCAGGTGAAATTGATTTACCTAATGTTGATGAGATACTCGCTCCATCTCGTCGACCCACTCTCCAATTACTTCTTCTCGTTCATCTCCTGCTCCAATTGCTGCTCTAACATCAACTTATATTCCCAATTTCTCACCTAGGGTTTCAGTGATGAGAGATGAGAAATTGAGGAGATTAGTTGATGAAAAAGAGGTAAAACGTGATAGTGATGATGGGTTTAGGTGTGGTGGTGATAGAGTGATTTGGGGAGAAGATAGTGGAGTGATTTGGGGGAAGGTAGTGGTGATGGAGACGGACATGGTGGTACTGTTGCAGAGAGGGGGGGGGGGGGGAAGATGGTTTCGATGGATTTGGGAGAAGGGTGTGTTTGGCTAATGGGTGTAGGGTTCGGGTACTAGGGTGTTGAGCAGGTGTAGAGGATTTTGATGTTTCGCGAAGCTGGACCGATGGATGGGAAGATGGTAGGTGGATCTGACGGCGATGCGGAGGCAGGCGATGAGCGACCGTCGGATGAAGAGATACGACGAAACGAACGGTACTTGATGGAGTTAGGTACTGTAGTGTAAGGCGGAGATATCAAACTTCGATGCACAGCAAGGGAGCGACCGTCGGATGCTCCTGAGAACTGATCTGACGGCTGAAGACGCAAGCGGGTATGGATTTGGGTTTTAGGCTTTTGGGTATAGAATATGGGTTTGGGAAATGAGTTTGGGCTTGGAAAACCTTGAGCCCACTTCTTCTTTAAGACAACTTTCTTCTTCTTGAGCCCATTTCCAGCTTTTTGGACGTGCGCTCCATTCTTTGCGGCTTCCTTGCGTAATTTCTCCCGGCTTTTCACCACTTTTCTGCTTTTTGCTCCGCAACTCATCCAATCTTTATTTATTACCTAAAAATGCAAAATTAAGTAAGAAAAATATTTATTCTTGAAAACAATGAAAATACAGAATATGGGATAAAATGTAGAATTAATGCATAAAAGATGAGTTAAATGCCAACAAAAAGGGATAAATATATACAATATTTGGCACTCATCAAATACCCCCAAACCTGAATTTTACTTGTCCTCAAGTAAAACAAAACTAAGGAAATCCTAACTATACCACTGTCGCTGGTCTCTCGAATGCATTTAGCATATGCACTAAGCCTTTTAAACCACTAAGTGTCCCTAGTGGACGAGTTGAAGTCTCGTGAAGGTTTGCTTAGAACGTACCTACAAAGTTCTAGGTCAAAATATAAGCTCAGATTCCATCAAATGTGACATGTGCAAAACAGTTAAGCTCCAGCAAAATGGAGATGTCAATCTAGCTATCGAAGGCACAATCCTAGCACTGATAACAAAAAAGACATGTGATAAGAGTGTAAAGTGTATCTACACATGTGTAAAGAAAGATCTGAAGTTATGACTACTAATCACCAAGAGATAGTTTCTCAGGCTAAGAACTGAGGTCGAAATCTAGCTAGCTGTCCGGACTTTACGAGAATTGTGAATGAGTTGGAGGTATTTCACAATTACTCGCGTTGTACATCAATGGCATACACCCTCCTTGCTTATTACAATGAAACACAAAATGACTCTTTACATGACTCTTATTTACATTGACTATTCTCTTTTTATTTTTGGAACAAGAGATGATGGAATTGATAAATACTTGATTTTTTGTATTTTTTGATTTTTTTTTTTTTTTTTTTTTTTTTTTTGAGAAGGAAACACTTTTGATACATATACAAAAGGAAACAAAAATTACATGACACTTTGCAAGAGGTAGCCCTTTTTGATGCACCCAGTTAAATTCGATGGTTGTCTTTCTTAATGTAACCTCCACCTTCTATCCCAACCAACCAAAGAACAAGCTAGTCAAGTTTCGTTCAGTATTCTAAAGTGATTGGCAATCGTAACTTCCTATCAAACACCTTGAAGATCGAGGCCATACATGTATTGGTAGATCGTGCGCGTGCAAATTTCTTATCACTATGTGAATTGTGCTAGAATCAGGGTGCCTAAATATCTAGACTAAGACTCCTAATAATACATATTTGCACAAGAGTCAACATTTCAAGGTAAATGAGCTCCATTTTTATGTTTTTTTCATTTTTTAATTTTTTATTTTGATTTTTCAATTTTTTTGGAATTTTTCAATTTTTTCAAAAAAAGAAGGAGTTCGTTTTCAATTATGGCAAATTATCATGGTATCTACTCTATACCCCCAAACCTAAACTAAACATTGTCCTCAATGTTTCAAAATATGGAAAGAATTATAAAACAATATATGAAGAGGAACATGCTGAGTAGAGTAAAAGGAGAGAGAATACCCGATTGTACGGCGCAGCTCGATTAAAACTCCGTTATTCAAGGCAAAAATCCATCATATTAGGAGTCACAATGGATGAGCACAAAATATATACAAAAGGAAATTTAACTAACACATTATCTACAAGAAAATTTGGTTTTTAATGGGATTGGACTTTTTGGAAAAAAATTTGGTTTTGTTGGGAAACATTTGGTTTTGATGGGAAAACGAAAATTTTGGTTTTTAGGGAAAGATTTGGAAAACTTTTTGGTTATTTAGGGAAAGAGTGGACCAGTTTAGTCCACATAGACTGGGTCCTCCAGGTTGGTTGTTTCAATGTCGGGTGGAAATGGCTCAAGGAATGGCTTTAATCTCTGCCCGTTGACTTTGAAAACGTTCTTGTTGGAGACATCCTCCAGCTCTACAGCTCCATGAGGAAAAACTGTGCGTACTAGGTACGGACCCTTCCATCTAGAACGCAGTTTTCCTGGAAAAAGATGTAATCGGGAGTCATACAGCAAGACTTTCTGACCAGGAGTGAAGGATTTGCAGAATACGCTTGTCATGAAACATCTTCATCTTTGCTTGTACAGCTTGGCACTGTCATAAGCCTCATTTCTCAATTCTTCCAACTCGTTGAGTTGAAGTTTCCTTTGAATTCCAGCTTCGTCCAGAGAGAAGTTCAGCTCTTTGATTGCCCAGTAGGCACGATGTTCTAATTCCACAGGTAGATGGCACGGCTTTCCATACACTAGACGATAGGGGGACATGCCAATTGGTGTCTTATAAGCTGTTCTGTAGGCCCACAAAGCATCATTCAATCTCAATGACCAATCTTTCCTGGACGGGTTGACCGTCTTCTCCAGAATGTGCTTAATTTCCCTATTAGACACTTCCACTTGTCCACTAGTCTGAGGGTGGTGGAGTAGCAACCTTGTGAGTTATGCCATACTTGCGTACTAAAGACTCAAAGTACTTGTTACGAAAATGTGAACCGCCGTCACTGATGATAGCTCTAGGGGTACCAAAACGTGCAAATATGTTCTCCTTTAGAAATGAAAGTACCACCTTGTGGTCATTTGTTCTGGTTGCTATGGCTTCTACCCACTTAGAAACGTAATCAACTGCGACTAGGATGTACAACTTGCTGTCAGACATGGGAAATGGACCCATGAAGTCTATCCCCCAAACATCAAAAATCTCCACAATCAAAATGGGGTTCAATGGCATCATGTTTCTCCTCGAAATGCTTCCTAGCTTTTGACAGCGTTCACAAGCAACACAATAATCATGGCAATCCTTGAACAATGATGGCCAATAGAATCCACACTGCAAGATCTTTGCAGCGGTTTTCTTGGCACTGAAATGGCCTCCACATGCTTGGTCATGACAGAAAGATATCACATCTTTCTGTTCAGTGTTGGGGACGCATCTCCTAATGATTTGGTCTGGACAGTACTTAAACAAATATGGGTCATCCCAAAGGAAATGTTTGACTTCAGCCAGGAATTTAGAGCGGTCTTGTCTCGACCAACGTGAGGGCATCCTACCTGTAGCGAGGTAGTTAACAATATCAGCAAACCAAGGAAGGTCTGAGATAGACATCAGCTGTTCATCTGGGAATGATTCTCTAATCAGCTCAGATTCATCAATAGACTCTAAAGTTAATCTAGACAAATGATCAGCAACCACATTCTCACATCCTTTCTTATCACGGATTTCGAGATCGAATTCCTGTAATAAGAGTATCCATCGAATAAGGCGAGCTTTAGCATCCTTCTTGGAAAGAAGATACTTCAAAGCCGCATGGTCTGTGTATATGATGATCTTAGACCCTATCAGATAAGATCTAAACTTGTCTAATGCGAAAACGACGGCAAGCAATTCCTTCTCGGTAGTTGAATAATTGAGTTGGGCATCATTAAGGGTTTTGCTAGCATAGTATATCACATATGGTAGTCTATCAACTCGCTGTCCTAAAACAGCACCAACAGCATAATCAGAGGCATCACACATAAGTTCGAACGGAAGCTTCCAATCGGGTGGTCGGACTATAGGAGCGGTGGTGAGAAGGGTTTTTAATTCCTCCCATGCCTTCACACAAGCAGCATCGAAATTGAAGGCAACATCTTTGGAGAGAAGACTGCACAGAGGTCTGGAGATTTTGCTGAAATCTTGATGAATCGCCGGTAAAAACCAGCATGACCTAGAAATGATCTGATCTCCTTCACAGAGCAAGGTTGTGGTAGATGTTGAATGAGGTCAACTTTAGCTTTATCCACTTCAATTCCTTTCTCTGAGATGATGTGTCCTAGAACTATTCCTGAATTCACCATAAAATGGCATTTTTCCCAATTTAGAACAAGGTTCTTTTCTTTACATCTGGATATCACGAGGGCAAGATGCTTCAAACATTCGTCAAACGAGGAACCAAAAACAGAGAAATCATCCATAAAGATCTCGAGAAAACTATCTATCATGTCAGAAAAAATGCTCATCATGCAACGCTGAAAAGTAGCAGGTGCATTACACAACCCGAAGGGCATACGTCTATAAGCAAACGTCCCAAATGGACACGTGAATGTAGTTTTTTCCTGATCTTCCGGAGCAATGTGAATTTGGTTATAACCGGAAAAGCCATCTAGAAAACAGTAGTGACTGTGTCCAGACACACGTTCTAGCATTTGGTCAATGAAAGGGAGCGGGAAGTGATCCTTCCTTGTTACTGTGTTCAACTTCCTGTAGTCGATGCATACTCGCCATCCTGTGGTTGTACGAGTAGGGACTAATTCATTCTTGTCGTTCTGAACTACAGTAATGCCTGACTTCTTAGGCACAACTTGAATGGGACTAACCCATTTGCTATCGGGAATTGGGTATATGATACCCGCATCAAGTAGTTTCAGGATCTCTCCTTTGACTACATCTCTCATGTTAGGATTAAGTCTCCTTTGCATTTCCCTCGATGGTTTGGCATTCTCTTCAAGGTTAATGTGGTGCATGCAAATGGTGGGACTAATTCCTTTGAGATCTGAGATGGTCCATCCTAAGGCCTCTTTGTGTTCCTTAAGTACTTCTAAAAGCTTACTTTCCTGTTCCGTGTCTAAACATGATGAAATAATGACAGGTAAAGTATCAGAAGAACCTAGGAATGCGTACTTCAACGTACTAGGCAACGTTTTCAATTCAAGCTTGGGTGGCTCAACAATGGATGGAATAAGCTTGGAATCAGAGAGTAGGGGTGGTTCCTTCATATTTCCTTTCAGTGACGTCCATTTGAGGTACAGATTCGAGCAGAGATAGGACGTCACTACAGTATGCATCATCATAGGAATCAGGGTTAAAGTTCTCCATACATGCTTGAAAGGGGTCGACGGATAGAATGTTAGTCAACGAATCTTGCATTAATCCTTCAATCATATTAACTTCATGCACATCATCATCATCAAGATTCACAGGTTGTTGACTAATATCGAACACATTCAATTCTACCGTCATGTTACCAAAAGACAGTTTTAACACTCCATTCCGACAATTAATGATCGCGTTGGACGTAGCCAAGAAAGGACGTCCTAAGATGACAGGAATGTGACAGTCTGGGTTTTGTACAGGTTGAGTGTCTAAGACAATGAAGTCTACGGGAAAATAGAATTTGTCAACCTTGATCAAAACATCTTCGACCACTCCACGAGGAATCTTGACAGATCGGTCTGCCAGTTGTAGAGTGATAGATGTTGGTTTCAACTCCCCAAGACCTAACTGCTCATAAACAGAATATGGCAGTAGGTTAACACTTGCACCTAGGTCTAATAACGCTTTATTGACCGTGTGTTCTCCTATAGTGCAAGAAATTGTTGGACATCCTGGATCCCTAAACTTGGGTGGAGTTTTGTTCAGAATGATGGAACTTACCTGCTCAGCTAAGAAAGCACGTTTTTGCACATTGAGCTTGCGCTTTTGAGTGCACAAGTCTTTGAGGAATTTGGCATAAGCAGGGATTTGCTTGATTGCTTCAAGAAAAGGAATGTTGATGTTGACTCTCTTGAACAGATCTAACATCTCATTGTAATGGGTACTTTTCTGTTGATAGATCAATCTTTGAGGAAATGGGGCAACAGGAAGATGAGTTGGCAAAGGGACATTCACAGCAGTAGAATTGTCAGATTTTCCAACTTGCTCAGATTCTTTGGTTTTCTGGGGTTGTGGAGACAGTGTGGAATTTGTATCAGATTCATTAGGTTCGCCCACGTTGTTCTCGATGACTTTACCACTTCGGAGGGTGGTAATGGCATGGATTTGATCAGGTGAGGTTTCAGTGCAGGATGTTGTGCCTGTTTGAAATATCCTCTTTGGATTTTGTTGGGGTTGGCTCGGAAGTTTACCCTTTTCTCTCTCACATATTTGATCCATCTTTTGATCTAGATTTTTCTGACTTTGCATCAAACTCTGGAACATTTCCTCTAGGGTGGATAATCTCTTGTCGGTATTGTGTTGAGGATATGATTGTTGTTGAGAGTTTGATTGTTGTTGAGGGTTTCTCGGGTGTTGATAACCTTGATTGTTCTGATATCCCTGATTGTTTTGATAGCTCTGATTGGGTTGAGATGGTCCTCCTTGAGTGGGTCCTTTTGACCATGAAAAGTTAGGGTGGTTTCTCCATCCTGGATTGTAGGTCTGTGAATAAGGGTTATGCTCTGGTTTTTGAAACATGGCATGTGCCTGTTCAAGCCTAGACTCCTGGACTGCAAGCAAATCTGGACAATTTTGGAATTGATGGTTGGGGTCGTTACAAGCAGCACAAACAGACGAAGCGACATGTTCTCGGAGAGTAGTGGTGGAAGGTTTTGAATTTTTATGTAGTTCTAACTCTTCTAATCTCCTAACTATTGATGCCATGTTTGCTCTTCCCTCAAAATCCGCTTCAATCCTAAAAGCCTTTGCTTCGGATGTAGTCTTTCTGGTTTCACGGATGGATTCCCACTGTTGCGTCTTTTCAGCTACTTCAATCAAGAAGTCCCAAGACGCGTCAGCAGTTTTATCTACGAATAGACCATTACACATCGACTCAACCGTTGTTCGGGTGGACACATCTAGACCTTCATACAAAATTTGCACAAGTCTCCATTTTTCAAAACCATGATGGGGACATTGGAGCAATAATTCATTGAATCTCTCCAGGTATCTAGCTAAGGTCTCACCTTCTAATTGCACAAAGCTATTCAGACTTTGACGAATTGTCGCAGTCTTGTGGTTCGGGAAAAACTTTTTGAAAAACTCCTTTATGAGGTCATCCCATGTCATGATGGATTGAGGCTGTAAAGCATAGAGCCAGGCCTTTGCCTTATCTTTCAGGGAGAAAGGAAAAAGCCTTAACTTCAGGGTTTCGTCGGTCATTTGAGTGAAACGCAGAGTTCCACAAATTTCCTCGAATTCTCTCACGTGGTGGTACGGGTTTTCATTCTCAACACCTCTAAAAATAGGAAGCATCTGTATTGTGCTTGATTTCAGCTCATAATGGCCATTAGCCTCGGGCAGCAAAATACAAGAAGGTTGACTGGCTCTAGTTGGGTACATATAATCCTTGAGGGTACGGGTTCTCCCATTGTTTCTGGTTGATCTGGACTGTCTCCCTCAGAACTTAGAATTTCGATAGGTTCGTCTGGGTTAATTCTAACAAGTCTGTTTGTCTGGTCTCTGTAGGTCACAATCATGTCCTAGTAGGTACCTTAACTAACATGTTGGTCAGACAGAGCAATCGGAAACAGTTTGGCCCACAAGGGTTATGAAGATTTGGTTTTGAATGGGTTTTGGTTTAAAGAAGGGGTTTTGTTTTTGGTTTAAAAAAATTTGGGCTTTGGAAAAAAAATTTTGAACTAAACCTAGCATAAATTATCACAACTCATAAAAGAAAATAAAAACAATAATAATAATTAAAACAAACCCATAAAAGAAAAAAGAAAAATAAAAAAAATAAAAGAAAACAAAAAAATAATTACAGTCCCAAATAAAAAAGAAAAAGAAAATAAAAATTATTACAATCCCAAATAAATAATTAAATTAATTATTACAAGCCCGAATTTGAATTTAAATGAGGCCCAAGTGGGTTAACTCATGGGTTAGGCTTACTTGTTTTTTGGAGGGAAGCCCAAAAATAGGCTTTTAGTCCCCTTTTAGTTGCACAGCCCAGTTGGGCTTTATGATCGTCCTAAGCAGCTCACGTCCAAGCCCAGCAGCAACAGGTGGAGCAGAGCCCAGCAGAATCTGCAGCGAAGCCCAGGAGCAGAAGTTGCAAGCCCAGCGAGATTGAGGTTACTAAGCCCAGCTCAGTTGGTTCAAGCCCAGCTCAGTTGGTTCAGAGCCCAGCAGCAGAGGGTGCACAAGCCCAGTTGACAGCTTCAGTTGGCAGCCCAGCAGGCTTGGCAGCAGCAACAGCAGCAGCAGCAGCTTGGCAGAGGAAGCACCAACAGCAGCAGCAACAGCAGGCTTTGGCTTTGGCTTGGCAGCAGCACCAGCAGCAGCAACACAGCACAGCAGCTCAGCAGAGAAGGCAACAGCAGCAGCAGGCTTTGCAGCAGCAGCTCAGGTAACAGCAGATGGCAGTACCACTCCCCGGCAGCGGCGCCAAAAACTTGGTGTGACAAGCAAAGACACACAAAAGCTTGCAAGTATACAAGGCCAAGTTATGATATAGAAGGTAAGCAGGGGGTCAGTCCACAGGGAGTGGGAGCATACAAGAGAAACCTAAGCTAACAATGGTGACAATGCACTATGGCAGTGAGCAAAGCAAGGTAAATAGCATGAACCAAGGGTGCAAGGTAAAGCAGCAAAGAAACAGCTAAGAAAACAGCAAGGTAAAGCAGCAAAGAACCAAGGCTTGGAAGCCAAGGGCAAGGTGAGGATTGTGCACTGACTTCAGTGCACAAAAGGCTTCAAAGTGCAAGAAAAAAAAGGCAAGAAAAAAACTGAATTGAAAGCACACAGAACTGAAAATGTAAGTGACTGAGAAGGAATTGGTGGGTAAGCCAAGGCTTAGGATCCACCTTGTGTCCTAACCAAATGACATGTTTCTAGGTTGAGTTTGATCCTATGCATACATCTAGAAATAGAAGAATACTAAATTGCTCAATAGTCTGCCCCTAGCATTGGCTGTCTTTTGACAGCACAGCCAATCACAGGCACTATGTGCATTGGTATCTCCCATTTGCTCAAGCAAAACAGAGCATGGAAGTAACTATCCTAGCTTCTAGTCACTTGACAGTGCACAAGGCTTCAGCTGAGCCTTGGCCTGATGCTATTTAGCTCATGCTAAACATGGATAAAGCAATAACATTCATCATATGTGATAATTCAGATACAACTAGCAACATTTGAGATAACTAAAAACATATGCAACTTTCAACTGTCAACAGTTATGCAAAAATCAGAAATTGGAATTGCAAAATTAAAATAATTCTCTACTGGCTAGTCCAGAGAGATACACAGTGTCCTTCACACACTCCACATAACACCAATTTATACCCCCCCTATCAGAATTAGGGTTCACAGCCCCTTTTCCCCAAAATCAGAAAATCAGGTGAAATTGATTTACCTAATGTTGATGAGATACTCGCTCCATCTCGTCGACCCACTCTCCAATTACTTCTTCTCGTTCATCTCCTGCTCCAATTGCTGCTCTAACATCAACTTATATCCCCAATTTCTCACCTAGGGTTTCAGTGATGAGAGATGAGAAATTGAGGAGATTAGTTGATGAAAAAGAGGTAAAACGTGATAGTGATGATGGGTTTAGGTGTGGTGGTGATAGAGTGATTTGGGGAGAAGATAGTGGAGTGATTTGGGGGAAGGTAGTGGTGATGGAGACGGACATGGTGGTACTGTTGCAGAGAGGGGGGGGGAAAGATGGTTTCGATGGATTTGGGAGAAGGGTGTGTTTGGCTAATGGGTGTAGGGTTCGGGTACTAGGGTGTTGAGCAGGTGTAGAGGATTTTGATGTTTCGCGAAGCTGGACCGATGGATGGGAAGATGGTAGGTGGATCTGACGGCGATGCGGAGGCAGGCGATGAGCGACCGTCGGATGAAGAGATACGACGAAACGAACGGTACTTGATGGAGTTAGGTACTGTAGTGTAAGGCGGAGATATCAAACTTCGATGCACAGCAAGGGAGCGACCGTCGGATGCTCCTGAGAACTGATCTGACGGCTGAAGACGCAAGCGGGTATGGATTTGGGTTTTAGGCTTTTGGGTATAGAATATGGGTTTGGGAAATGAGTTTGGGCTTGGAAAACCTTGAGCCCACTTCTTCTTTAAGAACAACTTTCTTCTTCTTGAGCCCATTTCCAGCTTTTTGGACGTGCGCTCCATTCTTTGCGGCTTCCTTGCGTAATTTCTCCCGGCTTTTCACCACTTTTCTGCTCTTTTTGCTCCACAACTCATCCAATCTTTATTTATTACCTAAAAATGCAAAATTAAGTAAGAAAAATATTTATTCTTGAAAACAATGAAAATACAGAATATGGGATAAAATGTAGAATTAATGCATAAAAGATGAGTTAAATGCCAACAAAAAGGGATAAATATATACAATATTTGGCACTCATCAACAAGTCTAATAACAAAGAGGGAAGCGGAGGCCGACAACAAGGAGGGGACCTTACCCAAAGAAAAACAGATGGATTAGAAGGGATTCAAGATCATCCCCTCCTCTATTACCATATGGAAGAGAACAGACTGTTCGGCTCCTCAACCAATGGGTAGCCGAGGGTGAGGTTCAGTTGCCGCCGACGGTGGTGGATGTCAATAAAATGAAGAAGGACGCTGCAGGGTATTGCCACTATAATAGGAGAATGGGACATCTGACAGTGGAATGTCTCGCGATAAGAAGCATATTTGAAAGAAAACGCGAGTCTGGAGGGCTCGATGCCGCAAGACAAATGATCGAGCGAGACCCTTTCCCGCGTCACTAAGAATGGAGGAAATCGATGAGCCAAATGTAAAAGCGTGATAGCAAACAACGGGTAAAAAAAATAAAAATAATAATAATAATAATAAATTTTAATGTCTTTCTCTTATAAACAATTGCAAAAAAAAATCTCTCTAAGTTGACAAAAGAAAGGTCGCGGAACGTTAATGACGTTTGATCGGCTGACAAATGGTCGCGGAACGTTAATGACGTTCGATCGACTGACAAAAGGTTGTGGAACGTTAATGACGTCCGATCGACTGACAAAAGGTTGTGGAACGTTAATGACGTCCGATCGACTGACAAAAGGTTGCGGGAAATCCAAATGGCGCCCGATCGACTGACAAAAGGTTGTGGAACGTTAATGACGTCCGATCGACTGACAAAAGGTCGCGGAACATTAATGACGTCCGAACGACTGACAAAAGGTTACGGAAAATCCAATGGCACCGATCGATTAACAAAAGATTGCGGAACGTCAATGACGTTTGATCGATTTATTAAAGTTGTGGGAACGCCAATGGCACCCGATCGACTGGAAAATTTACTAAAACACGAGGCAGATAGTGCCCAATTGACTGAACTTGCAGGAACGCCAACCGCGTCCGATTGATTGTTGAAAGATAGTAGGAACGGAAATCACGCCTTCTCAACTGACAAATAACGACGCGACCAGTGGACAAAGGGGGAGGAAAAATAGTAAGCACATTCATATCATGCCCCGCCCACCCACACCGCAATATGATCCATGAAATCAGGGGGGGAGTAGGCGCGTTCAACACATACACCTTGCCTTCTCAGTCCCCTTTTGAGGAAAAACAAAGGGGGAATAGGCGCGTTTAATACACATACACCTTGCCCTCCCAGTCGCCTTTTGAGGAAAAACAAAGTGGGAATAGGCGTGTCTAATACACACGTACCGCCCTTCCAGTTCCCTATTGAGAAAAATAGGGGGAAGCGGGCGCGTTCAAACACATACACCGTGGCCTCCCAGTGCCCCGTTGAAGAAAAATAGAGGGAGGGAGTAGGCACATTCAACACATAAACCTCGCTCAAAGAAAATATAGGGAGGGAATAGGCGCGTTCAACACACACACACCCTCCCAGCTCCCATCGAAGTGAAATACACCCCATAGAATAAATACCCGAGTACAAGGCCAAAGTCATCCGCCATTCATTCGTTTGTAGTAACGCGCGACGCCTGCACCGACGGACTTTACCGTTAGGAACGCTTCCTCACGTTGATCAAAAATAGTGGCCAAGGCATAATTGTCCTTACCATCCAATTCAGCGAACCTCTTTATCTCGTTAGAAACCTTTGATTTGCGAGCAGCAGCTCGCATTTTCTCTTGATCACGATAAACTATGCGTGTCTTGCCCATGAGCGCTACCCAAGAAACCGGCAACATCTACCTACCTCCTCAGAAGAAGCAAGCACCTTAATTCACAAGGAATATCAAAGGCGTGAATAACGCGGAAACTGCTGCAAGGGCTAAAGCACACCCGTGCGAGCGAGGAAAAACCCGCTCAGAAATAGACAGACGACAACCAGTTATGGCTCGAAATTCTCAAAACAATAAACAACATAACAGAAAGGAAGCATCCACAATCATAAGATCCAACCACCATCAACTTAAATAAGCATCATAAGTCAATAAAAAAAAGAGAGAGAAGAAAGAAAAGAGAGAGGATAATACAAACTAGGATCAAACTAGGTTGGACGGAAAAGATGAAATTGTTTATAAGAAGAAAAAACGAGGGGAAGTGCATCATCTTGATTGAAGGGAGGACATCTCCTGCTTCTCCTGCTTGAGAGCATCGCGGGCACCCTTCTCTGCAGCCTCCGCACAGAGTAACTCATCACGCGCCACTCCCACCTGGATAAGAAGCTGGTCCAGCGCCTCTTTCCTCTGCTTGGTCACACCAGAACACTTCTCCAATTCTCCCTCGAGCTTGGTTACCCGAGTGGTAAGTTGAACGCGGGGGTCTTTACGATTCTTCACCTGCACTAGCAACGCCTCCAGTCAATCTATCGGAAACTTCAAGTTGGTGTCTGCACGTACGGGCGCTTCCCAGCCACTAATCGTTGTTGCGGGAATAGGACCATCTCCCACTTCAGTAAGCTTGTCGGAGACCTCCAACAGATTCTTGGTCATGTAGCACAGCGTCCTCATATCCAATAGCCTGATCCTGACCATATGGCCGCCAGTCCGCTCGACAATATCTTTGTACGCAGCGGCGAAAATGGACGGAACCCAGAACCCATAAACCAGAGTATGAGTGGTAGGGTCAACCCCAGCCGCAGCGACCTCCACCACCATGGGGATTGAAGCTCCGCACCTGTATCGGTGTGAGGGACTTCTGCTTGGACATCGGGTGGCTGCACATTTTCCTGAAATCCACTATCATCTTTACGAGGGCACTTGGAGCCAATATCACTGCTGACGACTATGCGTCGGCCGACATCAATTCCAGGGGCCTCGGATTTGCTCCCTCCTTTCCGATTACTACCCATAGTCTGATAATAAAGCCATTTATTAATAAACACGTGGGTTCATAAAAAAAAAGAACAAAGTAAAAATATTTAGCCCTCTCCTTTAACCTTAGATGCGTCTCGGTGTTGAGTGGTATCAATATCTTTATCGTGAGACGCCGAAGATCCAGATGACGAGCTTGAACCGCTAGGTGTGCCTGAAAATACAAAAAGTGAGAAACATAATTAGTAAGGCTCGATGATTTATAGAAAAACAAGGAGAGAAAAGAGGGAGAAACCTTCATGGACGCAGGACAGAGTAATTTGGTCACCTTGGAAACCACCAGTGGGAACCGCCACGTGGGATGAGGACTCACCAACCACTGATCGATTAGATCCAGATGGGTTCATTGACTCCAAAACAGCATTGGGAGACACAGGGAGCTCACCTCGAGCACGAACAGTCTGCCGCACGAGGATGGCAGACAGACATCACTTTAAGACGTGCGAAACCCATCCACCACCCTCGGACAAGTTGATCCCCAGGTTCTGCAATTGATCAGCAAAAGAAGGAGATGGACTTCTAACGATGTCCTGAGGAGGCTGTGACGCGCTCCTGTGCAAAGGATGCCCATATTGTAAAGGAGAAATGTTAGCAGAAGAACAAGGGCGCAGAGAAGGATCTAAAAATTTGGCCGCTCATGCTTGGCCTTCTTGGCAAGACTCTTCTCGGTCCATTCATGCTCAAGCATGTTCAAATACTCTTCTATCGTATATGAAGGGGACTTCCACCCTACGCGAGTAGGAAGTGCCGCATCCTGGGAACATGGTCGATCCGATGGCCCATCAACACCTGAGTCGGTTTCAAAAAAAAAAGAGATGAGAGAGAGAGAAAAGAAAACTACACGCTAAGTAGGAACGGAACGATCCATCAATACCCGAGTTTCCAGAGGACTCGAAGATAGCTTGGATACATTCAGACGAGGAGGCTTTCGGCTCGAAAATTTCATCTATTTCCTCGGCTGAATATGATCACAGCCCTTCGGAGGATCCCAAGAAGTCAGGACAGGTTCCGAGGAGCTTCCTTTGGTACCTGTAGGAAGACGATGCGCCATTGCCACGACATCATCAAGATTAATCCTTCCTGACGCATGCAATGCTTTAAGATCCTCGTAAGACAACTCTTTGGAGGGAACTGGCTCCCGTAGCGGAAAGTTCAAATCCCGGCACCGCATCAAAAGCTGACAATCATGAGTACCCTCAGTAACTACGGAGGGTCAATCTTGAAGGGGATGTTTGAACGAGAAGTTAATTCCCCTATCATCCAGGCACACTGGCCCTTTGAAGACATAGCGGTTGAAACTAGCTATGATATATGAAGTATTAGTACTCTCCGCAGGTGGTAACCTACGAGGAACCCCCTGATCAAAACCAACTTGACGAGCTGTACGGTCGGGATTGTAAGACATGGCTATGAATTACCAGCATGGAAACCAGGAAGATAGCCAGGCAACACCGCCATCACCGAATCAAAATCCGATTCGGACAGAAACTGGGTCGAATTAAGGTCCGCGTCAAAAGGCGAAGTAAAATCATAGTGAGCTGGACCAGACCGGTCATCCAGGTAAGGAAGTGATTTAAAATCCTTAGCCACGTCCAAGAACTGCGCTATGTCACCTTTGAGTACCTTCCCCTTCTTGCGCCAAAGAGCCATACGAGGATATCTATATACGACCGGAACCCTTTCCACCGAACCTTCACCTCGCCTGACTTCGCGGTGGACCTCTAACTTATGAGGATCGGGAGCATATGGAGAAATATGTTCCCAAGACCACACGAGCATGGAACTGGCAGGGATGAAAGCCTCGATCTTGTGTGCTGAGCCAACCATTCGGAGATCCTGGAAAAACAAGTCTAAGTGCCGGTACAAACCTCACAGGAACATGGGAGCCAGAGGGAAGGAAACCCCGCGGGACAACAACACCGCCATCGGGATCAATTCATTCTTTATGGTATCCTGGGGGTTATATTCGAACACATCGCGACAAAGCCAAAGGAGAATGAAGGCGGACAGTTCCGCTCGAGGATTGAATTCTTTACGCTCTGGGGGCAACATCTTTCCATCTACTAATCAGGGGGGGCCATAATCGAAACCAAAGGGGAAAAGTCGCGCGTTTGTGATCTTTGGTGATCCACTCGGAATCGGAGGCAGCGGCTAGAATGTTGGGGCCATGAATTGACTCGTAAGCACGGAACAAACTGTTAAGTAGACGCTCCCCTGAGGGAGTAACCGAGGAAGTCTTTCTTTTCTTACTCTCAACAGCTTTCCCTTTGGCAGCAGCCGACGAGCCTGCTTTACTGGTACTGATAGTCCTACCTCTGCGGTAACAACTTTCTTTGTCTTCCCTTTTTGGGTTGGTGCTTTGTCCTTCCGCACCAATTCGACTCGAGAAGCATCCTTGCAATCTAACAAATAACCCCATAAACTTCGGTCGTCCGGAGTCAGCGCTTCATAAACGGCTGCCTCATTGTAAGAATAGGATCCTTGAAAAGGTAAGCCAGTAAGCGCGACGACATCCTACAAAACCACAGTGGCCTCCCCCTAGGCTGTGAGGAGAGTATGAACGGGAGGAGTCCAGCGACAGAAGATTCGCGTTGCGTCGCCCCTACACCTCTCCACTTCCCGCTGAAGAAAAGAATGTATAGCCTCATTGATTTTAGCTTGGCAAAGTTTAGACGCGTGATCGGGATTAGCGCGGATATAAGCCGCCCAATGTGGCCAAATCGAATGAGTCTTTGATACATAAAGGGTGTCGATGTACGGAAGCTCGTAGTCACCGCGATGGATAGCCATGCGAGGAATTCTTCTTAATGGAAAGGTAGCTGTACTTTCCGACTCCAGTTAAATGAGCCATCCCGGAGCATTCGGATAAGGCAATACCGGAGGATTCAGGAGGCGAGGGATGGGGTTATCATTCAAGGCTATCACGCGTCTATTCCCACGATATTCCTTTAACTTCAGCGCACGTTTTAGTTGAGGAGTCCCGGAAAATTCCGCGAGTGTGTGAGCTTTGCCATCAGAGGGAGGAGATAAGCGAATTTCTTGTTCTCTTGAATACTCGCTCTCTTCCTGGCCATTACTCATTGTCTCCTCGGATTCGTCGGACCCGCTCGAAGAGTTATTGTCGGAAGAACTGCTAGACATGGCGTGGCCGCGAGTGTAATGTCTGAAGAAAGAGATAAGTAGTAAAATAAGTGAAAGGAAAAAGGTAAAATAGAACCCCTATTTATAGGGAGCTTGGAGGCGCAAAGGTGGCAGTTATACCAGTAAGCACGATAATCAACAAAAGTTAAGAACGGTCGTGTAAGGAGAAGTTATAATGTCGTCCACTAACATGAAAATGATGGAGAGATGGATAATGACTATAAGGTTATCTTACGACTAACCTCATAGTCAGGGGACTAATGTTGATACATGAAAAATAACTCCCCTTTAACCGAGCTAGGGTGCCCCAAAGAAGGAAAAGGCTACACATGGAACATGGGGACTTGGGGACTAGGGCCCAAGTCCACCAATGAAGTATCCACGAGATGGAAGGGATAATGAAGGAATTAACAAGGAAGAAGGAGGTCATATTAGAAAAAGGATGGCATTAGTAGTAATTAAGGAGGTTTAGGACACATGGAAAGATGTCATAAAAAGAAGGGGTTTTTGTAAAGTCTATATAAGGAAGGAAAAGGTACAATGGAAAGACATCTCGCTCTCATACTACTCTCAGAAAAGTGAGGTCATCTTGGTACACTAGGACGGATAGAACCCAACGAGAATTCTGGTATTAAAAGGTGGCGTAGCCATGGCATGGCGGCATGCTAGTATCCGTGGCATAGAGACATGCTAGTGGTCGTGGCATAACGGCATGCTAGTGGTCGTGGCATAGCGGCATGCTAGTATCCGTGGCATAGCGGCATGCCAGTGGCGTTGTGGAATGGCTACGCCTGTAGCATAGCCAAGGCTAGGGTTTGGCGCCGTGGTATTGGACCCACATGTGGCAACATTGGCCCTGTTGCCACATCAATCCCACTGCTCTGGGAAGCGTTATTTGGCTTTTTTTGGCGTAGTAACTTTTCCCAAATTAGGGTTTGGCATTTCGAAACCCTAATTAGTGCGTGTGGCATGCGGCATGGCGATACTTTTGTGCAAATGGCGTCATGGCTATGCCAAAGGAACTATGGCAAGGCCATAATGTGGAAACAACCACAGGAGTAGTGTTAAGGCATTTCTCGGTCGAACTCGCATGTGTTGCTATCTCAAGCATGTTTGTCAATGTTAGTGATCAAAACTATAAGTCTTGATTTCTAGTCTACAATAGCTAAGTCTCGGACTAGGATAGAAAGTGTAGTTGAGCTCAAGGACTTCATGACGATTCATCATACAAGAAGAAGAACTACTCAAGGAACCGGTGGAACTTCTCGACAAAAAGGTATGTGAATACTTGAACTTATATGTCACCCAAAAGTATATCTACTCTATCTCCTACTTCTTGAGACAAAAAGTCGTATGCTATATATATAGACTATTATACACATTTGGTATTTCGAGCCGAGTATACCTCGCCTATCTATATATCGAAATATGTGTTGTTAAGCTTTTCGCTTCGACCATGTTTATCTTTACTTAGTGACGAAAGTCATGATATGTTTCAATCACTTTGAAAACTGCTTTGACGAGAAATAGTATAACAACTATATAACGTCCTCTAAGAATGTTTCAATGATTGGAATGGGAGTTTAGATTACATAACCAATGATGGACATAAGTATTGTTGTGGAAACACATATGTGCGTAAGTCCTATTCTTTGAACCAAAGTTTGCGAACTTTGTTGATCAAGAGAAACCGGAAGAATGGTTTGTTGCCAAGTCCGCGAACTCAGTCCGTGAACTGTCGAACTTCTCATCCCGAGAAATTCTGCTGGAGTTGACAAACTAGTTGCGTGAGTACCAGTCCGCGAACCGGCGGAAAGTCTTTGACGATATTTTCTGCTGGAGTTTGTAAACTCTGTCCGGTTGCTTAAGTCCGCGAACCTAGTGTACGAACTTAAGAAGGTTATATATCTGAAGATGATTTCTGAACTTAAACTTACAAAGACTAAGGAATGCAATTTGCAAACCATGTCTATAAAGTTCATGAACCATTTCGAGTGAATCAAATCATTTTGCTTCAATTGTGTCTTCTGTAGTACATAAGATTTCCTTGTAATTGAACAACTCTCTAACTAGTTCATTTGATTCATTTTAACTAGTTATGGTGAAGAAGAATATGGTTGGTATGAAATGCTCATATGGCTAACCTTTTGGTTAACTATTGTTGAACCAACAAAGTACACGTTTGGGTACGGTTAACAAACCTAGAAGTGTGCATTTCATTTGTGTATAACAAGCTAAGTTTTCGATCTAACGGTTGAGAAATATTAGCTTGAATCTAAATCAGGTTTTCGTTTAATGGTGGATATTGTTTGCTTCGCGACCAAGGAGAAACCCTGTTTGCTTTGGTACCATCCAAGTTATTACTTGTATTTAATTAGTACTCGCAGTTTCTGTTTGAGGAAATCAAATCAAGAGAGAGAGACATAAACTCGTTGATGTACTTTTAATTTATTGAGTCTTGTTGATTCTCTTAAAAGTATATTTGATTTTGTCCATACAGATTAGTAAGTGAAATATTGGGTGGTGTTGTTAGACCCCCGCCTTTTCAATTGGTATCAGAGCAGGCAAACACGTTCAAGACCTTACAAGTCTGTGTTTGTAGCGATCTGACTCTATGGACATGAGTACTATCTCTGATAAACGCGTCACAAGAAATAAAAGTTCTATCTCGTCTAACTCTATTAAAGAGAAAGGTTCCTCAATATCGAATATAGATGAATCTTCTGTACTGAGGAGACAGACAAACACTGACATGTGTGATCCCGATTACCCTTCAAATGAACGGGATTCAGCTGAAGAGAGTGAATTGATTCTAAATCTTGTTAGAATCCAAGCTGATAGATTCAATCGGTTGAAGCACCATGTCAATGTTCTACTTAGTGTAACAAGAGACTGCAAATCCAAAGGTAATAATGAAGTTCACTCTTCGTGTATGTCTCTTGAAGCTAGCTTTAGAAGAGATGCCTTGGAAATTGAATATCGCTTAAGTAAGCCCTCTATTCAAGGATGCTCAAAGCAATCTAATATGCCAAATAATTCTGACACAACTAAAGATGGTTCATGCTCAGAAGTAAAAACGGATGTGCCTGAAGTCACGATCACTCAAGGATGTTGCACATCTAATGGAGGGAAGAAATCCTCTAACGATGATATTAGACTGTACTATCTAATCATTCTGATGATCAAAAAGTATGTCTTGTCTGTGAGACTAAGAGCTCTGTTAGACGAAAGGGAACCTCTATGTTGAAGAAAACTCCTTGGTTCAACTTCAACACACCTTAGATTTAATTCTTAAAGGTGTAACTGACATTCGTATGACTAAACCAATTGGTTTTCGTACCTACCCTGTGAATGTTACCAGGAAAGTCAGTTCAATGAATTCCTAGAATATTCAAGAACAAAGCAAACGTCTTAATAAACATCGTCTAAAGTAAGATCGTGTCATGGTATCTGAAAATAACGCTGCTTTTGTGGGGAAAGGAAGTTCAGAAGAAAGAAGAAAAATTGATGAAATAAGGGATAATCTGAAAAAGATAATTGAAGGGTATAAAGAATTCGCCAACAGGTTGTCTTCCTCCTCAAACCAAAAGTCTTCTGGTAAGAACTCAAACTATGTATCGTATTTTGATGACAGTGAATTTATGGTAATTTCTTACATAAAAAGGAGTCCCTCTCTAGATTCAGGAGGAAAAAGAGACTTGAACATAAACACAAATCTCTTAATGAGCTCGTGGCTCATACTTGTGCTAATTAATCACAAGGTTTGAAGAGATTACTCATAAAAACCTTGTTGAGTAAGATGTGTTAATGGTCAGGTATACTTTTGGCATCGGCGTCTGTTGAGTTGAGCTATCTTCTTATCGTCCATATCTAAGCTTTTTTTTTTTGCAGACTTATGTGCTTAAAGTATTGTTTGTGTCTAAAGTGTCATTTTCTTTAGAAAGTATTCTTTTGAATCTTGTTTCTTGCTACAACTATGCTCAAAAGTGTTTTTCCATGTTTTGGAGTTTATCAAGCCTTGTTTTTGTAGAAAAAGTTTGTTTTGGGATTTTACTCTTCTGGGTCATGTTGTACGCGAACGGATACCCTTGTTCTGGCACGAGTCAACTATTTAAGAAAACCCTATAATCCATTCCTCAGGAAACCCTTAAATACTTACCTATTGAGTTGTAAGAGTCACGTACGCATACTCTAGGTTGGTTTCTGGGTTGTCAATAATGTCTTCTTCTTCTTCATATTTCTATGGTGGTTTTGCAAGAGGATTTCTTGACAAAGGTGTTATCGATTCCAAGAAGAAAAGAACCCTTGTAGATGAAGATCATCCTAATGCTTCATATTATTTTGCCTATGTTCATGAGGTACTGAAAAGGATGATATGATTTCTGCTGAAGTTGTTCATGACTTTCTTAAGTACTTTGGGGAAGCGAAGCAAGAGCCCATTGTTACTCTGAAAAATCTTGATGCGTTGAAAACTGAGTTGGAAAAGGTGACTGCTGACCTTGGTCTAATAAAGTAATATATCAATGATCTTTGCAAAGAGAATCACCTCTCTAATGATGCAATGAATGCTTTTCTTCACAAGCTTAAAGACCCGCTATCTCATGAGGATTCTGAACCGTCCATATGATCTTAGTTCGTGTTCGGAATAACATTAGAGTCGGTTTTCCTTTATCTTGTGTTATTTGTTGCCTAGTATGTCTTCTTTTTGGTTTAGTTGGAAGAATAACTAGTGCTCGAATAGCAATGATTGTGACTACACATAGCTATTATATTTCATCTTCTTGTTCTTTTTAGGTTTATTGGTTTTAAATTCTAAAAATATTTGGAGGATGATGTTTTGCAGTATTAATCTTTATGATTTGTTATATTGCAATTTGTTATTGGATTGGTTTACGTATGTGAACTATGTTTGTCCCATACTTTGTCAAAAGTAAAGTCGTTCGTGGTCGGTATTCACGTACTGGTAAAAGAATGAATGGACTTTTGACAAATACAAAAGTTAAGCCTATATTGTCATTTATTTGATGGAAGATAGGTTAAAATATTTTGTTTTCAAGGATTATGTCTATTAACGTCGTTATGCAAATAATGATGGGAAGATATAATGAATCCTTGTGTATTCCATAGTATTGATCTTCATTGATCCATATTTTATGTAATACTGTGAGGCTCTGTAATGTGTCTTATGTTGAGCACGATACAACCAAGTTGATTCATTTTTTATTAGCTTTGTTGGTTGTTCTGTAAGGTACTTTATGTTGAGCATTTTTGAACTAAATTAATCATCTTGTTTGGTTATTTAGTTATTGCTCCATAAGTCTTTTTATGTCGAGCAAAACAAAAGACAATTAAATTGATTACTTTTGTAATTAGTTTGGTTGTGTATTCCAATTAGATTAATTACGGGTTCTCTTGTAATTAATCTAGTTGAGTATTTTTCACACTCCGTAAGATTCCTCTTATGTTGAGTATATGAACGACTATCCTATTCATTTTCTAATGGTTATGTTAGTCGTATGATCCGTAAGTTCTCTTATGTCGAGCATAATCAATTAAGTTGATCACTTTTGTGTTTAATTTTATTTTGTATTCCGATTAAATTAATCATGGGTTTACTTGTGATTAATTTGATTGAGTTTTTGGAGATAGAAAATCATTCTCATGGTTTTTGGTGTCCAATAAAAATCCTTTTTTTCTTTTGAAATTAAGGTCGCTCTTGTTGTTCCTTTGGGAATGACATCAAATGGGGGAGAGTTCTTTTGAACTTGTGCTTAATGGTCATATCTTGAGGGGTGTGCGGCTGTGGAATTTTAGAGGGGTTATCTTGTATCTTTAAACTCCTTGAGGAATGCTATTAGCTTCGGCTATATGATTGCATCTAAATTAGATGGTATGTATTATTTTTCTTCGAGTCATGAAATGTCTCTTACGGAAATTTCATTATGATCCCATTCTTGTACCTTTCCCAATTTTATTGACAAAAAGGGGGAGAATTAATATGTAGTTCACACTACAAATACATATGGTTTTCGGGTCATTGTGTAAGGGGGAGTGGTTTCCACGTGAGATGAAGTATTGACTAAGGGGGAGTGCTACATATCACCATATTATTATTGTTGAAGTTGTGGTACAATTGGACTTTGACACTGTGTAATAATACTATGACACTGTATAACAATGATCGAGACCGATGGTTTCTCATTGTTATAGCTACGGATCTTCAACAACGGTGATGCTAAACTTACAACCTTTGGGATCATCGGAGTTCTTAGAAGTGACGAAGATTTCAAAGAATGTTGAAGATTAGACATGTGGAATATGAGCTACTAAAGTTTCTTTATCTTTTTTGTATTCCATATGTATTGATAGTTTTGTCACTAAAATTGACAAAGGGGGAGATTGTTAGAGCATTGCTCGGTCGAACTCGCATGCGTTTCTATCTCAAGCATGTTTGTCAATGTTAGTGATAAAAACTATAAGTCTTGATTTCTAGTCTACTATAGCTAAGTCTCGGACTAGGATAGAAAGTTTAGTTGAGCTCAAGGACTTCATGGAGATTCATCATACAAGAAGAAGAACTACTCAAGGAACCGGTGGAACTTCTCTACAAAAAGGTATGTGAAGACTTGAACTTATCTGTCACTCAAAAGTCTATCTATATTATCTCCTACTTCTTGAGACAAAAAGTCATATGCTATATATATAGACTTTATTATACACATTTGGTATTTCGAGCCGAGTATACCTCGCTTATCTATATCTCGAAATATGTGTTGGTAAGCTTTTCGCTTCGACCATGTTTATCTTTACTTACTGACGAAAGTCATGATATGTTTCAATCACTTTGAAAATTGCTTTGACGAGAAATGGTGTAACAACTATACAACGTCCTCTAAGAATGTTTCAGTGATAGGAATGAGAGTTTAGATTACATAACCAATGATGGACATAAGTATTGTTGTGGAAACACATATGTGCATAAGTCCTATTCCTTGAACCAAAGTTTGCGAACTTTGTTGATTAAGAGAAACCGGAAGAATGGCTTGTTTCCAAGTCCGCGAACTCAGTCCGCAAACTGCCGAACTTCTCATCCCGAGAAATTCTGCTGGAGTTGACAAACTAGTTGCGTGAGTACCAGTCCGCGAACCGGCGGAAAGTCTTTGACGAGATTTTCTGCTGGAGTTTGTAAACTCTGTCCGGTTGCTTAAGTCCGCGAACCTAGTGTGCGAACTTAAGAAGGTTATATATCTGAAGATGATTTCTGAACTCAAACTTATAAAGACTAAGAAATGCAATTTTCAAACGGTGGCTATAAAGTTCATGAACCGATTCGAGTGAATCAAATCATCTTTGCTTCAATTGTGTCTTGTGTAGTACATAAGATTTCCTTGCAATGGAACAACTCTCTAACTAGTTCATTTGAGTCATTTGAACTAGTTATGGTGAAGAAGAATATGGTTGGTATGAAATGCTCATATGGCTAACCTTTTGGTTAACTATTGTTGAACCAACAATGTACACATTTGGGTACGGTTAACAAACCTAGAAGCGTGCATTTCATTTGTGTATAACAAGCTAAGTTTTCGATTTAACGGTTGAGAAATATTAGCTTGAATCTAAATCAGGTTTTCATCTAACGGTGGATATTGTTTTCTTTGTGACCAAGGCAAAACCCTGATTTGAAAGACTATATAAGGGGACATCTAGCAACTCTGCAAAACTAATCCCCACACATCACGTGTGATACTAGTTTGCGTGCTAGAGTCGATTCTCCTTTAACCTTTGGTTTTCTTCTTCTTAAACCAGGTTAACGACTTAAAGACTTCATTGGGATTGTGAAGCCAGACCGATACTACTTTTATCGTAGTTGTATGATCTGATCTTGCATCTTCTATCGTAAGAGTACAATCAGATTTATTTGCTTGAGATTGATATCTCCGATAGGCAAGATATAAAAAGTAATCACAAACATCTTCGTCTCATTGTTTGTGATTCCACAACATCTTGTTTCGCTACCATACGATTAAGATTGTTGTGAGGTGATTGATTTATCTAGGCTGTTCTTCGGGAATATAAGACCGGATTATCAATTGGTTCCTGTTCACCTGGATTATAATCAAAAGACGGAAAAAAATTTTAGGGTTTTTATGTGGGAGATAAACTGATCCTTTGATAGACTTGTTTGTGGGAGACAGATTTGTTTATTGTCAAAGACTACGATTTTGGATCGTAGCAACTCTTAGTTGTGGGTGAGATAATCTAAGAGAATCAAGTGTCAGTATCATGCTGGGATTAGAGGCGTAGGGAGTAAAATTGTAACTTGGATCAGTGGGAGACTGATTGGGGTTCAACTACAGTCCAGTCCGAAGTTATCTTGGAGTAGGCTAGTGTCTATAGCGGCTTAATACAATGCGTGTTCAATCTGGACTAGGTCCCGGGGTTTTTATGCATTTGTGGTTTCCTCCTTAACAAAATTTCTGGTGTCTGTGTTATTTCAATTTCCGCATTATATTGTTTTATCTTTATAATTGAAATAATACAGGTTGTGCGTTAGATCATCAATTGGAGTAATTCAACCTTTGGTTATTGATTGTCATTGATTGATCCTTGAATATTGGTCTTTGGTACCATCCAAGTTATTCCTTGTATTTGATTAGTACTCGCGGTTTCTGTTTGAGGAAATCAAATCAAGAGAGAGAGATATAAACTCGTTGATGTACTTTTAATTGATTGAGTCTTGTTGATTCTATTAAAAGTATATTCGAGTTTGTCCATACAGATTGCTAAGCGAAATATTGGTTGGTGTTGTTAGACCCCCGCTTTTTCAAGTGGGAATTGTCGTGGGTGGCTATGATGTGGCGCCAACCCTAGGGATTCGTGGGTCCCACATGGCTCGTGGCATGTTGCGGGTACGAAGTGGCATAATTTGTTCCACGACTGGAAATTAGGGCTTTGGTTAATGCATAGGCGTGCTTTTGACCAGAAAACCCTAATCTTAAGCTTTTCATGGCGTTGGCCACGAACATGAGGTAAGTTAGCACATGAGGTGTTATTTATGGCAGGTTGCCACGAAGTGGCATGTTGGCATGTTATCGCGGCAGAGTGGTATGTTGGCATGTTAGCGCGGGAGAGTGGCAAGTTGGCATGCCGATGAATATGTTGTTGTGGCAGGGTGCGTTTGGCTTGTCAGTTAGTATGATGGTGCGGCAGGGTGTGTTTGGCCTTTAATGTATGGTGGCAAGTTTAGAGCGACTTGATTGGCCAAGAAAAGGGGGGCGAACAAAAATAAGGCGCGGATACACTTCTGGTGAGAGTGTGGCGGCTTTAGAGCGACGTGATTGGTCGATTAAAAGTGGGTCCGCCAAGCATGGGCGTGGTTACACTTCTGGCGAGAGTGTGTCATCTTTAAAGCGACCTGATTGGTCGATGGGAAGTGGGGCCGGCAAGTATGGGCCCAGCCACAACTTATGTGCGCGTGGCGAGTTTAAAGCGACCTGATTGGTCGAAGGAAATAGGGCCGGTTTAGGATGGGACGTGGCCAATGGAAAGTGGCGCCAGCTGGCCTAAGGCATGGCCACGCCTCCCTTTGCTGCTGCGGCTCCCTGTTTTTCTGATTCTGGTCTGGGTTTTGCACCTACTAATCCATGGCGGATTAATTTCCTGGTTTGCCTAGGCTTACTTTCGTCAAGCATGGTCTGGTATGCTGCGCGAGGCGCGAAACCCTAACTTCTGCAAGTTAGTCGGGGCCATTAATTGAAGTCTATGTGTTGACACAGAGTTCTTTTAAGTTCATTCCCAGAGAGCATCATGCATTTATGATTGAATACCTTATGCAAAGACCTTATCCTTGATATTTGTAAATTCGTGCTACTGTGCTGCGAGTGAACACAAATAGTCATGCCATATCAACATTAAGGGTTCAGTCGGGGAACATAGCATAGAAGGCATTCAAATGAACTTATATTAAATGAATATAGGTAAAGCACCAAAATTTACAGAACACCTGGGATGGTTGCTACATTCGCCAGTTTGGATAAATTTCATGAAGATATATTGAACGGCTCAATAAATATGCCAGCGGAGAGGTTAGCACTCGCGACTTTGTTTCCTTATAGAGTGACGTCACATCAGATGCAAGGTTTTACGATTTTAACCCTAAGCTAAAAACCACCATCAACACCAACCACCCGCATCTAATGCTACAAACATAGGGCACGTGTCAAGCATCCCGTGGAGGAAAGGAATGAAAGTCATCGTCGTGACATATGACCGTTAGAAGGGTCGGGCTACCCCGAAGATACCCAGCGACATCGACACATTACTCAAGAGGATAAGATACGGATGTGGACCCCACGAAGGATATCTATAAATACCAAGCTCAAATAGTGAGTAGGAGGTGTACCAATTTTCCTAAGGAGAGAGAACTATAGTTATGGATAGAATTATAGGAGAAAGGGAGATTAGAATTCTAAATATGAGATTGTTTATCCACCCTACCTTCGTTCCCACACAGGGTCATTCGACTATCTATTGTAACTTAAACGTAATCATAGTGAAAACCAGCACCCCCATGAACGTAGTCCTTAGAGTCGAACCATGTAAATCATTGTGTCATTTACTTTATGCTCTTAACATTTTATGTTTTTTTATGATTAGTCTTATCGTGCATCTATGCCACAGGGAAACAATGATGAGCCCGAAGGCTCGGAGTTACCCTCCACACACTTATTCACTGTCATTTTATTTATCCTATTATTTCTTATGAATGCAAACATTGTTTGTGGACACATTGATACCATCGTTAGTTCCGTGTTCACAATTTTCGCTGAAGACAGGTGCGACTAACTCAGAAAGAACACCAAACACAGAAGAAGAGGATAGAAGAAAAAAGAAATATAAACCTTTGGACGAAGTACCCGCTGACGAAGCATCGACACGAGAAACTTCTAATTCCTGACGAAGAGTCGCTACCTCTTGAAGAAGGCTCTCTTGAGTGGCACTACATTGCTATTTCCTCTTCAATTGTTACTTCAACTCCAAGATTTCCTTATACTTGGATTTAATGGACTCCTAAGCAGTGTAAAGCTCATCATCCCTATGACGAAGCTTCGCCTCCAACTTCAAATCTTTGGATCGGAAGAATTAATATAGAGTATGGTTACAGCGCTCACTGTTCAACAACTGCAAATACAGGAAGAGGTATCAATATCTTAGGGTAAATTGCATATAAGGAAAGAATAAGTTAATAAGTCAATACCTCCATAATCCGCTGCTGAGGGAAGCCATACTGATGACCATCCGCAATCGCGATCATGTCTGAAATTGTCGAAGGAGCAGCGGCCGACAAATTCGAAGGA
Organism: Papaver somniferum; assembly: GCF_003573695.1. NCBI lineage: Eukaryota > Viridiplantae > Streptophyta > Magnoliopsida > Ranunculales > Papaveraceae > Papaver > Papaver somniferum. The sequence goes on along the minus strand of NC_039368.1, from coordinate 24,267,260 downwards.
AGAAAAACACCAAGGTCACGCTGCCACGCTTCAGCCACTCGCTCTCGAGATTGTCAGAATCTCTTTCACCGGGAATGATGGGGGCATGACACGAGACGTTCATAAGACCCTTCTTCTTCAACCAGTCAAAGGTCTCATCGTCATCAGAGCGCATAAATGCACCAACAAAATCAGCTGAGGCAGCAGCGGCAGCTTCTTTACCTTTCTTCTCCGTAGACGCCAACTGCTCAGCATCCTCACCTTCAGATCTATCTTCGGCACCGGCTACATTCGAGCCTTCTTCTTCAGCTTCTACCTCCCACTCATCATTAGGAGAAAGCAACGAAACTCTGAAGAGATGCCCATGGCAGCACCAATATTAATGTGACCTCCGGCAGAATAGATCTTGCCAAAAGAAAATTCTTGGTTCGTCTTTGGAGCATTCATCGATGCAAACACCGGGGGTTGAAGATCGCACATTCATACCTCTAACGAGGAGACGGAGGGCGCACCATATTATCAGGACGCTCCTTACGAGCATTTTCCTCACCTTCAACATCGTCTCTATAAGGAGTGGTCTCAATTCGTTCCTCTTCATCGGATCCATCCTCTTCGTCAGTTTTATCGTCATCAAGATCCTATCCTTCACCCACATGGCTGGTCACTTCAGGGATCCCCGTCTCCTCAACTTCAACAGTGGAAGACTGAACATGGTCGATCTTCTTCTTCTTCGAAGTCTGCAACAAATACACGTCAACATATGATCCAAGGGGCAACAATACGCATATCACATACTTAGTATAATAAATCATACCTTGACAGTAGTATCCTTCGGAGGAAGAGCTTCGGAATTTCCCTCGTCACCAACATCTTCGGCGTCAATGGCGTAACCAAAATTTATACCAGTGAAATTCAGAGTTCAAGGACAAAAGTTACCGTAGCGAGCAGGGGAACCATCGCGAATCACGCTCTGAGAAGTAGGCTTCCATCTATTCTCACCCGGTATCCATCCGTGAGCCCAAGGACCTATAATTTCAATAGGCGTAGCATGCCATTCATAGTCATGATCACGATGAATTCTCTCCCTGAGAGGGAAAATCTTTGGATTTTCAGTATCTTCGGTACCGGGAACATACCGCAGCTTGGTATCACTCACTTCTCTCAAAAGACGAACTTCATCAGGGGAAACGGCTATTGTACGAAGGCCCACACTCCAATGTTTTCTGTTACGACTATTGACATAATCCCCAAACGACGCGTTGAAGTTTTCAGCAGTATACCAACTTTGCTCTTCAGGATCAGGCTCATAACACTTCATCATGGTCTTACCCTTACCACGAATATAACATTCATGCAACGTCCTCAAATAATTACCACTCAGCTGAACCACGGAACGGTCATGAGTATAGGGAATAGAACCTTCACGGTGGGCTAACACGTCGTAATAAAATGAATCCCCAAACCTGTACAGAGGCAGCATCATACCTGCTTCGAAAGCACCCGCAGTTGTCAATAGATGCATGGAATCATACTTATAATTACTTATCATCTCATAAGTAAGATCGTCACCCTGGTTGTAGAAGCGAACCTCGAAATTCTCAAGACTGTGTTTTACCTTAAACGCCTCAAGATCAATATGCTTAAAAGAGACAGCACGATTCTTCTTTTTAGGAGCGGGAACGGCTTGTGCCGAAGGAGCACGTCCAGAGGAAGTTTCTTTTCCCGATGCATTCTTCGGCGGAGAAACCTACGTCCGAAGCTTTCCGTTTCGTTGAGGGATTCCTAGTTAAACCCACATCCTTGGGTTGAGAACTCTTCGATGTAGTCACCTTAGACGAATCCCTAGATTTTTATGAAGGGGGATTGGAGGGATAAATACTACGAATAGGTTGGGGCTCCAATGGCTCTGACCGCTGATAAGAAGCATTGCCAACCGGACAATCCACTGCACAACGGGAACCCCTTACTTGATCCTTCTCCCTCTGAGACACCTTTCTTGGATTAGAGGATGAAGAGACGTTTCGGTAGTGAAGATCAGAGTGAGAATACCTTGGCGGTGGGCCCTTCGGCGGAGATATGTTCGGTCCTCTAGCCTGAGGAGATCTGTAAGGACTCAGCGGTGGAGACCTATAAGGACTGGATCGACGCTCGTCTCCAGACATGGATACCTGACAGGGGCATCAGAGATCGAAAAAAATCAAAATTTTACCACAAGAACACGGCGAAATAGGACAAGAACTCAGGGATAACCTCCAAATCAACAGAAAAGAAGCACGAATGTTTGTGATAAAAAACAGGGGAAAGTATACATACTTTTGTATATAATGTTCTTCATCACAAAAACCCTAGAAAACGCAACAATGGGAACAGAAGCAATCAAGGGAGATTTAAGAAACTTATAACATGAAGAAAACCATACCTGCAACAATGGAGAAACGTGGAGGAACAATTGAGTGAGAATAACTGACCAAAATTCTCCCCAACAACCAAGAAACGTGCAGTACGATGAAGGAATGTCGCCAGCAGAATTGAAGAACAAGAAGACAAGTGGGGACTTAAATTATATGCAAAAGTCAGTGGAAGGAGATGAAGCAATAGAATAAAGAAGAAGAAAGAGCGAGAGAAGAGAAAGAATGCTAAAACGTTTTACACCTCCTCTCTCTCTTATTTATAACTGATTTGACAAGAAAAAAACCGCCCCGGATTTCAAGGGAAGTTATTTAGGGAGTGGGAAACGTGCACATGCACAACTATGAAGGACAAGTTATTGCGGGAAGACGAAAGGGAATTTTTTCCTCCAACTTTGACCGAGTTCAAACTTAGAAAGAAAATGGGCAAATTGTATACATATAATCTCGCTGTCATCCACGTGGACAAGGAGTACACGTGTAACACATGAGGGAAATGAACATCAAACTCTAATGACACGTTGTCATATCAAAGGGACTCTACCTTCATCCTTCGCCACGTCACCATCATTGAATAAATCTAAATCATTGAATAAATCTAACGGTACCAAGATAAGGTACCACCTGATGAACGACGATCCGAGAAGCAACATAACAGATCCGAATATTACTTTTCCTAATCCCAAGGCAGATCCAAAATGGACGAACACGATGAAGACCACTGACAAATAAATGACAGCGACAGGGGGCAGCTGTCGGACGCGTCCAGACTATCCCCAACCACCCGCATTTAATGCTACAAACATAGGGCACGTGTCAATCATACCATGGAGGAAATGAAGGAAAGCCATCGTCGTGACATATGACCGTTAGAAGGGTCGGGATAACCCGAAGATACCCAATGGCATCGACACATTACTCAAGAGGACAAGATACGGATGTGGACCCCACGAAGGATATCTATAAATACCAAGCTCAAATAGAGAGTAGGAGGTGGACCAATTTTCCTAAGGAGAGAAAACTATAGTTAATATATAGAACTACATGAGAAAGGGAAATTAGAATTGTAAGTATGAGATTATCTATCCACCCTACCTTCGTTCCTACACAGAGTCATTTGACTATCTATTGTAACTTAAACATAATCATAGTGAAAACCAGCACCCCCGTGGACGTAGGCCTTAGAGCCGAACCACGTAAATCATTGTGTCATTTACTTTATGCTCTTAACATTTTATGTTTTTTTATGATTAGTCTTATCGTGCATCTATGCCACAGGGAAACAATGATGAGCCCGAAGGCTCAAAGTTACCCTCCACACATTATTCACTGTCATTGTATTTATCCTAGTATTTCTTATGAATGCGAACATTGTTTGTGGACACGTTGATACCATCGTTATTTCCGTGTTCACAATAATTACTCACCCACACACACACCTCCAAGGTAGAATTCATGGATGGTGGTACACCAACCTTCACATAGTCTCTACAACATTACTCACTCATTCATTTTCTTATTATTATTTTTCCAAACCCGTCTCTTCCAAATGGCTAAAGATCAACCACCATCACCAACCAATGCACGAGAAAAGAATTCATCCAGCCATCAATACACAACCCCTGCAACTTTACGCATGCCTGAACATCCTTCTCAAGTTTCAAAGAAAGCATTAGAAACAATGCGTAATGATTCACCACCTGCAAACACTCATTCTAAAGCTTACACACCAAAATATAATAATCTCAAAATCTCTTCGATACCTTCAACATCAACATCATCATCTTCATCTTTTTTATCTTCTGCCTCTTGTGTTAGAGCATTGCTCGGTCGAACTCATAAGTGTTGCTATCTCAAGCTTGTTGTCAAAACTATATCTTGATTTCTAGTCTACAATTACTTAAGTCTCGGACTAGGATAGAAATGCACTTGAGAAATAGAGGATCACGGAAATCATCATTGCGTTCTATCGTTTGAGACGAAGATCAACTGAAGCTTTTGGAGAACTTCATCAAAAAAAGGTAAGTGAAGACTGAACCACTTATTTCTCAAGTTATATTCACTTTTCTATCACTGAGACAATGTCACATAACTAATTAGACTGTTATGCATAGACAAGAATTTCGAGTCAAGTTTATCTTGATAATTAGTTCTCGAAATATAATGACTAAGCTTAATGAATATTTGTTCATACTTGATATATTTCGTTTAAGGACAATTTATTGTTCGGAATCAAAATCATGATTCAAGTTTTATCATTCGAAATAGCATGGAACAGTGATATGTGTCATTGATGTTATTCAGGAATGTTTTGAATCAATTTAGAGAGAAATATAGAACTACTATAGATTTAGATACAAGAAAATGTTATCAGTCTTACAAACTGGGAAAACTGTTATAAGTCTGAACCCTTATTACATGTATTCGTGCACGTAGCGGAGCATCGACTTACAAATTTGTGGTACGCATATTCTTATGTATATCATGTGAAAATATGTTCAACTCGTGAACCGGATCGGTATGCACACTTGTATGCAAACCATTTAGGAATTGTGGTTACGGAACCTGGTTAGTTTACAAACCGGTATGAAAACAAAAATAGTTTTGTGTTCCTGAAATCGATTTTAGTACCCAAACCGGTACGCAAACCAAAATAGTTTTGTGGACTCCAGAACCGGTCGTAGTCTTAAGGTTTCCAACCCGGTATGCATAGTTAATTAGTTCTGTTGATTCTGGAACTTGGTTTGGTTAAATGTTTACAAACCGGTACTCATACTCTGACTGACCTGAGTCACGAGCATATATGTATTTGTACTCTGTGTATTTACTAACCATACCGATTATCTTCAAGTGCGATAAAATTATTTCTACGTGATAATTAGCATTTGACTAATTCTCTAAAAACACTAGACTTATTCGATCACATGATTTTAACTCAAGATTAATGTCTTAAGTGTTCATGAAAATGAATATTAAACTTCTAAGTTCAGATCGGCTGGTTCCGGCTAACCATGTTAAACATAGTCTTTGTACACGGTTCGGCTACGGTTTCACCTAACCAGAGTGTATATCTTGCTTATGTAAATCAGATTCAAAGATTCATCTGACGGTGGATATTGATGGCTTGGCTCCAAAGATATCTTATCTTAAACTTAAAGCAACCTATATATGCTATGAATGTATATAAAAGGGGAACTTCAAGCAACTGGGATCTTTGAATCCTGACACTACTTTTTGGTGTGTCCTAGTTGTATCTAGAGTCGTACTCTTCCTAACCCTTTTAGGGTTTAGCGACTACAACGTCTTCATAGGGATTCGTGAAGCTAGGTCCAGTTATCTTTACTTCATAACTCAAGTATCCTGGTCTTGATTGTTTGTTTAGCTTATCGATCAAGATAGATATAAATCATCAAAGTTCTCTTCGTCTCAAAACTTTTTGATTCCACGGGTTTTATACTTGTGAGGCGAATAATAATCTAGGATGCACTTCGGGTTGCATAAGTCCGTGTTTTGAGGTTACCTAGACTTTGTCTATTGCTATCGATTTCTACATCATTGATCAAACTATTTGTTTGTAAAAAGAAATCATATAAATAAGATTAATCTGTGGGAGGAAGATTGATTCAAAGTCTTCAATTGAGTTGAAACAACTCTTAGTTGGTATGACGTCATCTAAGGGAATCAATTGTGCGGAGTCCTGTTGGGATTCAAGAGGTGTAAGTAGCGCGATTATACCTTAATCGGTGGGATACCTATTAGGGCTTAATTACATTTCAGTCTGAAGTTAATTGGTATTAGGCTAGTGTTCGTAGTGGCTTAATACGATTTGGTGTTCAATCTGGACTAGGTCCCAGAATTTTTCTTTATTTGCGGTTTCCTTGTTAACAAAAATTTTGGTTTCTGTGTTATTTATTTTTCCGCATTAAATTGTTTATCTTTATAATTGAAATATCACAGGTTGTACGTTGATAAATCATAGTAGATACATCCGACCTAGTTTGTTGGATACGACTTGATTAATTCTTGGATATTGATCTTTGGTACCGTCCAAGTAATCTCTTTGTGATTAGGTTCACTGATTCGTTTCTGTAAACGTTCTAATCACAAGAGAGAGACATAACTCTAGATATTATTCCTTGATTGAGTTTAACTCTCGGAGTTGTATTGAGTTTGTCCATACAAATTGCCTAAGGAAAAAGTGGTGGTGTATTTTGGTACCCCCGCGTTTTAAATTGGTATCAGAGTAGGAAAACACGTTAAGACCTAACAAGTCTGTGTTTGAAACAATCTGACTATATGGATAAGAGTGCAGTCTCGATAAACATACCGCCAACATTTGATGACACAAATTACTTATGGCAGAAAATTGCTACGCGTTCCTTTTTACAAGCCTGTGACTTTGAGACATGGAAACTTGTAGTTATTGGATACGAGGCGTCAACAGTTATTAGAGACGAAAACATTGTTGCCAAACCGTTAATAGCTTATAGCGAATCCGATATAAGTGCTGCAAAGAATAATTCTGACGGGTTAAACGCTATTATCCATGCCATAAACCCAGATATTCAGCACCATGTGACATCTTGCACTAATTATAAAGATGCTTGAGATATCTTAGAAACCGTATTTGAAGGATATACCTTAGAGAAAGATACTAAGCTTCAAAACCTAAATTCTGACTAGAAAAATCTTCGTATGTCTAATGAAGATTCGTTTGATGCATTTAATCAAAAGGTTTCTGGTATTGTTAATGCTTGTTTTGCATTAGGAAAGACTATTTTACAAAAGGACATTGTGATGAAAATTCTCCATTTTTTACCAGCTAGATACGAGTCTAAGAAACACGACATCATGGAAGGGAATAACCTTGATACACTTTCCAGAAAAAGCCTCGTTGTAAAGTTAAAGATCTTTGCTCACGAGCATAGTGTGGCTAAATATAGCACTACTTCACTTAAAGCCACAACTAATACAAGTATGACTTCTTCGAAGGAAAACTTGTCTTGGGATGATGAGTGTTATGTTGATCATGATGAAGAAAACATGTCTATGATCACAGAGCAAGTCGAAAAGATCCTGAGAAAGTACAGACAAACTGGGAAGCAACGCTCGCGAACCAAGTTTCAAGATGATTCAATTATTCAAGATGGAAGTTCTCTTCAAGAAAATAATGCTCTCATTATGTCACTAGATATATCTGATGAGCTTACTTATGAATATCAGACAAAAAATTCTGCCCCACGTGGAGAAATATCTGTTGATTCTGATACAGCTTCTGATTCCGAGTCGGAAAAGGAGATTTTAGAATATTTAAATAAAAATGAAGAAATTCATCGAATAAACCTATACTTGAAAAAAATTGTATTCCCCTTACCATTTCCTTCTCTCACTCCTTCAAAGGAATAGGAGGAGACACATGTATTCCCTTTAAACCTGAATCTACATAATTATATACTGCTAATTTGTTTGCCTTGTTAAACCTTTATCATAGTACTTCTCTGATTGAAAAATTCTAGAAATAGGTTATAAACATTATTATGTCTTGACACTACTTCACAATAATTCACTATTTTCTTCATGCACTCTTCATCAAATGCTAGTTACTTTACTTAAATTTCAAAATTAGTTAATTCTTTTTAAGTTTGGTTTTGTCCCTGGCTCCTCTATTTTTGATTACACTGTTTGATTACTTTCTAGAAATCTTACTTATTTAACAATTTCACCTAGTTAACTCTTATCCACTGATTCATATAGTTATAATAAAAATCCTTGCTTGGAATGTTTAGGGATGTAGAAATCCATTAACCCAAAACCATCTAAAAAATCTCATCAGTAAGGAAAAGCCTGAAGTTCTTTTCCTTTCTGAGACAAAAAATCAAAGGCATTTGGTGAAATCTCTTAGTTTCCTCTTTTTCTAATTACCATATAGTGGATCCAATAGGATTGGAAGGTGGCTTAGTAGTGGCTTGGATTGATGGTTTCCATTTTGAAATAGTTCAATGTAATTAACTAACATAATTATAAACTCTGCATTTGATAAAAAAACAATGGGCCTTAACCTGTTTTTATGGCAGTCCATACCCCTCAAACGAGAACATAGCTTGGGATTTTTTAGAAGAAATAAGTGTGCAAATAATTATCAGAAATATTCCTTGGATTGTAATAAGAGATTTTAATATGATATTTAGTCAAGAAGAGAAACAAGGAGGTATACGCTTTAACCAATTTAATAGTGAATATTAATATAAAATCCTAGAAAGAGCTGGTCTATATGACCTAGGTTATTCGGGGTATGACTTTACTTGGAACAATCATAGATAAGGCAATCAAAATATACAAGAAATAATGGGTAGAGCTGTTATCAACGTTGAGTGGCATTCCCAATTTTCTAATGCTTCTCTAACTCATCTTGTAGCTATTGGTTTTGATCACTGCCCTATACTTCTTAATATAGATAATAACTTAACTAAGTTAGATTGGGTGTTTAAATTTTATGATACTTGGTTAAAGGAAAGAACACACATGCAAATTATAAAAGAAGCTTGGATAAAATCAAATGATGATGAGCAGGTTTCTCAAAGCCTGACTCTAAACCTAAAGACCCTGGGAGTTAACTTGCTTGGTTGGAGAAAGAACATTTTTGGCCTTCCTGCCAAGAAAATAAATAAGCTTCTTAAAGAGAATTAAAGAGTAAAGGGGGGAAGAAAAACAATATATCAACAAAAAAAAATTAAAAGAGAAACTACTGGAACTAGAATCCCTCTATGACACTCAGGAAGCAATAGCTAAACAACGAATCAAGGGATAATACAATAGAGTTAGGAGAAAGAAATACAAAATATTTCTATGCAATTACCTTATGAAGACGAAAATGGAATAACATTGAAAGTATGATGAATGATCAAAATTTTGCCACTAGAAATATAAATGAAATAAGTCAAATTCTTACCAACTATTTTAAAGAACTTTTCACTAAAAACACTTTTGATCTTGATGAAAATGACCTTATTTTTAACAATATCTCTCTTGTCATTTCTTCTTTAGATAATTCTAATATCCTAACTCCTCCTACTAGTGCTGAGATTTTTCTTGTCTTGAAAAATATGAAACCTAATAAATCTCCTGGCCCTGATGGCTTTCTAGTTAGCTTTTTCACTCACAAATGGGATACAGTTGGAGCTCAAGCTATATCCACAATCCAAATTTCTTTTGTTAATAAGATTATGCACCCAGAAATAAACAAAACTCACCTTTTTTTTGATACCCAAAATTAAACAACCAAAAAATCCTAGTCAGTTCGGGTCTATAGGGCTTTGCAATATAGTTTATAAAGTGATTGCTAAAATTTTAGCAAATAGACTCAAACCTTTTTTAGAAAAAATAATTTCTCCTTTCTAATCTGCCTTTTTTCCTCTAGACAAATATCTGATAATATCATGGTGGCTCACGAGATTATTCATTCCTTTAAAAAGAAAAAAGATGGGATTGGTGGTTTAGGAATAAAAATTGATATGTCTAAAGCCTTCGATAGAGTAAATTGGAATTTTCTTCTTCTGCTTTAAAAACTTTTGGTTTTAATAATGAGGACGTCCGTATGGTCATATGGCAATGTATTTCTATAACTACTATTTCTGTATTACTGAACGGAACCCCAAGAGAATCTTTTAAACCTTCTAGGGGATTTCGACTAGGAGATCCTCTTTCCCCTTATCTTTTTATCATTTGTATGGAGATTGTTGATGGTGGATTTTCGACAAAAGCTAAATTCGTAAAATCATGATACTGCATGTTTCTGACACGACTTCAGAAATGTATGTGAAACTCATATTTTATGATTCGTGAACCATTTAACGATCTCTGACTGAGCGAACATCCTCTCAGAGTTATGGTGAATATGTTATTCGTAAATCCTCTCAGCTGAGCTTTTCGACACTTCGCATATTTCATCAGTACCTATACATAGAATCGAAATGATATTGGACGGCTCCTAGACATATTACATGCTAGTATAGAGCGTTAACGTCTTCAGGATGTCATAATGTTTGTTCCCTGACTATGTAGAGAGAATGTGTATGGAATATCTTAATGATTGGACGGCTCCTAGACATATTGCATGCTGGTATAGAGCGCTAACGTCTTTAGGATGCCATACTGTTCCCTGACTATACACGACCAATATTCAGAATGACTATGATGCTTCCATCATCTCATACCTCGATTATAGAATAAACTCGCTCCTAGACATATTGCATGCTAGTATAGAGCAATCCATAGATTAATTCTAGCATGACATTCATCAACTGAATTACTAGAAATTAATCTATTCTATCTCATTACTCCGTTCCGTGGCTGATCCTCAGCTGGATTCCATGGATTAGTAACAGGTAATCATTCTATCTTATTACTCCGTTCCGTGGCTGATTCTCAGATGAATTCCATGGATTAGTAATAGATACTCAACTTATTTTATTACTCCGTTTCATGGATGATTCTCAGCTGAGTTCCATGAATTAGTAATAAATATTCACTGATCGGGCATCTGCGCCACCACCGAGTAAGCCTCGAGAAAATGGTGTGAGTCTACTTAGCAATAATGCACGAGCGAGCACTCAAATGCACGAACGAGCATTCAATAATATGGACAAACTAGGAAACCTATGCAAAATAGGGAAGAGAAATAATATTAATAAAATAATAAAGAGGCGCCTAGGGGACCAGGCCCACCAGCCGGCCGGTCATGCCGACATGGCCGGTCCAACGCCTCTTCTTTTCATTTTATCTTATTTTATTATTTTCCTAATCTCATGAGAGTTCCTTTATTCGAGCAAACTTCATTGTTTGAGAAAAACTCTTAGTTTCTCCATATTTTCCTTCATATGATGAAAAAATAATAAAAAATAAGGAAGGGTGTCACGGGACCTGGCCTACTAGCCGTTCGGCCATGCCCTAGACGTGGCTGGTCCCACACCCTATAATCCATTATTTTTTTTATTATACTTATACTTATTATTATTATTTCCTTCATCTAATGAAACTCCTTCGTTTGAGAAAAATCTTGGTTTTTCCATCTTTCTCAAATATTGCTCAAACTATCAAAAGGCCAAAAGTAAAATAGTCACACGAGCGACTAGGCTTCTCACGATAAATATTAAAATATTATTATTTTAATATTTTCAAAATATTGGTCCACGAGCAAAGTTCTACTTGCACATTCGAGCAAAATTGAGAGTTTCAGTCAAGATCAAACTCTTCTGAAAATCCAAAATATTGCTCAAACACACACCAAAAAATACCAAAATTCTCAGAATTGAGACACGGACAATATGATGACACGGGTATGCCACCTTGACCGACCAAGGTCGGCCCTTAGGCTTGCAGAAGCCGGTCCCACCTCCTATTAATGATTTTGACCTAATTAATCTTATACAGTTCATGTTGGGTTCAAACTCTTTCCAACCAACTTGGAACTTGTTCTATCGACCACCAGCTGGTCCCACAACTACCAAGGGCCGGTTTCATACCCCTTTTCCATCATCTCTCCATAATTAGGTTTTACTGCCTAATGCTCAGACGAGCACTATTTCAATAAATGATCAAACTGGCATTTAATCATCCATTCACCAACTGGTCCACAAAGGACTTTGGTGCATGCTCGATCGAGCAACTGAGCGTTACATGGTAAGCCATCATCCCATATATCCGTTACCCCTCTCACTCAGTGATTTATTTCAGTAAATCATTGATTGATCAACAATCGATCAAAATTAGGGTTTTGAACTGAATGCTCTGCAAATCATAATTCTGAGCAAATTTAAGCACTAATAATTTTATGTTGATCCAGCAATCAACATCTTGATTAATTATATAATATTCGGTCCAGTTGCCAATATTTTAAATTAATTTTTTATTTTATTTGGTCATGCTACCAATAATTTTTCAAACGAGAAATATTTGCTCAGACTATCAATATTCAATAATCCATTAAATGAGCAATATTTGCTCATATGGGACTAGTAATATTATTCAATTATCAACGTTTGATACTTCATTAATCGAGCAATACTCGCCCAAGCGAGTAATATTCGCTCGGACGAGCAATGTTTGCCCAGGATATCAATATTCATCATGTTGATTCAATTATCAACATGCATTCGAGAACTATACATATATCCCACCAGACATGTTCAATCCATGTATCATAGAGCATTCGTCAATCATGCTCAACTCAACAAAACTTAGACTCATCGTCTAATCAAGTCAACAACTGACTAATTAAATATACATATGCCTTGCAGACTCCACAATCACGAGACATCAATCATGTCACATGGGGGGATATTAATTAGGATTTTGGTCTGACGGCCTACGACACGTGTGTTCATCCACGATGAGAAATGTGAGTAATTCATGCAAGCAGTTGAGAGAGTTAGAAAAGCAGTGGGTGGACAATCAACCAAGTCCCCGCACGACCTGGAACTGGTTTAACCACGATTTACCACTTTCCCACTCTTTCATTCGAGAAACCGTCACATTTACTGGAGATCAATGTGTCTACTGTTCTGGCAATATAAATAAGTCTCTGAATCCATGATGGAAAAAGAGAAAAATTCTTATTCGAGCAACCACTCTCAAGAATTCAATCAATCAACCAGAACTTATTCGAACTCAACAGTTCGAAGAAAACTTGCAGAAACCTTAAACACATCTACAATCCTTGATCATCATTGATCCACACACTTCTCAGCTTCCCTCCTACAGATCAACCCTCTTCCCTCTTTGTGACCGAATTGACCCTGGAACGACCATTGTCTTGGTTTAGACCGGAGTCCTACAGATTGATTTCTCGAACTCAAAGCACTCCCGTGCAGTGCATCTGTTAGAAGCAGGTTTAAGAAGTTTACTCCGTCGAGGAGTCCCCGTCCGTACGGTCGTTATTCACTTCCCTAAAAAACCAGCAAATCGTTTTGCCCCATCTATAGAAACATTTTCCTGAATTCTCCTTTCCCAGGAAAACCAAAAAGTGTTACATGGGGTTAATATAACTCCGAAAAGTGAACCAGTTTCTCATATTTTCTTCACAGACAACTGTCTACTATTTATTAAAGCTGATCTGGTGGAATTTAGGAATTTACTAGAAACTATAGCAATTTTTAGTAAAGCCTCAGGTCAGCTCATAAATTTTGAAAAATCTGGTGTTTTCTTTAGTAAAAAGGTGGAACCCAAACATCAGAGAATGATGTCCAAACTTTTGAAAATTAAACATGTTAATATTGGAGACCCTTATCTAGGAGATCCCCTCTTTATGGAAAGATATCCAATCCTTGAAAGAATGGAATCTAAATCGGAAGTTTGGAAAGGCTTAGTTCTTTCACAACCTAGTAGATCAGTTTCAAATAGGGATGTTTTTTCAAGTATTTTATCTTACCAACTGGGGTTTTTTATACTGCTAAAACAGATAACTAAAAAAATGAATATTATCCAAAGAGACTTTTGGTAGGGAAAAGATTCCGGAGGAGAAGGATATTGTCCCAAAGCCTGTCCAAACCTGTGTAAAACGATACAGAAAGGAGGACTAGGTTTTAGAGACGGTCGTAGGTTTAATCTTGCGATGATAAAAAAAGGTAGCTTGGAGACTAGTTAAAGAGCCATTATTCTCTATGGGCTCCAAATAATTTAGATATAAATCTCCTCTTAGAGCCAAACCCTCAGCAAACTTCTCTTGTACTTGGAATTACATTAGTCAGGGGATAACTCTTATTCAGAAATACAGTATTTAGGAAGTATGGAATGAACAAGATATAAGTATCTGGAATGATAATTGGGTACCAGGGTTAAATGGCACTCTAGCCAATCTGAATATTTCTAGTAACAACCAAGTTTCTTTAGTGCTGACTTAATAAATCATGTTACTTGCTTTTGGAATCTAGCTCTAGTTAATTATATATTTCCTGCTGACATTTCTCATAAGATTTGTAATATTTCTCTTTTCAAAAACAAGGACCAAACCCTAAAAACATCATCTTAGATGGACCTTAAGTAGATCAGGGGAATATACAATTAAATTTCTTTGTGAAAAACTGAATGAATCAGGAACTGACATTGCTAGCCTTTCTTTACCTGAATCCTTTTGGAAATCTATGTGGCAGTTGAACACATCTCAAAGAATTAAACTGTTTTTTTGGAAATGTTTACAAAATGCTCTGTCCACTAATGCTAAACTGTATGGAAAATTTAAGGACATTGATCCTCATTGTACCATGTGTGGAGCAGAAATAAAAACAACTGAGCATCTTTTATTTCACTGTCCTTATGCTAAGGAAGTTTGGAACACAACACCTAACCCAATCTCCCTAAACTTAGATACCTCCATAAAAATTCTTGATCTTTGTAATGATTGGTTACATAGCCCTAAAAAAGATATTTGTATAGAACTGATGCTTACTAAGATGTGGTTTATTTGGAAATAAAGATGCAACGAAGCTTTTGAAAATAAATCTAAACCTACAACTAATCTGGACTTAGAAATTCAGGGGCATGTTTCTTTCTGGTCTAAAAAAAGTTGTATTTCTAACAAGTTTAAAAAGGTTCGTACGGAGACTATACCTCCTGTTTGGATAGCACCACAAATAGATACTCTAAAAATCAATGTAGATGCAGCTTGGATTTCTGAAATATACCTTCCAGTTATGCCTTAATTTTGAGAAATGATACAAGAATCTTTGAGGGAGGAAGATCATGTCAGTCAGCCAGCACAAATCCTCAAGAAGTAGAAGCTATAGGAGTACCAAGCAACAATTTCGGCCAAGGAGAAGAAGTTTCAGAACTTTTGTATTGAAGGAGACTGTGGAAGTATTTTCAATTAATTTCATTGAAAGAATGTTGACATTTCTTGGCGTGCCAAAATCCTGTCTAGATGAAGCACATAATGTTAGAGCACTGCTCGGTCGAACTCGCAAGCGTTGCTATCTCAAGCTTTTTTTTTCAAGTTTCGTTGATCAAAACTATATACTTGATTTCTAGTCTATTTATAGATATGTCTCGGATTAGGATAGAAGTATGTAGTTGAGCTTTAGACTTCACGGTGTTCACCAATTGAAGAAGAAGATCTACTAAAGAGTTTGGAGGACTTCATCAATAAAAGGTATGTGGAGACTAAAAATTATCTATTACTCATAAGTCTATTCTATTCTATTTTCTGATGAGACTAAGTCACATAACTATATAGCCTTTTACATTATACACATTTGATTCAGAGCCGAGTTTATCTCGCTTATTTATTTCTCGAAATATGTGTTGGAATCTTTTAGCTTTATCTAAGTTTGTCGTATTCTTGACGAGTTTATTTGGAGACAACCTATTTGTTGGAAACTAAATATTAAGTCAAAAGATGGTCATGTGAAAATTACTTTGAAACATCTTATATGATTTGTGTGAGACAATCATTTGATGTCGACTTGGGGAGTTTCGTATTAATTGATTAATCACTTGAAAATTACTTGAAGCCAGTGTGTGAGATTACTATTGTTGCCTTCGAAGGATGTTTCAATGATTAAATGAGAGTTTTAGAACTACCATGTCTGGATATAATACAAGTTGTATACTTTGTATACTAACTGTGTAAGTCTAGTTCAGGTCCGGAACTATTGTTCGCGAACTCTGTTTGCAAACTAATTCACCTGTGAAAAGGTCTGAAACTTGTGTTCGTGTACCTTGTTTGCGAACATACTAGACAAGGCCAATTCCAGAACTTATGTTCGCGTATGCTGTTTGCGAACGGCTGGACAAAGCCAAAGTCCGCAACTCTTGTTCGCGTACTCAGTTTGCGAACAGAGAGGTTATGTTCTAAAGTGTGATTTTCATACTCATGAACTCAGATTCGTTTGCGAACTGAAGTCCCTGGAACTTTAATGTATTAAGGTATGTGAACTAGTTTTACAAACCGTTGTATTATGTTCATGAATTGGCGCTTGTATAAGTACTTTGTACAATTACGAACCAGACCGATTTTGCTTCAAATGGTTCATTTACATATTCCTATAAGATGATGAAGATTTGAACAACTCTCTTTAAACACATTTAGATTCATTTGATTATCTATCATGATTGATTGATCATCATATTTTATCTAGAAGTGTTAGATGAATATGGCCAAGTTATAAGTGTTAATATGGCTAACTTCGGTTAACTATTATTGAGCCAACCGAGTATACATGTTTGGGTACGGTTCATCCATATATAAATATAGGTATATTTCATTTGTGTGTATCAAGATAATACCATCTAATGGTGGAGATTGATTGCTTAATTTCTAAGCAGACTTAGCTTGACTCTTAAATTAGGAGTTCATCTAACAGTTAATATTGAATGCTTTATTACTAAGCTATCTTAGCTTTGATTGTAAGCAACCCTGATTTGAAAGGCTATATAAGGGAGAACTCTAGCAACTGGAAAACCTAATCTCGACACTTCCGTGTGTCCTAGTTGCAAACTAGAGTCGATTCTCCTTTAACCTAGGTTTTCCAAAACCATTATTAGGTTAACGACTTGAAGACTTCATTTGGAATCGTGAATCCAGATCCAACTATTTTCTCTATGGTTGCGTATTCTGATCTTACTTGTCTTACCGTATTGAGTTTTATCTTCTCTAAGATTTACTCGAGATTTATCTCCGATAGGTAAGATATAAAAAGTAATCACAACAGTTCTTCGTCTCAGACTCTTGTTTTTCCACAATAACTTCTTCTGTTAATCAGTTAGGTTATTGTGATATTTCAAGGCTGCTCTTCGGTAGTATAAGACCGTGTTATTAGTTGATTCATGTTCACCTTGATATTTGTATCAAAAGACGGAATGAAAAGAATAAAGGATAGACATATCTGTGGGAGACAGGGCCCTCAGCTGTTACTACGTGTCATTTCGTAACAACCATTAGATGTTACTGACGCCGTTACAACCGAGAATTCATAACGGCTGCATTGCCCTTACGAAAAATATAACACCCACTTTTGAAATAGGCAAAGGCCGTTACAACCCCGATTTGTAACGGCTTAATTCTGTTACGAATTCCAGAATTTGGTGTAGTGAATATTTCTTGGCTGCTCTTCGGTAGTATAAGACCGTGTTATTAGTTGATTCCTGTTCACCTAGATAATTGTATCAAAATACGGAATGAAAAGAATAAAGGATAGACATATCTGTTGGAGACATATTTGTTTATAAGTCTTCGACTTTGGGTCGTATTAACTCTTAGTTTTGGGTGAGATCAGCTAAGGGAATCAAGTGCACAAAATTCGGCGTGATTCTAGAGACGTAAGGAACGCGACTGTACCTTAATTGGTGTGAGAATTGGTTAGGGTTCAACTACATTCCAGTCCGAAGTTAACTTGTAGTAGGCTTGAGTCTGTAGCGACTTAATACAGTGTGGTGTTCAAATATGGACTAGGTCCCGGGGGTTTTCTGTGTTTTCGGTTTCCTCGTTAACAAAATTTTTGGTGTCTGTGTTATTTCTTTTCCGCATTATATTTGTTTATATAATTGAAATAAGGGATTTTTACAAATATATGCCTGTTTTTTTTATGCTTTACAAAACTAAACCTCTTTTTTTATTTCTTACAAAACTAGGCCTTATTTGACTAAAAACGGTGGATGGGAAGTTAGCACAGTTAAGTGGTTTTAAAATGACACAATAGTCCTTTGAATCAATGATTTATAAGTTTATGCCACTGAATTAACTCGGGTAAATCAGCATGGACTCAGTACACGTGGTCTAGGATATGACATGTGGACTTTTTACACGTCATCGTTTCTTTGACACGTGGCATCCCTTACGTGGAAATCATACATGTGAATTCAGAGCATGGACAACCTAGGAAGCTCAATAATTAAGAACAAGACCATTTAAGTATTGTTAAAAAATAGAAAACTTCAAATCCTTTCACTATTCGCTGAAACTGGCTTACCATAGGTTTTCCCCGCATACAAGCAGGCTAACTGAAGTTCTCAGTCACCATTATACCTCACCACTTATAATTGACCATGACACCTCATTAACAATTAAGAATGTCTCATTTCTGTCCAGTAGACGTTCAACAACCAAAAGGAAATGAATGTGCTTCAAATGTATAAATAAAGCTACAAAGATCTACAGTGAAATTTGTCTAGTTGTACATAACCGATATGAAAAATATATCAACCTAAACATTGAAATCCACTATAAAATGGCAAACCATGAATAACTTTATAATTACAAATGAAAAGTGACAGTAAAGACAAACTTATGTATGTGCGTACCTGTTTGAGGGTGAAAACGGTTTCTGCTGATTTCGGTAATTTCGGATGTGTGGGTGAGAAACGAGTCTAAACCCTAAACAATGTACTGTAAGGAAGTACTTTAGATTCAAGAGATCAATCTGTACAAATCCGTCCTAAACAAAGAAATGGCCGTTCCAGACTTGCTTCGGTCACAAAGAGGAGGAAAAGGGTTGGTTTTGGGGAGGGAAGCGAAGAGAGTGTCGAGACCAGAATAGTTGATCCTGGAAGAGTAGTTGTTTTGTGACTTGCATCATAAAGTGGGAAGCTAATAGATGGGAAAGCTAGCTAACGGTTTCTGAGTGTTGTATGCTCCTGACCAGAACTTGTTGTTCGGCGGAAATAGGTAAGACCTATTTATACAAGTCGAAGTGAAACGTACTCTGATCTCGTAAGAAATGGAAAACTGATGAGTAAATGGGAGGAGGTGGTAACCGGTAACGCCTGGAATTGATATTCCATAAAAGAAAGCGTTTTACCATTACTCCCTGTATTTACTAACCGCCTCATCCTTATGACACTGTCTTGTAACGGGCGTAGTGTACGCCGCACGCTGTAAACTGCCAAACCAATACCCAATGATCATCCCCCAATTTGTGACATGTGTTGATGTCTCGAGTGTTTTCGTGGAAACATGTAGCATATTGTTGTTGTTTGGAAATTTGAGCTTGGGAGACTTGCCGGCTCGGTGGTGACCTTTGACGGTCGAGATTTTGCATCTTGAGAGGAAGGGTAGCCGTTGATTATTGCAAACTTTCGTTTGGTAGCCAGTGGCATGAAAGCATGGCCGACATGGCTTTAATATGGCCTAGTTTAGGCGTGGCCAAAATCTAGGGTTTTGGCATTGTTTGGGCGCGATCAAAACTAGGGCTTGGCGTCGAGCCAAAAGGTTGCCCTTCGTTAGATGGTAACCTTGGACGGCTAAGATCCGCGTCTTAGATGGAAATGTGGTCTTCGATTGTTGCAAGTCTTCGTTTTGGAAGTCGTGAAGGGAAGGCCGGCATGGTATGGTTTAGGCGCAACAAGGTGGATGGAACGGCATGCCATTGGCAAATGTGGCATGGTCGACATGCCTTGGCGCGGTTTAGGCGTGGATAAAACTAGGGTTTTGGCGTTGGGTAAAAGGTTACCATGCGTTGGTTGGTGACCTTGGACGACTAAGATTTGCATCTAAGATGGAAGGGTGGTCGTTGATTGCCTCACGCCTTCGTTTTGGCATCCGTGAGGGGAAGGCCGACATGGTATGGTTTAGGCGCGGCAAGGTGGATGGCACGGCATTCCATTGGCACATGTGGGATGGTCGGCATGCCTTGGTGAAGTTTAGGCGTGGCCAAAACTAGGTTTTCGGCGTTGGGCCAAAGGTTACCATGCGTTGGTTGGTGACCTTGGACGATTAAGATTTGCATCTAAATTGAAGGGTGGCCATTGATTGTCGCACGCCTTCGTTTTGGCAGCCGTGAGGGGAAGGCCCGCATGGTATGGTTTAGGCGCGGCAAGGTGGCTGGCACGACATGCCTTGGCGCGGTTTAGGCGTGGCCAAAACTAGGGTTTTGGCGTTGGGCCAAATGTTTCCATGCGTTGGTTGGTGACCTTGGACGGCTAAGATTTGCATCTAAGATGGTAGGGTGTCCATTGATTGTCACACTCCTTCATTTTGGCCGCCGTGAGGGGAAGGCCCGCATGGTATGGTTTAGGCGCGACAAGGTGGCTGGCACGACAAGCCTTGGCGCGGTTTAGGCGTGCCCAAAACTAGGGTTTTGGCGTTGGGACAAAGGTTACAATGCGTTCGTTGGTGACCTTGGATGGCTAAGATTTGCATTTAAGATGGAAGGGTGGTCGTTGATTGTCGCACGCCTTAGTTTTGGCAGCCGTGAGGGGAAGGCCGACATGGTATGGTTTAGGCGCGGCAAGTTGGCTGGCACGGCATGCCATTGGCACATGTGGCATGGTCGGCATGCCTTGGCGCGGTTTAGGCGTGGCCAAAACTAGGGTTTTGGCGTTGGGACAAAGTTTACCATGCGTTGGTTGGTGACCTTGGACGGCTAAGATTTGCATCTAAGATGGAAGGGTGGTCGTTGATTGTCGCACGCCTTCGTTTTGGCAGCCAGTGGCATGTAGCGGGGCCGGCATGGCTTTGGCATGGAATCGTGGCTGGCATGGTTGGCATGCCTTGGCGCGGAGGTATGGCTGGCATGGCATGCCAATGGCACATGTGGTGCGGCTGGCATGGTTGGCATGCCTTGGCGCGGAGACGTGGCTGAAATGGTTTGCCATTGGCACGGTGGCGCGGCTGGCATGGTTGGCATGCTTTGGCGCGGAGACGTGGCTTGCATGGTGGTGCGTCTGGCATGGTTGGCATGCCTTGGCGCGGAGACGTGGCTGGCATGGTTTGCTATTGGCACGGTGGTGCGGCTGGCATGGTTGACATGCCTTGGCGAGGAGATGTGGATGGCACGGCTTGCCATTGGCACGGTGGCGCGACTGGCATGGTTGGCATGCTTTGGCGTCGTGGCTGGCATGGTTTTCCATTGGCACGGTGGTACGGCTGACATGGTTGGCATGCCTTGGCGCGGAGATGTGGCTGGCACGACATGCCATTGGCACATGCGGCTGGCATGGTTGGCATGCATTAGCGCGGAGACGTGGCTGGCATGGTTTGCCATTGGCACGGTGGTGCGGCTAGCATGGTTGGCATGCCTTGGCGCGGAGATGTGGCTGGCACGGCATGCCATTGGCACATGCGGCTGGCATGGTTGGCATGCCTTGGCGCGGAGACGTGGCTGTCATGGTTTTCCATTGGCACGGTGGTGCGGCTGGCATGGTTGGCATGCCTTGGCGCGGAGACGTGGCTGACATGGTTTTCCATTGGCACGGTGGTGTAAGAATTTAGGGTTTGGTGTACGAAGGTGATGTCGGTCAATACTAAGGGTTCTACCGTGGAACATGACACATATATATGTAAAAAAAAGGTACCCTGGTAATTCTTACGTAGGCGTGTTGAATGATTCAATAAATGCGCTAGTGGTCCTAGTGAAGTCATGTCAGATGTAAGGTTTTACGATTTTAACCCTAATCTAAAAACCACCATCAACATTAAGTCCCCTGTTTAGCTCGGAACAGGAGCATTGTTGCGAGGTAAGCATAAGATGGTGACATGCGAGGACAAAATCGAAATGACAAGTCGTGAAAAGATGGTCAAGAAGACCCGACTAACCTTTTTCGAGAGGTAAGGAGAGTTCGTGATTCTCGTGTTGGTGGACTTGCATAGATTCTACTTGTGGTGTTGCTGGCTAGACCGTGAAGTGGTGAGATGTATATTGTCGGCTTGGAATGGGAGCCGCAGGCGTTGGTCGGCTTGGAATGGGAGCCACAGGCGTTGGTCGGCTTGGAATTGAGGAAACTGGCTTCGGTCAACGGAATGGTGGAAACTGTCTTCAGTCCGCAGAATGGTGTAAACTGGTTTCAGAACTTCGGCTACCAAACGATGGTGATGACGCTGGAACTTCGGTTATCAAATGGTAGTGATGGCGCCTGGCAACTTTGTTGAAATCAGGATTTGGGATGACGAAACCCTAATTAGCACTACTTACTAAAATCGTTGTAAAATTCTCGTCCGAACTCGGATTTTGACGGTCCTCCCCTCCATTTGACCGGAAAAGAATTTCATATCTCCTTACGAGGGAATATTTAGGTTTTGGGCTCGTTTAGGAGGTGAAAACGGCCCGACAGTGAAACTCAGGAAGAATTCAAGAGGGATGTTGCGGGCCCGGGGTAGCATAGTCGCGCCGAGTCATCTGTTCCCATTCATGGAGCAATAAGGGAACTTTATTCTGTGCAAAACTATAGAAACTCCGTCCGTATGAAAATAGGTATTGACATTCTTATGTATTTTGTTGCTCGTTTGTATCCGCGCTTTCGTATGCAGTGTCTCTCCAGTGAATTCCAAAATTTACCAAACTCCATTGCATTCTTGGGACGGATGGATGGAATATATGCTCGGCAACGATCATGTCAGGGTTAATCTTGGAGATTGTGGTTGCGGTGTCGGTCTATCCTCGACTTTAGGTTGTTCAGTGCCTGGACCTTCTGATCGTGATGATGATGTGTTGTGAATGATTGTATGGTCGAAAACTTCTTGCGCCCCCGGATGAAATAGGGAGACGTTCCGTTGCCGATGTGATGCTATCAAGTCTTCCAGGACTTTGTTCTAAGCAACATCCTTCGAACCATCTTCTGAATCTTGGACTATTGTATGGAATGAGATGTGGTAAGAAGTCCCCAGTTATACTTCGGTTTGATCCGATGGCATGGGTGAATATGTGAATGTATCTTTGTGGCGTGCTCTTGAAGTCTTCGGTGTACATGTACGGCTTCGTGTTGAGAAATTCCTACGGCTCGTGAAACTTCGACAGTGATGATGTTGAAATCAGAAATAACCTGGTTGAGGGGAGTGAAAGCGTCTCATGCTGGTAGTCCCCATGTGTATCATATTTTCATTGCATCGGCTTGAATCCTCGTCCACGTGATTTGATACAAGCTTATCGTACTCTTCTGATTGTGACGCTGGGATGCTCAGGATATCACATGGACGAAATATTCTGGATAGCGAAGATGTAGGAATGAGAGAGTTATGTTGTTTATCATGGCTCCCTCTATTTCTTCAAGAAAATGTTTCAGCCGCGTCTCTGGAGTTATCTCATGAGTCTTTGATGGTCGTCGATGGACTGTGAAGAGAAGTCCCCAGTCGCATTTTAATCAGTTTCTGAAGTTGTTTTCCTCTGAGCAGGCTTGGGATCCTCCACGGCCTCGTAAAATGTTGAAGGCGTCTTCTAGACAGAGAGGTGATGATATTCTTGCGCTGCACCCTTGAAGAATAGATGACCTTGTTTCGGCTATGGCCTTTTGGTTGACCGTGTCTTCTGAGCTTTGACAGTGAAGGGATTCTGTGTATATCCCCAGTCCTCAAGTATGGTTTACATGTTTCCATCTTTGTAGTGATTTCTGTTGTGGTGAAGCTCTGGATGGTATCAACAAATGAGCGACAACAATTCTTGGTAGCATATGTAATCAGAAGAGACAACATTGTCGTGGTAACAAAGTAGGTTGGTTGGAATTGTATGGGCATTCGTGGAAGTAAAAGGATTGGATGGATTTGTGCGGGCATCCGTGGAAGTAAAAGGATTGGCTGGATGCGTAAGCGAGTAAACTGTCCATGAGTACAAAGATTGGTTGGCTGTGATCACGATCCTTGACATGGGGAGCGAGGTGGTACGACCCTTTGCAGGAAGAAGCGTCGTTGAAGCAGCTTCGGCTCTTGGAGAAGATGTTGAAACTTAAGAAGCCGAACGTTGAAGCCTCGTCTTCGGATCCTGGAGAATCTTATGAAGAGAACGCTGAAACGGAGCGGCTGCTGGAGCGAGCGTTGAAGTGGAGCGGCTGCCGAAGTGATCGTTGAAGCGGAGTCGCTGCTGGAGGATGTTGAAGCGGAGCGGCTGCGTAAATCAGTGTGTGATAGACACATTTTTGTGTCTGAATTGTCCTCATGTCTCTATTGCTAGTGCTTGATTTTTTACTTATTATGGTGTTTTTATGTTTGTGTAGGTGTTTTTGGAGAAATACACTTGTGCGGAAAAAGTTGCTCAAAAAGTGCTATTTGGACCCCTGGAGGACATTTGCTATACGGACCCCAGATTTGGCTAAGGGACACCCAAGGTTATGCGTAGCCCAAATTCATCCTCAGCACCCAAATTCATCCTCAGCACCCAAATTTGTCCTCAGCACCCATCTGCTATTCGCTCCCCAGAAAAGGATAGGGGCACTTCATCTTCAACATTTCAAAAAAATATTTTGGCGGGAAAATTTTTCCATTCTCTAGCAGATTTTTCGATCGGATTTAAGAGAAGTTTTTGTGCGATTCAATCGCTTAAACTTCATGGGTAGTTGTTATATGTCCTAACAGAGCTGGTATGGGTGTTTGTTTCTATCAAATTTGGATGAAAAATTCGTGAGAAGAAAACAGGACAACACGTGCATGAGAGGAGCAGTTCACGGGATTGCATGAGTTTTTGGAGAATTTAAACGTGTTCTGCTCATGTTTGATGACTCGAGCAACACTTTGGACCTTGAAAAAGATAAATAAGGAGATTTTGCAGATGTAGAAACACGTGAGAAGCTAAATCAGGGAAGAAAATATTCCCAGAATATTTTCTTTACTTCCCGAGTTCAATGAAGAATATTGAGAATTATGGCGTGATTAAATGAGGCTGGGGAGTATAAATAGATTGTTGGGATCATAGAGAAGGGGGACGGAGAGTTTGGGGTCGAGAGGAGAGCTCAGGAGGCCAGAATCAAGAATTTTCAGAACTTTGTTTCTGCTGCTGCACCAATAACACGAAGAACAAAAGACCACCAGAGGCAGTCGTTTATGAACAGTGACAATAACAGCCACGTGAGGGTCGCAGAGTTACAACAACAACAGTTCTTTTCTATCGTTCTTTGTAACAGTGTTTTAGAACAATTATAAACGTTGCAAACACCCAATTTTCATCGTTTTATCCATTTCATCATTTGTACACCTACTTTGAGCAATGAAATCAATTTTTGAGCGTGTTTCCAACATCATGATGAGCTAAACCCAATCTTCCAGGGCGATGGAGGAAGCCATTTTTCCAAAAGTTATGTGGTAAAATTTATTTATGCAATTCTTTTATGATTATTTGCACCGAATGAAAATTGATAATGATTTTTATTAACTAGTTGTGTTTTCTCTTGATGAAGTATGCTTAGTTTAGGGCTTTTGATACTTCATGCTTGCGATTAACAATTGATGTTTTGAAAATCTAATTTAGGCAATGATTAGAATCACAATTTCTTTTGATTGGAGTTATATTGTCTAGAATTGCATGATAAAAAATTAACATTAAAATACATGAATTTTGGTGAATGGTGAAATCCTGAACCCCGGTCTCTCTAATATAATCAGTTTTAATTTGGTTTATTTTCTTTAGTTTTAAAATTTAAATCTAAAAGCACAACCTTCACAAGTCTTGAACGAACTCTATTTATTACTACAACAACTTTGAAAACCCATCAAATTTTTGGCGCCGCCGACGCGGACTTGTCTTAAAGCTAGAGTTTTTAGATTTTTTTTTTAGGTTTTTATTTTATTTGTTCTTCTTTACGTTTTTGGATTTTTGTCTTTTCCTTTCAGATTTTGGAATTTGGAGCGAAAGAAAAGTTTGCTAGAGCTTTTGGTGAATTAAAGGCTTGGAGTAAAAGGCAATGCGAAAGGAGCGAAAGAAGAAGATTTTTTTTTATTTTATAAAAAAAGAGAGACATTTTTATTTTTTGTAGATTTTTTTTTTAGACTTCCTTTTTCTTTTGCACTTTATTTTTTTTGGACTTTGGACTTTAAATTTTGGGACATTATTTTTAAACCCTACGGAAGGGTAGTGTAAATATAAATTGTTTGCAGAGAAGGATGACGATTACGATATCGCCTCGGCCTCTCGGATTCGTACATGACATAGGAGTCGTGGACCGAATCGACTACAAAGGTTCATCCCCCGTCTGGTACGGGAGGTAAGTTTGTCGAAACACTCGCGAATCCCCTGTCAGCGAGTTATTGTCTTCCTTCGTATGCATATATGTTGAGGACTTGAAAACGGCTGCTTTAATTTCCTAGTAAAGGGCAAGGACTGGCCATACAAGATAAGGGTTCGGATTTCATCACCGTTCTCTTCTAGCCCTCCTTAGGAAAACGACACCAAACGCGAACCTAAGCCTAAAATTTTGACTAGAACGAGACCGATAGGGTAACGAGCTTAACAGGAAAGTCATTCGAAAAATATTGGTTACTCATTTAAGCATACTTCGAAGTTCTTGACGGTTTCTGTAAGTTGAATGCGTGACTGCGACGTCTTGTAATACCGGTGAGGCCTTGGGTATCAAAGCTCCACCGAGCTTCCCTCGCCTCTATTCAACATACTTTAACTCGGATTGATTCCAGAGGGGTTTGCTTAAATTGTAACGAATTCCCTTTCGAAGGATTAGAAGCTGGTCTAGAAACAATCTAAGTGGAGCCATCATTCTTTTTGTTTGCTAGAAATCAGTAGGTTTGCTATGGTAGAGTCATCCTTGTCAGTGGGTTTATTTTGAGAATGTCAAACTAGTACAATAGCCAATACAACGAATATCCAATTGAACAAAATGGATATTACTACTTTGACCATAGTGTGAATATTGGTTGGGAACATCCACCTTTTGAAGGTTATGGGTCATACCATGATGAGCCTAATTAATATTCACACACCCTTAGGTCATACGAGCAAAACGATCCTCCTATTTCTCTAGAAGAGTCTCTCAAGAGTTTCAATGAGTCAACACAGAAGTTTCACTTATTTATGAAAGAGACTTATAATATTCCGCTTCCAGAAGAGTCCGTAGAGCAGTCAACTAAGATGTCTCTGGAAGAGTCCCTCAAGCAATTTAATGAGACTACAAATAGGATTATGGAAAAATTTGCTCAAGATAGTCTTAACTTCCAATATAGTGTTCTCAATACCACCCTTGAAAATAAGGATAGTTTTTATTCACATAATCAAGATGACGAGGTTAGAATTGGTAACACTACTAGTTTAGATGAGGTTCAACCATTTTCATATTATTATAATGATGATTATGATGAGGATAGTGTTGATGAAGAATCAGACACATATAGGCATAGTGATCAGGAATTTGTTACTCTAATTGAGCTTTACAATAATAATATTATTTCTAGTTCAAATGCAAATAATTTTAGTAATTATTCACCTATTCAAAAGGACGAGGATTTGACTAGAAGTATCCCCGTTTTAGACGATGTAGTATCTCCTTTTTGCGAAGCCAATAATGGTTTAGAGGAAAGAGTCTACCCTGAGAATATTGTTTTAGAGTCTAGCGAGTTAAAAACGCTAGTCTTAGAAGAAGATAAACTCTTAGAGATAAGTGAGGATGCTGATTATAACTTAGAAGAATCAATTGACTATTTTCAAGAATCTGATGATCTAGAAATTAGGGAGATTGTGGCTAGTCTATCTAGAGACACTGAAAACTCTAAGTTTGGGGGTGATTATCACTTTCGTAGTGCCTTACCTTTAACTCTCAGAAAGTCCCCTCACTTAGGACTTGATATATGTGCCTCAACCATTGTGCCAGAATACCTTCATACTAGATCTCCTGAACCTAATAATTTCCAGGAAGAAGTTCAGTTGTTAGAAACCCATCCTCTGGTTGATGTGGTTTACCCAGGCGATAGTACCCAAATTGACTTTGTTTTCCCACCAAATATTTTTCAACCAATTGTGGGAACGTATAAGTTTCAGATGTGTCAATTATTGAGTTTTGAGACTACACCTAATTACTTTAGGAGATTAGGGTCGACACATTTGTTTAAGGAAGACCACCACGTTCATTATGGTCAGCCGTGTAAGTAAAATTTGATTGACTTAGAGGATCCCCAGTTATTCAGGTTACTTTTATGTTCTTCTAAATTCTTAGTTGAGTATTTCCAAACTCTACAACCTGACCTTCAGGATCCTTCCTTTGAGGAAATCCAGCCGATGAAAACCTTTTATCTAGACCCAGTTATAGAACCCGAACCTGAACCACAACTAGATATTGTTATCTTAAAGTTAAGTAAGGGTATGTTCGATATCTTCATGGTCTGTTGCGATTTTCTTTTCGTTTTGGTAACACTTTTTGATTCAGATGACCCGCAATTATTCCGGCTACTGCTATATGATTCTTCGTGGTGACTAATCCTTTCTTAGTCTGGCTGAAGACTTTAAACTTAGCACTTCCTGGGAGGTAAGCCATGCTCATGCAACACAGTAATATCTTTCCTTAACTCTTTTGCTTCAAGTGGTAACAATTTCTCCTTGTTCATGCTTTTAATTTTATCTTTAGAACATTGATGACAGTGTGAGATTTAAGTTTGGGGGTATGGGAGAAACTTTTAGTTGCAATAAATAAACTCCAGAGCTTAGAAATTTATGCTTATTAAGGTTGGCACTAACCAATCTAAGTGGATGGGAACATCTTGGTTGTAGGAGTTGAGGAACCAATCTGATTAGATGGAAACATCTAAAGAGTCTATTCATAAAAGCACAGAGCTCAGGTGCTAGAATTAAAAAAAACATGGTAGTTTCGCCATATCTCGTTGAATCCTAATCCTTCTGTTTTTATTTTTTAAGTGATTTGGTGGGGCACACGATTCAAGTTGTTTCCTTTGCTAGGGTGGAATAGATGAATAGTATTGAGATACAACAAAAAAAAAAAAAAAAAGAGACCAGACCATTAGACCAACCGGAATAAATTCAATAAAGTCGACTACTGGTGCCCTTGTATATGCCAGTTGTGTTGACCTAGAGTTAGGTTTATCGACCACTGGTCCCCTTGTATATGCCATATGTGTTGATATTAGTCAGACCGGTATCTCAGTCCATTAGGATAGGTTCACCTTGGCAGAGGCCTTCAGACAGATATGGGAAACACCGTTCACTTTTAGCCATCTCTTTATCCATCTTCTTCATCTTTCCATGTGATTGGTTGACTTCGGTTATTATGTACATAAACTATCTGAGTAGATCTCTGTCACTTATATATGAATTTTAGTATGCTGAGTGCAAACTCGTGTACAACAATTGGAATTTCGCATCAGGGTACTTCCTCCTATAGTCAATGATTGTATGCCAACCAAGGAGATTCTTTAGTGCCTTCCAAGGTTCTGCGTAGATAGCTAGGGTCTGGAGTAATGGTTTTATGGGTACACCTCTGGTAAACCCTCCGGAGACAACACTCCGCCGCTAGGGCCACCTAGCGGTTTAACGACTTGATGCACGTGCTAAGTGTAGTCATTTTTATTTTCTATATTATATTTGCTCGAGGACTAGCAAATAATAAGTTTGGGGGTATTTGATAGACACATTTTTGTGTCTGAATTGTCCTCAGTGTCTCTATTGATAGTGCTTAATTTTGTACTTATTATGGTGTTTTTATGTTTGTGTAGGTGTTTTTGGAGAAATACACTTGTGCGGAAAAAGTTGCTCAAAAAGTGTTATTTGGACCCCTGGAGGACATTTGCTATACGGACCCCAGATTTGGGTAAGGGACACCCAAGGTTATGCGTAGCCCAAATTCATCCTCAGCACCCAAATTTGTCCTCAACACCCATCTGCTATTCGCACCCCGAAAAGGATAGGGGCACTTCATCTTCAACATTTCAAAAAAATATTTTGGCTGGAAAATATTTCCATTCTCTAGCAGATTTTTCGATCGGATTTTGGAGGAGTTTTTGTGCGATTCAATCGCTGAAACTTCATGGGTAGTTGTGATATGTCCTAACAGAGCTGGTATGGGTGTTTGTTTCGATCTAATTTGGCTGAAAAATCCGTGAGAAGAAAACATGACATCACGTGCATGAGAGGAGCAGTTCACGTGATTACATGAGTTTTTGGAGAATTTAAACGTGTTATGCTCATGTTTGATGACTCGAGCAACACTTTGGACCTTGGAAAAGATAAATAAGGAGATTTTGCAGATGTAGAAACGCGTGAGAAGCTAAATCAGGGAAGAAAATATTACCAGAATATTTTCTTTACTGTTCGAGTTCAATGAAGAATATTGAGAATTATGGCATGATTAAATGAGTCTGGGGAGTATAAATAGATTGTTGGGATCATAGAGAAGGGGGACGGAGAGTTTGGGGTCGAGAGGAGAGCTCAGGAGGCCAGAATCAAGAATTTTCAGAACTTTATTTCTGCTGCTGCACCAATAACACGAAGAACAAAACACCGCCAGAGGAAGTCGTTTATGAACAGTGACAACGACAGCCACGTGAGGGTCGCAGAGTTACAACAACAACAGTTCTTTTCTATCGTTCTTTGTAACAGTGTTTTTGCAACAATTCTAAACGTTGCAAACACCCAATTTTCATCATTTTATCCATTTCATCATTTGTACACCTACTTTGAGCAATGAAATCAATTTTTGAGCGTGTTTCCAACATCATGATGAGCTAAACCCAATCTTCCGGGGCGATGGAGGAAGCCATTCTTCCAAAAGTTATGTGGTAAAATTTATTTATGCAATTCTTTTGTGATTATTTGCACCGAATGAAAATTGAGTAATGATTTTTATTAATTAGTTGTGTTTTCTCTTGATGAAGTATGCTTAGTTTAGGGCTTTTGATACTTCATGCTTGCGATTAACAATTGATGTTTTGAAAATCTAATTTAGGCAATGATTAGAATCACAATTTCTTTTGATTGGAGTTATATTGTATATAATTGCATGATAAAAAATTAACATTAAATTACATGAATTTTGGTGAATGGTGAAATCCTGAACCCCGGTCTCTCTAATATAATCAGTTTTAATTTGCTTTATTTTCTTTAGTTTTAAAATTTAAATCTAAAAGCACAACCTTCACAAGTCTTGAACGAACTCTATTTATTACTACAACAACTTTGAAAACCCATCAGTGTGCTGTCAAACTTGACACCCTTCAAGCGAACAATGGTTAGGAGTCCCCAGTTCCATCTATCAATCGTGCTTTCCAAGAGAGGTTGGGGTTTTGGAACGACTTCTCTGGTGGGAAACAGCTGCTTCCCTGATGCAGTGCGATTGAGGGCTGCAAATATGCCTTGACGTTGTGCCTTGGGAAAATATAGAATCTCACATAAATGTTTCATCATAGACTGCACGATTTTGTGGGAGAAGTCCCCAGAAATCATGCATCTCCTGACAGGGAAAAGAGTCTTTGTGAACTCACGGGGGTTGCTGATTTTTCTTTGCTTCGATTTTGGAGAAGTCGTTCCTGATCTTTTCGTGTAATGAGATTAGATAGTTGATTCCCTTCTATTGGGCGTTCAAGAGAAACGCTGGAAGGATGCAAGCTGCTGGCGCAGGGAAGATGCAAGCTGCTGTAAAGATGCAAGTTGTTAGCGCTGGAAAGGATGCAAGCTAAGATGCAAGCTTCTGTAAAGATGCAAGCTGTTAGCGCTGGAAAGGATGCAAGATGTTGGCGCTGGAAAGGTGCAAGCTGCTGTAAAGATGCAAGTTGTTAGCGCTGGAAGGATGCAAGCTGCTGGCGCTGCAAAGATGCAAGTTGTTAGCGCTGGATCGGCTTGGAATGGGCGATGGCTTGGCGGGGACGCTGGCTTGGCATGTACGCTGGTTTGGATTTGGTATGGCGCGGACTGTCGGCTGGGCATGGCGCGGATTGTTGGCTTGGCACGACGTTGGCTTGGCGTGGCGCGGACTTGTTCTTGTGAGCCCAGTTGCTTCTTTCCATAGCAGCTCAAATAGGAAATCATTTCCTTATTCAAATTCCAAAAGTGTTATGCGTATGAAAGGGGTTGGCTCTCCTTTTTATCTCATATCTTTTTTCTCATGTCCTGGTGTTAGCGGTAGCGCAATAACGATAAAGTGGGCAAGCATATTTCAGCTATGTACTCCAGCGTTTCTCTTTTAATTTTTTTTTCTTCTTGTTTTCTTGTGTTGGTGCAAACCCTAGCCATATGCATGCCCTCCATAAATCTGTAGAAATATTGTTCTTCTGAACTGGTGTAAACCCTAACCGTGGGTATTCCTTTCATAAACTTGTAGAAACACTTCGTCATAAACAATTCCTCTTTGAATATCACCGTAGTAACGTCGGCTACCTCATGAATAGTGACTGGTAATCATTATTATGCAAAGTAGGCACGTACAGGTAGGTGACTGTTGTTTTTTGAAAGGCAAACAAAACGCTTGGTTTATGGTTTTGATTTTCTGGATTTTTGGGTTGATAGACAAGTATTACCCCTGCGGGTTTTGGATTATTATTTGGAATGAACTGTTTTAAAATATTGATGTTTTTGGTTATGAATATAAGTTGCATGAGTACCCCAGGGAAGTCATGGAATTGTGAATGTTGTGCGATAGTAGAAAGCATGAAGCACGAGAAAAATATGGCTATCGGTTTTTTATCTCCCCTGTGAAGATTTGAAGTAGTAGACCATGTATTTTGTCTAGCAAGACTTACTCGGTTTTTCGGATCTCCTGATGATAAGGAATCTCCCGGGTGTAAGACCGAGTTTTGTGGGAAGCACCGTCGTGACTGTGCAAAGTCCCCAGTTATCCCTTGTTGTGTCATGACTGGTAACCGGGCCGTCTGGTAACTGAGCCGTCGATCCCTGAGCGGTCGTTTGGATTCTACCGTCCTGACGTCTGGGTCGAAATATGAGATCGAGGATTGAAATTTGAAATTGTAACCGAAAGATCAATCTCCCACTGTGGTCGTCAATTGTTTGAGGGTGAAAACGGTTTCTGCTGATTTCGGTAATTTCGGGTGTGTGGGTGAGAAACAAGTCTAAACCCTAAACAATGTACTACAAGGGAGTACTTTAGATTCAAGAGATCAATCTGTA
Organism: Papaver somniferum; assembly: GCF_003573695.1. Lineage (NCBI taxonomy): Eukaryota > Viridiplantae > Streptophyta > Magnoliopsida > Ranunculales > Papaveraceae > Papaver > Papaver somniferum. The sequence goes on along the minus strand of NC_039368.1, from coordinate 24,234,115 downwards.
CAAATCCGGCCTAAACCAAGAAATGGTCGTTCCAGACTTGCTTCGGTCACAAAGAGGAGGAGAAGGGTTGGTTTTGGGGAGGGAAGCGAAGAGAGTGTTGAGACCAGAATAGTTGATCCTGGAAGAGTAGTTGTTTTGTGACTTGCATCAGAAAGTGGGAAGCTAACAGATGGGAAAGATAACAAACGTTTTCTGAGTGTTGTATGCTCCTGACCAGAACTTGTTGTTCGGTGGAAATAGGTAAGACCTATTTATACAAGTCGAAGTGAAACGTACTCTGGTCTCGTAAGAAATGGAAAACAAATGAGTAAATGGGAGGAGGTGGTAACCGGTAACGCCTGGAATTGATATTCCATAAAAGAAAGCGTTTTACCATTACTCCCTGTATTTACTAACCGCCTCATCCTTATGACATTGTCTTGTAACGGGCGTAGTGTACGCCGCACGCTGTAAGCCGCCAAACCAATGCCCAATGAGCATCCCCCAGTTTGTGACATGTGTTGATGTCTCGAGTGTTTTCGTGGAAAACATGTAGCATGTTGTTGTTGTTTGGCAAGTTGAGCTTGGGAGACTTGCCGGCTCGGTGGTGACCCTTGACGGTCGAGATTTTGCATCTTGAGAGGAAGGGTAGCCGTTGATTATTGCAAACTTTCGTTTGGTAGCCAGTAGCATGAAAGCATGGATGGGCATGGCTTTAATATGACCTAGTTTAGGCGTGGCCAAAAGTTAGGGTTTTGGCATTGTTTGGGCGCGACCAAAACTAGGGCTTGGCGTCGAGCCAAAAGGTTGCCCTGCGTTAGCTAGTAACCTTGGACGGCTAAGATTTGCGTGTTAGATGGAAATGTGGCCGTCGATTGTTGCAAGCCTTCGTTTTGGAAGTCGTGAAGGGAAGACCGACATGGTATGATTTAGGCGCAGCAAGGTGGCTGGCACGGCATGCCATTGGCACATGTGGCATAGTCGGCATGCCTTGGTGCGATTTAGGCGTGGCCAAAACTAGGGTTTTGGCGTTGGGCCAAAGGTTACCAATGCGTTTGTTGGTGACCTTGGACGGCTAAGATTTGCATCTAAGATGGAAGGGTGACCGTTGATTGTCGCAAACCTTCGTTTTGGCAACCGTGAGGGGAAGGCCGGATGGTATGGTTTAGGCGCGACAAGGTGGCTGGCACGGCATGCCATTGACACATGTGGCATGCCTTGGCGCGGTTTAGGCGTGGCAAAATCTAGGGTTTTGGCGTTGGGCCAAAGGTTACCATGCGTTGGTTGGTGACCTTGGACGATTAAGATTTGCATCTAAGATGGAAGGGTGGCCTTTGTTTGTCGCACGCCTTCATTTTGGCAGCCGTGAGGGGAAGGCCCGCATGGTATGGTTTAGGCGCGGCAAGGTGGCTGGCACAGCATGCCATGGCGCGGTTTAGGCATGGCCAAAACTAGGGTTTTGGCGTTGGGCCAAAGGTTACCATGCGTTGGTTGGTGACCTTGGACGGCTAAGATTTGCATCTAAGATGGAAGGATGGTCGTTGATTGTCGCACGCCTTCGTTTTGGCAGCCAGCGGCATGTAGCAGGGTCGGCATGGCTTTGGCATGGAATCGTGGCTGGCATGGTTGACATGCCTTGGCGCGGAGATGTGGCTGACACGGCTTTCCATTGGCACGGTGGCGCGGCTGGCATGCTTTGGCGCAGAGACGTGGCTGGCATGGTTTGCCATTGGCACGGTGGTGCGGCTGGCATGCCTTGGCACGGAGATGTGGCTAGCATGGTTGGCATTCCTTGGCGCGGAGACGTGGCTGGCATGGTTGACATGCCTTGGCGCGGTGGTGTAAGAATTTAGAGTTTGGTGTACAAAGGTGATGTCGGTCAATACTAAGGGTTCTGCCGTAGAACATGACACATATATATGTAAAAAAAAAAAGGTATCCTGGTAATTCTTACGTAGGCGTGTTGAATGATTCAATAAATGCGCTAGTGGTCCTAGTGACGTCATGTCAGATGTAAGGTTTTACGATTTTAACCCTAAGCTAAAAACCACCATCAACATTACCATATCAGCTTTGCTTCGAAAGTAGTTCTTCATGTCCATTGTGTGTTTCACTTGTTGGTGGCGGTTCCAACTCTTGACATTGCGATCAGAAAGTTCCTGATAAATATACGAGTCTGAAATAATTAGACATGAATGTATAAACTGATGGGGGTTACAGGATTGAGGTCGTCACAAATAGAAATTACTTCTCCAGAACTTAAACCCATACATATCAGATCTGTGAGCTTACCTGATGCTCTTCACTATCCTAAATTTCATATGATCCTCTAGTCCCCTTCAATTAACACACTGGGTTTTTCTGCAAGAGGATTTGTATCTCTATCGTTGGATGTTTAGTGAAATTTCTTTCATTTAGCTTTGTTGTTCCTAAATTTTCAACGAGCAACAAAGAGGGTAGGTTTTTTATAACGTTAATGTATTATGACTGAACCCTGAAACAGATAAAACAAAAACTTGTAACTCTGTACATAAGTCACACAAACGAATCATATGTCACACAAAATAGACGACCATAATATAAAGTTTTCCGAGTATGTTCACCTGAAGTTCGGCCCAGAGCCATTCCTTATCTTCATTAGCTTGCATATTCCTTTCTCTCTTTAGGGACAACAGCTGCTTGGTGGACATGTTAGCATTCTGTACAGTGTTAGCTAAAATACGGGATTTGATGTTATCCTAGTACGTAGCTAAGGTATTGGAGTCCTGACATTGCTCTTACTTTGTTGATCTTCCATCCTGTATAAAACAACCAAGTTTCTTTTATAAGCTCATTAACCCATCACAATAAACCTAGAATACTACCAAACAAAATATGCTTAAAAATTACCGGTAATAATTTTTCTTGCACATAGTAATGATAGATCGAATGTCTAGCTGGTGTATACTTGCACACCAGTGTCTAGCACTCAAGAATTTCCTCAAACAAGTTGTGTGCACGAATTGATATCAGCAAAGATGAATTGATATGCTCTTCTAACCCTGTCTCATCTCCTTCCTTGCAATTACTTACGAATTCAAAACAAACCCATAATTCCTACACGAACAAACATCTTTTATCATAAGCCAATCTTTCGAAAATTCCCAAAAATCAAACCTCATGACTCAAAATACTAAAGAATGGTCTGAATTAGAGTTTAACAAAAACTTACAATGTTCTTGACTTGTTGTCTTCAGGGCCTAACAAACTTTCGATTCTCTGCATAAACCACAATAATATAATCAAATAATAGAGATCTAGACAACCAAAAGCAGTGTAGACTTCTTTATCTGTTTCTCGGCAAAAATTTAGATCTCCCTCGATCTTCATCTCTCACATTTAACTCAGCATCAACTGCTGTAACCGAAGCTCAATTTTTTGTTTCAATTCCTACAACTATCAAACCCCTATTTGAAGCACAACCACAATCTTGAATCTGACTTCAACCCCTAAATTCTACTTCAATTTAACAACACCAACACCACGACATCTTCTTCCTTTCCAACCCGTCGACAATATCTCTTTTCAGCAACAAAACCCACTACAAAAGTTAAATCTGAGATGGTTAGATTTTGAGAATCATAGCCGTTGGAAATCACCGAGATTTCTAGATCTTAAATGAACGCTGCACAAGCCCACATGTATAAAGGGCATAATTGTAATCTTAACCCATCCATGATATATCATTTACCGAGATTTTGACGAGATATTGACCGGTCAACGAGATATATTGACTGGGATAACGGAATTGGATGCCGTTTAATTGGTCTAGATTTGTATGAAATAAAAGAAGTGGCCTAGATTTGAAAATGAGGTACCAAAACAGGCCTAGATGTGTATATATTCCTTGAAATATCACAGGTTGTGCGTAGTTCAATCACAGTTGATAAATCTGACCTTGTTTGTTGGATATAACTTGATTGACACTTGCGCATTGGTCTTTGCTACCATCCAAGTTATCTCTCATATCAATCAGGCTCAAGGATTTCTATCTATTCGATTTGCTAATTGTATTTAAAAAGAGATAAAACGCTTTGATATATTTCTTGATTGAGTTTCACTTTTGAGTTGGTGCTCTCGGAATTATGTTGGACTTTAGTCCATACAAATTGCCAAACGAATTATCGAGTGTGGTTGTTATACCCCGCTTTTTTCACATAGAACAACGAATCTTTGTATTAACTTTTTGGGTTTTTTCTTTGTTCCTAGATTAGGAAACATAGTTGCAGATATCTTATCTAAATCTGTAAGGTTTGTAAACTCTGTTTTAGATTGGGGGACTATGCCTCCAGCTTGTATTTTGCATCATTTATCAGTAGATAAATCTAATATTAGGAGACCTACTCATGGCTCCATATTAGATGTCTCTACTCCTTTTGTAATGCCAACTATGGCTGAGGCCTAGTTTTTTGCTTAGGAGCAGTTCCTATGGACTCAACAAACTTGTAGTTTGTTCATTTTGCTCCCACTATGGTCTCAACAAACATGAAAAACATACGGGCAAACCAACAAATTTGAGGGTTTGTTCACTGCGGCAGTAGACTAAACACGCGCTTAATGTAGAACCGCGCGGATGAAGTAAACCTGCTGGCAGGTGAAGTAACAACGACAGACACCATATTATTATTATTATTATTATATGTATGCCTTTATTAAAGAGGAGCCATAAGGGGCTTTTATTGAAAACTAAAAAGTATGAATTACACAGGGACAGGAAGGAGTCGGGTTACAATCCGAAGAGTATGACTTTTGTAAATATTATTATTATAATAAACTTATGTATTGTTTATCTTTTATAAATATTATAATATTATTATCATCAATACTTTATCAATATAGCTTTTTCAAGATTATTATTATAATCTAATTTTATGTAAAACTAATGAGTAATAGGAGCACTGGGCAGGTGTAACTAATTCGCGCGAGTAAAGTGTGGACGCCGGCGGTTCATGTCGATCCACACATCTAATATAAGGCCGCCAACGGAATGTTATCCTAATAGAAAAACGAATTTACCAATCCACCTGGCTGATCAAATATTTTCGTTCGTACATTATCATAAGAACTGCCCTAACGAAATGCCTTTTTCAAAAAGAAAAAGATATAAAAGATTCTTTTTTTTTTCTTGTAAAGTTAAACAGTAAGTAAATATGTTGAAACAGCAAGTAAAATAGTAAAAACGTCCCTTCGCTTCACTTTATATAGCCGTCCCTGTCAGCGATATTTAGTAAGCTACCACTTTACTTTTATTTTATTTTATCGAGAAAAAGGAAGATTTTATTGAGAAGGTAACTCTTGTTGCTGCTTCTTCACCTTCTTCAGTCTCTCAGTACAACTTTCTGACTTCTGTAAGTATCTCTCTGCTTCTCTCCGTTGTCCATACGCTGTTTCTCTTTTAAGGGTTTCAGAATGCTTAAACTTTTGTAACTAATACTTCTGTAGAGGGTTTAAGATTTCTTGAATCTTTATCTTCTACTTCAAAAATAGGGTTTTCTGCACTACGTTTTACATCTTGTTTTTGTAAATATTATGTCCTGAAACCCATTAGTCCATCCATGAGATTTGTTTGTAGGGTTCCTCTAAAAGACCTTGCTCTGGATAAATTTTCAAGTTTTCAACTGTTTTTGCAGAGATAATGGATAGAATAGTTGAGTACTTGAAGTGTGAGAAAAGAAAAGTAGAAGAGGAAGTTGATTTCTGGAAGAGAAAATTCTTTGTGTTGCAGAGTGAATGTGGGTTTCAGAAAGAACAATTGGATGATTATAAAATGAAGTATGATGCGTTATATGTGCAACTTCAGGAGAAGAAATTGGATGCTTACATAGTTGAGGGCAAGTTGAAGGACTAAACAAATGGGGTTTCCACAACTGAAAATGATGAGCTCAGTAAGTACAAGGCAACGTGCGACAAATTAAACAAACAGATAGAGGAGTTCAAGAGAAGATGCAAGGAATTGGCGGCACAAGCAGAATCAAGGCAGAAGAATCAAGTTAGTTTGGAGGAAAAATTAAAAGACTATAAAACTAAGTACAATGAGATGTATGTGAGGTTTAAGGAGAATAAAGAAATAGGGGTTTCGCTTGAAAATGACCTGAATGAGTACAAGAGAACATGCATTGAGCTGTATGAAAGGGTCGAGAGCTTAGAAAAAGATAATAGGAATGCTAAAAGTGTCGACGGCGGAATATGTATTGAATCTATTGATAAGCTTAATAAGGAGATTACAGATTTGAGGCATGAGAAAAGAAGTGCGGACGGTGACACTAAAATTCTAATATCCAAATTTACGGAATTGGAGAGTCAAACAGCCTTGCATCTGAAAGAATTGACCGATTATAAAGTTAATTGTCATAGTTTATCAGTGGAGTTAAAGGAGAAGGAAATGGAGTGTCTTGGATATGAGAGTAAGTTGAAGGACTTAGCATCGATTATGGGTGTTCTTCAGGATGAGCGCGAAGGCTACAAGACAACATTGAAGGGACTAAGAGAGCAGATTACAAGTCTAGCTGAAAATCGAAAGATTTTGTGCTATAGAGAAAAGAAAGCAGAAGAAAGAATCTCTTGCTTGCAAGAGGTAATTAAGACTTTTGTTGAATGTAATAAGAAACTTAAAAATGATGAAGGAGCAGCAGAATGCGTTCAGCTCAGTAGAGAGAGCAAAATGTGTTCCTATCCTGATGTAAACAGAGATGAGCATGTCTCAGGTATGAATGCGGTACTTCTCTATAGATACTATGTATCAGTTTTGTTCATAAAATTTTCACCTTCACTCTCTTGTTATTCTTAGTGTTCATGTGAACCTTAATTGGAAAATTGACACCCTTATCAGTCATTAGCGTCATATAGACATTTTCGTTCTTTCTCTATCCACCGACCATTAATTCGCTCTATGATTATGATAATATATTCTTGGTGGGGTTCATGATCATATATGTACTCGTGCGTTGGCTGTTGTCTATTGATTCACAATAATTTTTATGAATGCGAACACTAATTTACTTAGACTTCTGTTTAACTAAACTTGTATATAAATGGAAGAGGACTCTTTATAACCATCTAACAACCACTACCCTTCATGTGACAATATAGATGCTCTTATGTCTAGTTGACCAATGGCTGTCCCTCGTCTACAAAATTGAAATCGCCAGCTAGCTTTTTCTTGTTTATTTTCTGTCCTATACTTCAAGTGGCAAGTGTAGTTAAGACAGTAAGTAGTTGCTAGCTATAGCCCAAATGCTAAAATTGCATATGATATCTATCAGCTGCCGTTAACTTCGTACTTTGCAACTTCATACTTTCTACGTCTTTGGTGCTTATTTAACTAGCCTACTAGCTGAACCTCTGTCCCTTTTGCTGAATTCTTTGTCAGAGTTGTTCATTTGGTTAAAATGTAATTTACAGTATTAGCTGGGTCGAAGTTATCTTTATGCATTGTTGTAGTTTTTATTTATTTTGAATCATCATTCACATCTGATAGTCCTCATACGTTGGATTTCTATCTCATATAATTCTACTTTTACTAATATAACAGAATTCTAACTTTTAGTAGAATATGTTGATTAGTGTCTCCACATGGTATTCCTTTTTAAAGTTGATTTACCTGTGGAGGGACCTGCAGTCTTTTGCAAGAGCCGTAAATTATTGTACATTCTGTTTGCACTAAAAATTCATTAGAAAACTGTTAGAGATATTTCCAGTTCTTCCCTTAAAAATTCAACAATGTATCTTCAAAGTAACAGAATGTATCCATTAGACTATGTTCAGTAACTTTGTGTGTAAGCAAGGTTCAGATTTCTATGTTGTTTCCTCTACTGGATACTAGAAAGTGAATACAATGAATCAAAGACCCTTGTCAACAAGTTGCTTGCATTTTATTAGTCGTTTAACATCTTATCTTCGTTTGCTAATTTTTTCGCAGCCTCTATATCTATTGAAAGGCAATCAGAGCCTTTAGTAAATTTGAATGGAGACAAGGAGAAAGCTTCTTCACTATTCAGCATGGAGTTGGAAAATAGAGAAAATAAGGAGATAAATATTGAGTTAGAAAAGAGAGAGATAGCTCTGCTTAAGCCAGATAGTTTAACCAGCAGGTAATATTCAGATCAATAAAAATGAGGATGATACAGAAATGATGGAAAAGCATACTTGTGACAGACAAAAGCTGAATGTTTCAACTGACATTACAGTTGAAAGATGTTCAAATTCTACAAAATGTATGACAACCTCAAAACGATCCTTTTTTGGTCAGAAAGATGAGGAATATGGCATCATATGCAAAGCGGTTGATATCCCATTATCTTCATCAGTATTAAAAAGAAAGAGGCTTTCAGAGACAGTAACTAGTGATAGTGATGAGGATGGTAAAACTCCAATTAGTAAATATATGGCAAAGAAACTTGAAGAGCTTACGGGAAGGCCTACATCCAAAATTTCTCCTGTGAGTGTTGGGGATGTTGTTGTCTGTTGTATGGGTCAAAATGTCAACGAATTCGTAACCACTTCACCACAAAGACTTGTTTCACTAAGAATGAGTGAAAAAAACAAGATCCAGGCTGATGGAACATCAAAAGATGAAACTGCATCTCTAAGTAATTTGGAACTGGATATTTCATCACAAGAGAAGGTAGGCAACCTAACTACTGCAAATGAAGAAGTGGAAGTGGCAGAAGAAACTGATTCTGACAGTGGAGGTAGTAAAAGTGCTGATACAGCGGATAATGAGTTGGATTCTTGTCAAATTCTAGCAATGATGAGAAGAATTCTGGAATAAAAATAACACAGGTTAGTACCTAAAATTATGTATGTTAAAAGAGTTGGCAGTAGGATGTAAATACTGAATTTGCTTCCATTGATGAATGTATAACTGAATCCTATCTTAGTTTAGGCTCTTATGTGGACAAGACAATCATATATACTCTTGTAGTACGTAGAGGCCTGATGGGTTATGTGTTGATACCGCGGTGAAGAACTGATTTTTTGCATGTTTGCATAACAACGATAGATTGTGATTGAACATGGAACAGTATATTAGTGGTTTCCTCCTGGCATGGATTTTGTTAAGCTTAATGAAGATGAGGCTTCTAATGATGCAGGTAAGGCAGGTATTGGCGGTAGTCTCCCCTCAGATGATGGTGCTTTTCTGGCAGCTTTTGTCAAGTTTATCTATCACAATTTTAACAATGTTGCAGAGCTATGGTTATGGTATGAAACTAGCTTTCAACATGGGAGTGAAGAACCTGGTTGTAGAAAGTGGCTCTTTAAGTATGCTGTTAATATCTGTAATGATCTGTTTCAAAGTAGTTGGTTTTGTAGGGGTGTCCTGAGGGACATTCGTGAGTTGTCCTCCTTTTTTGATCATGTCATTCAAAGTGAACTAAATTGTGCTACTGATATTTTGGCAAAAAAACAGCGTATGAATGTATTAGGCTGGACATTTCCCATGTTTTTTTTTTTGCAGTGTTTTCTATAGTGATGTAACGGGAAGAGCCTTCCCCAGGTCTGTAAGGCTCAAGTAGTTTCTCTTCTAATTTAGATGCCTTTTGGAATTTAAGAGAAGCCGGCAATGAATCATGATTTCTATATGCGTTCAACATAAGGCTATACCTACGCCCTCTTGTGTGCCTTCTCTTCCAAATGTCCTGGAGTACTGAACCATCTTATTTTCTAAGAATGTAAGAGGGGATTCATGTAATTCTGTGTTTCGCATCTAAAAATGGTTACTACTTCTCCAGACTAAAATTGGCCAAAACATCATAAGAAACATGAAAGCCACATCTTCCCAACAATTTCTCATCAGAATTTGACCTTTTTAAACAGGTCAAACTATTGATTCCACAAGACAACGTACAGTTATTCTAAGAAAAATAAAACACGAAAGAGAAATATAAGGACAACCAGGCCTGAACTGTAGGCAATCCGTAGTTCCCGCGTTTTGTAAGAACAAGAAAACCATTTCAGTATATATAGGAATTAAACTGAGACTGGATTCCTCAAAGTCATTTCATAAACACATTACGGATCTGATTGGAGAAGAAAGAAGCCAAAGAGAAATGACTCTCCGTCTAACGTTCTTGGTGTTATGTATTCTATCAGCAACAACTTTGATCAAAGCTGAAGATCCATATCTATTCTTTACATGGAATGTGAGTTACGGTACGATTTCTCCTCTTGGAGTTCCACAGCAAGGAATTCTTATTAACAACGAATTCCCTGGTCCAAACATCAATTCCACCACCAACAACAATATTGTCATTAATGTTTTCAACAATCTTGATGAGCCTCTTCTGTTCACATGGAATGGTATTCAACACAGGAAGAATTCATGGCAAGATGGTATGCCCGGTACTAACTGCCCAATCCAACCTGGTAAAAACTTCACCTATCATTTCCAAGTCAAGGATCAGATTGGTAGTTACTTTTACTTCCCTACCGCCGCATTCCATAGAGCGGTTGGTGGGTTCGGTGGTCTCCGCGTTAACAGTCGTGACCTTATTCCCGTCCCCTTTGATGTCCCGGAAGATGATTTCACCGTCCTCATTGGTGATTGGTATAAAAGTAGCCATGCTGATCTTAAGAAGATCTTAGATGGGGGTAAATCTATTAACAGACCCGATGGTATTCTCATCAACGGTAAATCAGGTAACGGTACCGACAACGACAAACCACTCTTCACCATGAAGCCTGGTAAGACTTACAGGTACAGAATTTGCAACGTTGGTATCAAGACTTCCTTGAATTTCAGGATTCAAGGTCATTCCATGAAGTTGGTTGAGATGGATGGTTCTCACGTGGTTCAGAACGTATACGATGCTCTAGATATTCACGTCGGCCAGTGTCTTTCGGTGTTGGTCACAGCAGATCAGACACCCAAAGATTATTACATGGTTGCTTCATCCAGATTCCTTAAGGAGGTTTACACCGCAACTGGTGTCGTCAGTTACGAAGGTGGTAGTGGTCCTCCATCTCCTCAGATTCCTGAAGGACCCACAGGTATTGTATACTCGCTCAACCAGTTCCGTTCCTTCAGATGGAACCTTACCGCAAGTGCTGCACGTCCAAACCCACAAGGTTCATACCATTATGGTGGCATCAACATCACTCGCACCATTAAGATCGTCAACTCTGCCGCTACCGTTGATGGTAAGCTTCGTTATGCCATCAATGGTGTCTCACACACTGATCCTGAAACCCCTATGAAGCTTTCAGAATACTACGAAGCACCTAAAAAAGATTTCGAGTACAACTCTATTGTCGATGACCCAACCCCAGAGAGTGCCACTAAGATCGTTGTTAAGCCTAACGTTCTCAACGCAACTTTCCGTGACTTCATTGAGATCATATTCGTGAACAACGAAAAGTCAATCCAGACATGGCACTTGGATGGTTACTCCTTCTTTGCTGTTGCAATTGAAGCCGGGCAGTGGACTCCAGAGAAGAGGAAGAACTACAACCTGCTTGATGCTGTGAGCAGGCATACAATTCAGGTTTACCCAGGTTGCTGGGCGGCCATAATGCTCACTTTTGATAATGCAGGTATGTGGAACTTAAGGTCCACCCTCTGGGAGAGGCACTATTTGGGACAACAATTGTACTTTAGCGTCACTTCACCGGCCAGATCACTAAGAGATGAATACAACGTTCCCGATAACGTTGAACTTTGTGGTATTGTCAAGGACTTGCCAAAACCACCCCCATACACCATCTAAGTTCATAATAGATTCTTTTCCCATCTCTTCCTCGATTATTAAGATATCTGGAGATGGTGAATGGAGTGTGTTTGAATAAGAAAGAAGTTGAGATAGTGAAAGGTCAATGTCCGAATGAGTGGCGACGACGACAGAAGATATATATTGTATAAGAGGCAGAGAGATATTAAGAAAAATTGTCTTTGTAGCAAGAGTTTTTATTCTCATTCATTATTATTACCTAATATTGTTTTGCGTTTTTATTCATTTTTCCCACCAATTGTAATGTATTTATGTCTCTAAATTCATTCAATCTTTGATTCAAGAAATAGGATGCAGATTATAATTCTTTTTCCCTCTTCCAGCCTCTCTCTCTTTATGAATCCTATTATCGGGGTTGCACTAGGCTTAGTTTTTGGGGCTTAATATGATAGCTATAACCAAAATGTGGATATGGGGACCTAATCTATCTACAGGTTCAAAAATACCCTTAATAAATTTTACTTGTTCTTCTTTTATCCTTCCATTAACTAATTAATCTAATTAAGAAGAAAAAACTGAAAAAATCAGTCGGTATTCGTCTCCTTCTCCTCGTCTCATCTCTTTCTTTTATTCTACATCTTCTTCTCTTCTTCGCTTAAAATGATTAATCATCGATTCAAAAAAAATTCCATCATCGATTAAATTCATTGCATAAAACTATGGTGAAGACAAAGAAAAAGACAAGATTGAATCCGAAACAACCTCCTCCTGAACAAGAAAAATCAAATTCATCAAGTGAAGATGAAACTGAAGATCAAGAAAAAGTGAATGAAGAAGATGAACCAGCCGTCGAGACTCCTGAGACGACTGCAATGAGGTATGAATTGAAAAACCCACTCTTTATTTAAGCATTTGAATGATTATTCAGTTGATTTCGAAAAAATTAGGTTTGGAAAAACAGTTTCAGAATCTATTTACGGCCTGGAGTTCTTGTTTTCCCAGCCGTTAACACTATTTACGGTCGAGAATACTAAGAACTCCAAGCAGTAATGTAGGTGACTAGAACTTGGCCCGTGCAGTAACGGCATGGCCACGAAAATAAGTGAAAAAATTTATTTTGACCGGTGTTATTCATTTGTTGTTACTATTTAAAGTGACAATTGTTCTTCGTACATTTTGATTATTATTTTTTCTTTTGTATTTGACCGAGTTTATTATAACACCTAAAAAACCAAGCGCAACTTGTAAAATATAATGTTATTTGTGTCATAACGACATCGAATAAACATTGCACACTACTATATTAATTAATTCTGATACCACCACCAAAACCACCCATTATAACTACCTTTTTCACCAACAGCATTGCCGCCACGGGCGGGATCCATGCACCGCCACTCACAAATATCATCCTGATTACCCATAATATCTATTCAATCGTGCAACATGACCTGCTGCATGACAGCTGAGTACCAGCGTTTGATGATGTGGCAGTGTAGTGTAGGAGAGAGGTAACATTTATAATTGACACCTGTAGCAAAAAAAGAAAATATTTTGCGCACTGTGATCTGAAACTATGGTCTCTGCCTCCCTAATTTCCGATGAATTACATCAGTTTGGGTAGATTTCAGATGGAGTTCTTCTATATAAAATGTCTAAAATAAAGATCAGGCTACCCTTCTTTCATCTTAACATTCCTTCCAAAATCTTCTGTTCCGTTAATTGTTTATCGTCGTCATTGATTCATGCTCCTTTTAGATGTTCTACACTCTTCATAAAAACAGATACATAATCAACACAAAGTATATATGGATTTTATATCTTCTTAATTAGCTTCTTGACTTTGAATCTCTTGTTCTTCCTAATTTAGATGTATGGTCTCCAGTCTCTCCCCCATATTAAAGCCACATATGCAGTTCAATATACTTTGGGAGTGGCTTTGGACAAACCTTGCTGCGGATCAAAATCTCAATCAGATTCACTGATTGCTTTTGAGATTTGAATGAATGAGAAAATTATTGATTAAGATGAAAGAAAGTGTGATTTCAATGAAATTGAATCTAGTTCAGTTATATTCAGAGGGTATAACTTGAGAAGAGGGATCTCGTTGTTCAATCCTCAAGTTACTGTTTAGTAAAATATGTTTTCTTAATTCCTTAGAAAATGCTGGATGGTGATGATAATAAGAAAATATACTTCAAAAATCTAATTTCATCGTTCGGTGAGGTGGACAATGTAGAAATTGTCACTCCTGACACATCATCAATCGTTGTTATTCGGCTGTCATGCGGCTGTTCATATAGCATTTTCGAATATCTATTGATGTAATTATTAACATATCTGTTATCTATCATGTGGGAGTATATATTCATTTAGATAATTAATAAGATATTTATCATGATAGATTAATAAAATATTTATTATGAGAAATTAATGAGATGATAATGATGTGCACAGATTAAGTCTGTTAGATATGAATTTCTAACTTTCAATCATAGACGTCACTTATAAGCACTTACTTAAACAATCATTGATTTATCTTCTCCCTAAACAAATCTTGAGGATGATACTAAAAACAATTGATAAATTAAGGCACTAAATATTTCGAGGATGATACCAAATCATCAAGGAAATAAGGTTGAGCGAAAGCATGTTCTTGGATTTAATTTTTTTTGTCTTTTTAGTCTATCTCTAATTCCCAAATTTATTTCTGATTTAGATTTGCTCAAAAGTGGGGAACTAAAGTTTTTAAGTCCACTCTCCTCCTTCTGGATGTGAGTGAGAGAATCAATTGTTTAGTTTTATAGGAATGTAGGTTTGTTATTTTTAGTCTATCAAATTTCTCCACTTTGCTTTTGATTTTTGGGATGGGAAAAAGAGAATATGTAATGCATTATTTCCCAATTAAAGCGTGTATTCATGGGATCGACCACAAACGTGGATTTATCAATCATGAGGGCAAAGCAAGACCTCTCTTTATGTTAACTAACTTAGTTAAACTTTGTTTTATACTAATACAAAACAAAGAAACATGAAAAAAATATCACCTAGCTATGATATAACTCGTGTCATAACCGTGCGACTTAGTAATAAGTTAATTTATTGTGTACTGATTTTGGTTCGCACCGTTCGTTTGTAGTTATTATTTTAATTGTCATGTATTTTTACCGAGTTCATGTTATCATTAAGACGATCAACCACATTTTATATTCTTTATAAGATTAACCAATTTGTGGCGAAACATTATTAACAACATATATTACTTTCACCAACACCCACCACATCCAAAATATCACTTGATACCACTTATTTCCCCACATCACCGTTGCTTCCACTCCCAACCAATGGACGTGCTTTTTCGTTTTTAATGATATTGCCTTATAAGATCTGGTATCATCCACGAAATTTTTGGTTTTTTTCCTTACCCATCGTGCGAAAAAATATCTAACTGTATCTTTCACAATATAATGTTGTGCATTTGTAAAGACACAAAAATATTATTGTTCACTATTATTCACCAACACCCACCACCATTAAAAACAGCCATCGACAATATTTCTTCCACCACCGTGGAAACACCAACACCCACCATAATATTTTTGTGTTTTTTAAATATCTACCACCCACTACTTCATCCAATACCACCATTAATATTTATTAATATAATTCTTAATAAAATTATTATTTACTAATAAAAATATGTATTTATTAAATCAATTAAGGGGACATTTAAACTGAAAAATTAATTAATAATTTATTATGAGAAACTAATGGGATACTAATTAATAAAACATTTATAATAGTTTGGTTGAGCAAACCAAGACCGTGGATTTATCTTCTTCCTAAACAAATTTTGGCCACTACTTACATAGCCTTTAGTTCAGCGTAGATTTATCTAGCGCTTAACCCGTGTTGAAATAGCATGGGCATAATTTTTATCTGGATATTAAATTTAATATTCGTTAATTATCGAGTTTACTCTCCTTATCATTACAAAAATGAAGACAAAACCAATATATATTTTTATCATGTACTCATATATGATTCCTTTCCAGTATGTTTGATATGTTGACATTCTCCTAAATAATGTTTATTCTTGCCCTCTTTCACAACAAAATCAACAGTATTTGATATGTTTTATAGTTTGCAAAGACAAAAACATATGGTCGATCATTTGAAATGGTATTTCCCTTATACATCTCCCTTATTTTAGTGACCACGCAAAACCAAAACACCGAACTATGTAGAACAAAATTACATCACTCAAACTCATTCTTCCCATAAATAATTGTGTACTATAAGCTCAGAATCCTTGTTTACTTTGTCCCGTTCTAAAATGGTACAAAAAGATTAAAAATCTGAATGGACTCTACAGTACATATTACATCGTATGTTCTTATATTTAAATAATACAAATAAATACTAATTCATTTATCTAACCCCTATATCATAAAACGTTGAGATATTTCAGATGGAAATCCACTATATCATAAATATTAATTCTTGAAAACTCTCAGACAGTCTACAACATTGATTTTCTAAATGTGAGCCATTTAAGATGGCAACGCACCACCAAAACCACTAATTATCACTACCTTTTCCACCACCATCACTATCATCACCGGCTCCATGCATCTCCAATCTCAAACACCTCCTGGGTCATCCCTAATATCTATGTATGTGATTATTAAAAATTTATTATTTATTTAATAAATATATATTTAGAAAAATGTAATGGGTTGAAAAGAATTTTAAAAGTTATTATTATTAACAAATTTATTTATCCAATGAAAGTATATTTATTAAGATAATTATAAGACATTTATGATAAGAGATTAATAAAGTATTTATTATAAGAAATTAATGATTCAATAATGATGTGAACAACCAGAATCATGGATTTAGCTTTGCCAAGAATAAATCCTGGCCGCTCTTTATCTTGCCTAAGTTGTCCAAACTATGCTTTATAAGGGAGAAGACACGGATGGGAAACGAGAAATATTAATCGCAACAAATTATTTGCGGCTAGTTTATTCTTAGCCGTATCTTCTTCTGTGTCTGAAAATTAATCCAACGATTATGTTTACGCGTATGTTGTTCCTAATTTGAGAAACCAATCTGTAAATTTTATTTCCTAGCCGCTATAAGTGTTATGTCTTGTTAGATTTCTCAAGGTCCCATTCGTAAACCTATTTGCAGCTAGTAATTCCTGGTCGTTGTTTTCTGTTATGGCTTGGTTGTGCCCATCTTTCCCAACCGTATTTACTTATTTGCTTTCGTTTTTTGGTCTTGTTTGTATCGATTTGAACACCGTTATATATAATCTGATATGTAATCAACTTTGAACAAAGGAAATGAAAGGAGGAAGAAAAGATCACAAGAAGTAACACCTTGTAATGTACCGACTCCGCAACCTCGCCGCACAAAACTATTGGGATTAAATGCAAGGAATGCAAGTTGAGTTTTCACTGGTGGAGGAAATGAAGGTGAAGATGCCACTGGTGGAGGAAGTGAAGGTGGAGGAAATAAAGGTGGAGTTGCAACCGATGGAGGAAGTGAAGGTGGAGGAAATGAAGGTGTAGTTACCACTGGTGGAGGAAGTGCAATTTTGGTTGTTGAACAACCAAATCTAGAGATTCAAGAAGAAAACTTGGCCGAAACAAGTGTCGTTGCTGCTGCTATAGATAAGGGTAAAGCCGTAGTGGTGGAGGAGAAAAGGAAGAAGAAGAAGTATTCACCAAAAGACTCAGCAAGAAAAATCATTGATGCTATGGAGTTTTTACCTTCCTAGAAGAATGAGAGACCTTGGGGTGAGCCAAGAGATCGATCCATCTTATTTGGTTAGCGTCATCATGGGCTGCTAGGGTTTGTGCCGCAAAGGTAATAAACCAAATTTAATGTATGTTATTTTAATTTTTTTATGGATTGTGAATTGTAACAGCCCATTTTTTTAATTGTTTGTAGTTTTCCGATAAAGCGGTCCCTAAACTAAAACATCAACAAGGAAAGTTTTGGCCGTTGGATAGAAAGCATCCGGATGTAGTAGCCTTGGTAAAACCTTCGTGGTTATGGTCTGGAATCAAGGCTTTGCAGAAGACTTATGATGTTGTAACTGTTTGTGGGTTTATAAAAAGATTCTGGCTCGATACTGTGACTTTTCTACTCCCGTTGGCGAGATGATTATCACTACGGATGATGCAAAGCAAATTACCGGTCTTGCTTCGGAAGGAAAAGTTGTATTTGAGGGTTTCAACAATTCTATTACTTTTGAAGAGCTTTATGTCTTGTGAAAGAGTATCTTGGGTGGTGCAAAGATGAAGCATAAGAAGAGTTTGAGATAGGTGGCGGAGCCTTTCCTAGAGCTAAAAGGAAATTCCGTGTACCGGGTGAATGTCACGAATCGGTGCATATTGCAAGGAAGATTAACTTGGTTCGTCTAAGGGAGAAGTTTGAGGATTCTGGCTCCAAGGATGCTAGTGGAAAGGTGGTGATGGATGAATCAAGAGATAGACATACAACTATAGCTTACTTGTTGCACTCACTTGGCACCGTATTTTTCCCCGATTTCTCGGGAAATAAGGTGAATGCTTGTTATTTGCAGTGATTGAAGTTTCTCAGTCTCGATTCGGAAAAAACCAAGTATCTAGGTACTCATGGGGAACCGCACTCCTTTCTAGTGTGATGGAAAATCTTTGAAAATCTTATAGGTGGAACGAAACACAAATTGTGGGATGTGTTGCTCTTATCCAGGTATCTTTTTGTTTCCATATTGAAAAAATAGGGGTATAACAACCACACCCAATAATTCGTTCGGAAATATTTATGGACTAATTCCAATATAATTCTGAGAGAACCAACTTATAAAGCGATCTCAATCAATAAATATATCAAAGAGTTACATCTCAATTTCTCAATACAATCTGCAATCGAACATATAGAAATCTATGAGTCCGATTGATATGAGAAATAACTTGGATGGTACCAAAGACCAATGCCCAAGTGCCAATCAATTACACTCCAGCAAACAACGTTGGATTTACCAATTGATTGAACTACGCACAACCTGTGATATTTCGATTATATAAACAAATATAATACGGAAAAGAAATACCACAGACACCATAAGTTTTGTTAACGAGGAAACCGCAAATGCATAAAAACTCCGGGACCTAGTCCAGATTTGAACACCACACTGTATTAAGCCGCTAAAGACACTAGCCTACTACAAGTTAACTTCAGACTGG
Organism: Papaver somniferum; assembly: GCF_003573695.1. Taxonomy (NCBI): domain Eukaryota; kingdom Viridiplantae; phylum Streptophyta; class Magnoliopsida; order Ranunculales; family Papaveraceae; genus Papaver; species Papaver somniferum. The sequence goes on along the minus strand of NC_039368.1, from coordinate 24,215,187 downwards.
AATGTAGTTGAGCCCTAACCAAGTCTCACACCGATTGAGGAACAATCGCGTTCCTTACGCCTCTGAATCCCAGCAGGACTCTACTCACTTGATTCTCTTAGCTGATCTCACCCATAACTAAGAGATGCCACGACCCAAAGTCGAAGACTTATAAACAAATTTGTCTCCCACAGAAAAGTCTATTATGATAGATAAATCCGTCTCGCACAGAAGTACCTATGAAGTTTTTGTTCCGTCTTTTGATGAATCAAGGTGAACAGGAATTGATAATCCGGTCTTATATTCCCGAAGAACTGCCTAGAAATATCAATCACCTCACAATAACTTAACTATATGGTAGCATAATAAGTTATTGTGGAATCACAAATAATGAGACAAAGAGCTTTGTGATTACTTTTTATATCTTACCTATCGCAGATAAATCTCGAGTTGATCTTAGAGAATATAGTACTCAATACGATAGAACAAGTAAGATCTGATCACACAACTACAGAGAAAATAGTTGGGTCTGGCTTCACGAATCCTAAATGAAGTCTTCAAGTCGTTAACCTATAATGGTTTTGGAAAAACCTAGGTTAAAGGAAAATCAACTCTAGTCGCAACTAGGACACAAGAAAGTGCTGGGATTAGGTTTTCCAGTTTCTAGAGTTCTCCCTTATATAGTCTTTCAAATCTGGGTTTGCTTTCAATCAAAGCTAAGATAGCTTAGTAACAAAGCATTCAATATTCACCGTTATATGAAAACCTGATTTGAGATTCAAGCTAAGTCTGCTTAAAACCAAAGAAATATCTCTCCACCGTTAGATGATCTTAGCTTGTTACACACAAGTGAAATCTACTTTCATTCAGATATGGGTAACCGTACCTAAATGAGTTGACTCAATAATAGTTAACCGAAGTTAGCCATATGAACACTTTTGTCTTAACCACATTCATCTAACACTTCTAGATCAACTATGATGATCAATCAAATATGAAAGATAATCAAACGAATCTAATTGTGTTTCAAATAGAGTTGTTCAATTTTTCACTATTTCACAAAAATATATATGAACCAATTGAATCAAAATCGGATTGATTCATGAGAATCAATTTATGAACATTAAGCCACGGTTTGCAAACGTACGCAAACTATATCTTCTGGACTTTGGTCTTATCCAGAAGTTTGCAAACCGGTATGCATACTGTTGTACCGGACCTTAACTCAGGTAGCTACGTTCACATACTGGTATGCAAACCTGGTTCCCGGAATTTAAAAGTTAAAATCGTTCGCATATGGTATGCAAACAAGGTTTCCGGTCCTGAATCATACCATAACAGTTTTCATACTGGTATGCATACTGTGTTGTATCCAGACAAAGGTTAATTGTTCTAAACTCCCATTTTAATCATTGAAACATCCTTAGAAGACGAAAATAGCTGTCTCACACAAACTATTAACTTATAAGTAATTTTCAAGTTATCGAATGATCAATACGAAACTTTCTGAGTCGACATCAAATGATTGTCTCACACAAATCATGTAAGTTGTTTCAAGGCAATTTTTACATGATCATCTTTTGACTTATTATTTAGTTTCCAACAAATAAATTGTTTCCAACTAAACTTGTCAAAAATATGATGAACATATCTAAAGCAAAAAGATTCCAACACATATTTCGATAAATAGATAACCGAGTTAAACTCAACTCGAAATATGAAATGTGTATAATATAAAAGTCTATAGCTATACGACTTAGTCTCATTAGGAGATAGAATAGAATCGAATTCTGAATGATAGATAAGTTTTAGTCTCCACATAACTTTTGTTGATGAAGTTCCTCAAAGCTCTCCTCCGTAGATCTTCGTCTTCAATCGATGAACGCTATGAAGTCCAAATCTCAAATACACATTTTATCCTAATACGAGACATAGATATAAGTAGACTAGAAACAAAGACTAATAGTTTTGATCAACTAAACTTGACAAACAAGCTTGAGGTAGTAACGCTTGCGAGTTCGACCGACCAATGCTCTAACACATATAACATATGTTTTGTTGTTTTTTTTCAATTGGTTTGTATGTATATCTTATTTATAATTCTTTTTTTCCCCGTAGTCATGGGCTTACGACCATTTTAAATGCATGAGGCTTTCTCGGGATAAGAAGTGGCCTCTACAGAAACCTACAAGAGGAATATACCCCTTTAGAGGGACCCAATACAAGTCTAAAGAGACGGAAATGGTCGAAATGAGGAAATTGTTGGACGTTTTGACAATCGATGATGTGGTTTTTGATCCATATATGAGACTTGATGAAGACGGAGAAGATGAAGTTGGTGATAGAGTATTTTCTGGTGTGTCGACCTACCTTGTACCTTTGTTTCATCCAACCGGGTTCGTCATTATAGATCCTCGTATAACACTCTGTCAAATTGGTATTTTCCAGAAAAGAGTACCTGAAACCTCTCGTTTTAAACTGAGTGTTGGAAACTCCCTTTTTATTGAGAAGGATGTCAAATTGACCTACGAACGAGCACCGTTGATCAATCATTGGAATGCTCGCCCCGAAGAAGTAAACCAAATGAGTACAAGAGGGCTTGAAGCTTCTCATGGCACTTCTGATGCAGATGCGAGTTACATGGAATGATATCAAGAGTAGTCTCATACTTACGTGGAAAATTGGGATCCGGAAGGGAGAAAATACTTCAAGAAGGGAGAGATTTCGACATCAAGGACATCAAGGATTGATTAAAGTGATTGGAGGTAGATGGTGGTACGTATACTACTAATCTTATGTTTTTATATGTTTTTCATAATTATCTACGAATAATTACAGTTCGTGTATTTGTTATGAAAAAATAGATTGAACGAGTTCTTTGGGTGGTCGAGGACCTAACCCGTAACATTAATTCGGGTGACAAGATAATGGTTCCTGAACAAAGATTAATCCAGAATTGAGTTAAAGGAATAATAAACCCTGACAAAGGAGGTGTATATGCTTATGAGGAGGACCGACCAAGAAGAAGTAAGATGGATAGGTATCCTTCTTCGAGCGAGGACTTGGATACTCTCTGCAATGAGCATGTCCAATCAAAGCAAGGAAAAGGTGGTCGAGGTGGACGTGGTGGAGGCAAAAAAGGTGGACGTGGTCAAGGTACAATTGATAAAAGTGGCAAAGATCCAAATGGTCGAGGTGGATGTGGTGGAGGTAAAAAAGCTCCAGGTCAAGGTGGTCGTAGAAGAGGTAAAAAACCTAAAGTTTTAGAAGAGGTTTTGGAAGAGTTTAAATAGGACGAGGACTCGGACGAGGCATCGTGATCGGGTTCGGATTCTGAATCGGGCTAGGAATCAAATGAATGACTAATGGAGATGTAGTGGATTTTTAGTATATTGCTTCATGGATTTTTTTTATCATTTAAGACTTTGTCTATTCAGTATATTCGTTGTTTGGTTACGGATTTGGACGAATGAATTTTTAAAAAATTTCATGTATAAGTGAATGTTAGTATTTATTTTGTCTACATCTAAGTACAATGATGAAAAAAGCAATAATATGAAAATTGTTGAGCACTTCCGGCTAGATCGCTGCTTTATCAAATGTAGCCGTAAATGCCTATAATTGTTATCTAAAGACATACCTACTATCCCGGGATGGATTTCCCAACCGTAAAGGTCTCTGAGTTTGTCAAAAAAAAAATGGCACATATCCGTGTATAGGTAAACCAACTGTGTTTCATTTACGGTTGAGAAGGACCTATCCGTGTATTTAAATTCATGTTACGATTAGATATCCAGACCGAGTATATGTTTCACGGTTAAGACTCCAAACCGTAAATCTGACATAAAGTAAAAGCTCTGTTTTACGACATGGATTCCTATCAGTAAATCTGACATATTAAAAAACCTACAGGTATATACTTACTTACGGATTGGTCGATCTATCGATTTCCTACCCGTAAATACAAGAATTTCCTTTTCTCCACATCCTTTCGGTTATTTTTTGAATTTGAAAAGACTGATTTATAGAAGGTTCTAGCTGTTCAAACACTTATTTATACTTGAAATAACTCCACCTCCATATAACCATCCATTCTAAATCAAAATCACACCTTTTACATCAATAATATCCACCAAAACCCCTACAAACTCAATGCAATGTACTCAAAGTATAAACCCAACTTTTCTTTGGATGAAGACCTATCTCTTTGAATTTTTTTTATATTATGCTATCCAAAGATGGGAGAAGAGCGAAGGAAAGGTGGTTTAGCCAGTTAATCACATTGGAGTAAGTTTTTTGAAAATGTTTGTAGTGAAACAGGTAACACTAATAACAATGATGGAGTGAAATTGTATATTCGAGTTTCATACATACGTAAAAAAAAGTCAAAGAATATATGACTTTACTTCGAATTTGCAAGCAAATTCGACTTAGAGGTGTAAATGATGAGGAATTCGTAGCTCAAGCTAAGAGAGAATGAAGAAAATGAAAATGTTATAATTTCAACTACGAAGCTCAACTCGTCATCATCAAAGACTTCTTGATACATCATAAGTGATGTTATTGAAACCAACTTTGTAATGCGGATCTAGTAAATATGAAATGGGTTGTATTGTGGTCTAATTAATGTAATTATTACTACATTTCAATCATAGTATGTATTCATGTTGAAACTCTAAATTTCTCAACTTACATATTCAATTACGGACACAAGTTCTCCACTTCCCATCCATTATGCTTATGTACGGCTGGGAGTTCCTTAGTTGCCAAATGTATTTACCTTTTTACGGATGGTTCGACACATTATTCCAGCCGTAAAGAGTAAAAAACTCCGATTTTTATCGAATTTTTAACGGATTTAAATCGATAAAATTGTTTTTCGGAGTTGATTATAAGATTTTCTTGAGAAGGGTTTCATCATTTTTCTTCAAATTTTTCCAAAAAAATTTCACCATAATCATCCTTGTCCATTTTAAAAATCCTGGAAAATCAATTTTTAATTTTCAGAAGATTAATCATTTGATTATTCTAATCCATTCACTTATATTGATTAGTTAACTTAATCATTTCAATTATCACTAATGATATTGAGGGTAGATTAGGTATGACGAAAAATATCAGGATAAGGGGTTCTATGGAATAATATTTCATGACACTATGCAACCCGAAAAAAGCTAGCCATTTGCAGCCCCAATAATATGATTCTTCTTTTTTCTTTTTTCTCTTTTCTGAATCTTTTTGGTCGTATTATTAACTTCATTTTGTTTGAGATGAATCATATTATTCATCAGAACTATTAATTGTTCTGATAATTACTCAGCTTTCTCTGAAACCCTCCTACTTTTTTTTTATTGGAATTAAAGTTTATGTGCATTGCTAAACAAAATCCTCTAATTAGAGTTGATCCTAAGTTTAGAAGGATCTTGAGCAAACTTGATGGCTTTTTACAATGTCGTTTTTTCCTCCCAATAATTTCGTAAAATTGATAAATCAATTTTAAGTTTAAACTTAACTCATTTTCCACATGAGATCACCACAGTGACGATAACTTTGAATTCACAGACAAAAATAAACATATGGCATGCAGTGAAGTGTATAACTACCAGTTTTTTTAAATTTTTTAAAGAGATTTATTAGAAAGTGTGGAGATTACAAATGCTCGTCCCTATGGATACATTAAGATATCCAAGCAGGAAATTAGAATACATTTCCAAACTTTATATTTTGTATGAAACACATGGCATGTACTGGAGTGTACAATTATGACTTTGTTTATTTATTTATTTTTAATCCAAAAAGAGATTTATTAAAAAGGTGGGAAATCACAACTACTTATTCCTATGGATACATTCAGATATCGAATCAGGGAAATTAGAAGACATTTCTAAAGTTTGAAGACTTAAAATCCCATGTTTAGCGAAAGCATGAGCCACATGGTTTATATCCCTTTGCACAAAAGTGCATTTCCAATTACTAAGAAAAGATAAAGTTTTAAGAACGTCCATGATTGATTAAGTTTCTGGTTGTCCATTTTATTGTTTCAAAATTGCCATTCACAACATTGATGACATTTTGATAATCTTCTTCAAGGTGTAAAGCCGCAATTCCCTAATCTTCGACCCATAAAACAGCTTCCAAAAGGACTTAATCTTCGCCTTGTTCAGGATCTAGTGCTCTACTCTTGATGCATCTAATTTTATATGTATTGCCAGAGAAATTTCTTAAGATTAGTCCACTTCCCATAATATGTGCATCTTTTTTTTTCCATCAGGAAATCGATACCTCCAAAGATCAAATTTTTTTTTTGTAAATCCAAAATGTATTAATAAATAGTAAGAGAAATACAACTTAGTTTGTAAAACTTAAAAAAAGCCATTATATTTGTCTAGAGTTTGATTCATGGCAAGTTAAATACGAAGAATGTACTTCTGCGCAAAGGAATTGTGCTAGATAACTACTGCGCTTTTTGTGGTGACAATGCAGAGACGTAAGATCACCTTTTTCTGCACTGCAGGTTTTTTTTTCAGGGTTTGGTCAATGTTATTTCCTAGATCGTGATGTGCTTACGACACTCTTAGAACTATTAATTGTTGGTTCATTGATGATGTACAAACTTTTCAACCAACGAAAATTATATATGGAGTTTAATTCCTGCGAATGTTTTTTGGTGCTTATGGATGGAACATAACGGCTACGTCTTTGATGCCAAGCACACCTTCAAGACTGATGATGATCTAGATAATGAGGCTAAAATTTTGATTCTTCTTTGGGCTGTTGCAGTTGGGAAAATAGTACACGTGAACTTCTCTAGTTCAGTGATTAAAGACTGTGAGAATCTTTTCTTGTAAGTTGTCCTTGTAAATAAAATTCCTTATCTTTTTTCTTTCAGTCTATCGTTGGTAGCCTTCTGTACATTTTACTCATCTAATATACCTTATCTTTTTCGATAAAAAAAAGTATGTGCATCTTCCTCATATGATGCATCAAATTTAATTTTTGTAAAAGGATGGTTAGGTTTTCAAAAAAGTGGGGGTCTAACAACCACACCCAATATTTCGCTTAGCAATCTGTATCGACAAACTCCAATATACTTTTAGGAGAATCAACTAGACAGTCAGACTCAATCTTATAAAAAGTATATCAAGAGTAATATCTCAATTTCTCGATTCAATACTTTACTCAATCAAATAGAAATCTGCGAGTCTAATTGAATATAAGGGAAATTAACTTGAACGGTACTAAAGACCAATGTTCAAGTATCAATCAATTTCAATCAACAACCAAAGGTTGAATTTACCAATTGATCGATTCAATGCACAACCATGATATTTCAATTATATAACAAAATATAATGTGGAAAAGAAATAACACAGACACCAGAAGTTTTGTTAACGAGGAAACCGCAAATGCAGAAAAACCTCGGGACCTAGTCCAGATTGAACACACGATGTATTAAGCCGCTACATACATTCGCCTATTACAAAATAACTTCGGTATGGACTGCAGTTGAACCCAAATCAATATCACACTGATCCAAGGTACAGTTGCGCTCCTTACGTCTCTGATCCCAGCAGGATACTACAGATTCCCTTAGCTGATCTCACCCACAGCTAAGAGTTGTTACGACCCAAAATCGAAGACTTTAATAAACAAATATGTATCACACAGAAAAGTCTACAATAGTAGATAAATCTGTATCCCACAGAAATACCTACGAGTTTTGTTCCGTCTTTTGATAAATCAAGATGAATAGGAACCAATCGATAAGCCGGACTTATATTCCCGAAGAACATCCTAGAATTATCAATCACCTCACAATAATCTAAATCATATGATGGTGAAACCAGATATTGTGGAATCACAAACGATGAGACGAAGATGTTTGTGACTACTTTTCTATCTTGCCTATTGGAGAAATTAATCTCGATCCAATCTTACAATTGTACTCAATACGATAGAAACAACAACATCAGATCACGCAACTACAGAGAAAATAGTTGGGTCTGGCTTCACAATCCCAATGAAGTCTTCAAGTCGTTAACCTACAGGGTCTCGACAAGTAACCTAAGGTTAAAGGAGAAGCGACTCTAGCTTATACAACTAGTATTACACAGGAGGTGTGGGGATTAGGTTTCCCAGTTGCTAAAGTTCTCCTTTATATAGTCTTCAAATCAGGGTTTGCAATCAATGCTACCTTGGTAACAATGCATTCAATATTCACCGTTAGATGAAAACCTGATTAGATTCAAGATAATATCTTTCAACCGTTAGATCGAACTTAGCTTGTTATAAACAAATGAAATGCACGTTCATTTAGGTTTGTGTAACCGTACTTAAACGTGTACACCTAGTTAGTTCAACAGTATTTAACCAAATGGTTAGTCATATGATCACTTTCATATCAACCATATTCATCTTCACCATGACTCAAAAGAACTAGTTAGAGTGTTGTTCAATTGCTTAGATCTTATAGAAGTATACAAGACACAATCGAAGCAAAATTGGTTTTGATTCACTCGAATCGATTCATGAACATTATAGCCACGGTTTGGAAATTGCATTCCTTAATATATAAATGTTTTAGTTCATGAACAGACCAATTTTAGAAATTAACACACTTAAGTATGCGTAATTAAGTAACCAGATTTGAGTTTTTTTAGGTTTCCAAACTCAGCAGAAATTCACGGTCGTGAACTTCCGCCAGTATGCGTACGGATACGCATACTTACCCAGTCTCAACCAACCATTTAGTACACACACAAGTATGCATACATTTGGTTCCCTGTTTTGGACTTATACATTAATGTGCAAACACACTATATGCTTATATCCAAAGATGGCTACATATTCTAAACTCTCATTTTAATCATTGAAACATTCTTAGAGAACGTTATATAGTTGTTGTTCACAAACTATTTTTCGTCAAAGAGATTTTCAAGTGATTGAAACTAATCTGAATTTCGTCACTAGTAAAGATGAACTTGGCCAAAGCGAAAGCTTACCAACACATATTTCGAGAAATAGATAAGCGAGATAAACTCGGCTCGAAATAGAAAATGTGTATAATCGAAGTCTATATAGCAATACAACTTTTATCTCAAGATAGGATATAGAGTAGATAGACTTTTGAGTGATTTATAAGTTCAAGTCTCCACATACCTTTTAGTCGATGAAGTTCCACCTGTTCCTTGAGTAGTTCTTCGTCTTTGTATGATGAACGTCGTGGAGTCTAGAGCTCAACTACACGTTCTATCCTAGTCTGAGACTTAGCTATAAGTAGACTAGAAATCAAGACTTATAGTTTTGGAAACTAAACTTGACAAACAAGATTGAGATAGCAACGCGTGCGAGTTCGACCGAGCAGTGCTCTAACAATCTCCCCCTTTGTCAATTTTAGTGACAAAACTATCAATACATATGGAATACAAAATAAATAAAATTTGCAGCTTCTCTTCCACATGCATGATATCCTTGGTTCTTCAACATTACTCGAAATCTTCGTCACTTCCAAGTACTCTAATAATTCCAAAGGTTGTAAGTTCAGCATCATCGTTGTTGAAAATCCGTAGCCATAACAATGAGAAAACAAAGGATCTCAATCATTGTTATACAGTGTCATAGTATTATTACACAACATCAAAGTTCAATTGTATCACAACTTCGACAACAATACTATGGTGATATGTATCACTCCCCCTTAGTCAATATTCTATCTCACATGGAAACCACTCCCCCTTACATAATGATCCGAAAACCATATGTATTTGTAGTGTTAATTACTCATTAATTTCCCCCTTTTTGTCAATAAAATTGGAAAAGGTACGAAAACTAGTGGGATCTTAATGAAATTTCCATAGAGACATTTCATGACCAAAAGAAAGCACATATCAACTTTTTAGATGCAATCATATAGCCGAAGCTAAATGCGTTAATCAAGGAGTTTATAAAGATACAAGATAAATCCTATAATATTCCACAACCGCACTCCCCACAAAGATTTGGAAAATAAGCAAAAGTTCAATTAAGAACTCTTCCCCATAAAATGTCATTCCCGAAAGAACAACAAGAGCGACCTTACTTCCACAAGAAAAGAAAGATTTCTTTGGACAACACAAATCACATAGAAATATGAATTTGTATGCAAAAAATCAATTAAATTAACCACAAGAGAACGCATGATTAATCGGAAATGCTCAACATAAGAAAACTTACGGAGCCACACAGTATATACATAAAAAAGTACGGATCAGGGAAGATCAATACTGCGAAATAGACAAGGATTCATTCTATTTCCATAACTATTTGCAAAATGACATACAATAGACATAATCCCTGTAAACAAAAGTTTTATCCTTTCTTCTATCAAATAATGACATAAAGGATTTAACTTTTGTAAGTCAAAAGTTCATTCAATCTTTTATCAATACTTGCATATCACCATACGAAAGACTTAACTTTTGACCACGTATGGGACAATCATAGTTCACGAACGTAAACATGCATATCCCATAACAATTTGCAAAATATAAAACCATAAAGATTAATACTGCAAAAATCATCTTCCAAACAAACTTTAGAATTTAAGCAAATGAATCTAAAAACAATGAAGATGAAAAACGTTGGACATAGTTATGTGTAATCACAATAATGGCTATTCCAAACTCTAGTTATTCTTCCTAAAACCACGAGAATAAAATTCTCATAAGAAGATTTCCTTGACAAAATCAAAACAACTCTTAGAGAACATGATTCGGAAAACAAATTAAACATAGCCAGCAACCAAGGATTGAACATGGACGAGTTCATCAGTTGCTTTCTTCAGTTCGTCTTTCAGAAAATCAAGATTCCTTGTTGCAATTCCAAGTTGTTCACCTACGACTTCAAAATCTCGAAGAAGATTTCCGACCAGTTGTGATGACATCTGAACTGGTAGTTTGTTTTCATGATAAACAACATGATAGAAGGTTATGAAAACAGGGTTCTCGTGAAACTCGATAGGCTTTCCCTTCTCAACATTGTCTTCCTTGTTGCATCCATCCATTGTGTACAAATAAATCAGGTGAACCTTTCGACGTTACAGAACGTGTATGTACCAAAACTGAGCATGATACATATATATGAGTGTTTCTTAGGAAACCCCAAGGATACTCGTATACGTTCCGTGTGGGTCATGTGTACGTGCACTTATGGTTACAACCTTGGTACAAGACCAAAATAATAATGGAGCTAAATTTAGAAGAGGTCTTGAAAAACTCAAGAATCATTCTAAACAACGGATGATCTTCTTAGTTCAACGGAACATAAGAGAATATTTAACAATCAAGGCAATCAACAAGAGATTATTCTCAAGAGTGAATGATCAAAAGACAATACATCATGTAAACTACTGGAGCAAGGCTCAACAGTTTAATGATCATCGTTTCGTAAACAAAATGAAATATAACAACAACTACTTTCTCAAGACACACAGGTTTCTTGAGAATTATAAGCATCCTTCCATATTACAAGAAGGATGCTACATTGAGTAGTCACGTTGTATTTTGATGAGCTTTTTGCTCATCCAGAATATTGACTTCTTCTCTCTTTCCTTCTTGAAGTTTTTCAGAAAAATCACTAGGAATATTTGAAAGAGATTTAACCAGAGGGGAACAAGAAATACCTAGACCTACTGCTTTCCTTTCCTTTTTGATGCTCCGTTTGAGTCTGTTTATGCTGATTTTGAGTTCCGAGACTCGATTATTGATATGAATGAAATCTGGAGCAGACACCTCGGTTCACTGTCTTCTTTAGAAGGAGATACGGAATTTGGCTTTTCTTTCTTTATTTTATGCCTTTTTATCTTCTCAGAGAAATTTAAAGAGTCAGTTGTCCACCTGACATTCTTCCTTCTACAATTGTAGGCATTTTTTTTGTCTTAGAATCATAATCTGGAAATGACTCATCACCGCATTTCTCTTGATTGCAGACACTGCCTTTTACTCCAGAAATATTAGAGACGGGTTTAATTACTTCTTTATACATCCATGCAAGAATGTTGTGAAGTTTCTCATTCCTCAGTCGAAAATGACATCTTCGTTCAAGATGTCCTTTATTTCCGCAATAATAGCAGTTAAAGGATTTGTTCTTGACTGTTCTCATGCGAGTTAAATTTGAAGGAGTACAATCCTTGTTTCCAAAACCGTCGGCTGCTGGTAAGGTTTTTTTACATGAAGAGTTGTCATTAACTTGAACAAAATTGATCTTATCAGTACTTGGAGCGTCTATTCCCTTATAGACCAGACCACAGGTATCACGATGTTCTTTACATGCTCCAAGCATATAAGATAATTTTGTAGAGCTAGAATTGAATCTTTTCAGATTCTCCTCCAGTGATTTTACCTTATTAAGGGAAGCAGCGAGATCGGTCTCCAAGGATTTTTCTCTGGCGAGGAGACTGAGTTCTCTGTCATTAGAACATTTTTGTTCAGAGTCATATCTTGCTTCAGATTTCGCAAGTCTTTATTTCAATACAAAGAGATTTCGAAGAAGATTATCACATTCGGACCTTTTTGAGCGCAAGTCTTCTTCTCGATATTTAACGGTAGATTGTAAAAGTTTATATCCACAATCAAAACCTTTAAAGAGTTTTCTCATCTTTCTGTTTTCTTGACAGAGAGGTGCCACCTATTTTCTCAAGCAATCTATTGACTTTTTTTCTTTCAAGGCACGATCAAAGAGCTTGATATATTGAGAGACTTCCTCATCAATAGTTTGTTCTTATTCTGAATCACTCTCATATGAAAGATCTTCCAACTGTCATCAAGACATTTTTCCCAGTTGAAGGCAGATTCAGACACAGTGGAAGGTACAGAAGGCTTCTTAGATGTCTCAGGATTTTGAAACATCTCATAGGAACTCTGATCAGGTGTTGCGTTATCACAGAGATTACTGCCGTCCATAGAGTCAGATCGCTACAAACACATACATATAAGGTCTCAAACGTGTTTTCCTGCTCTGATACCAATTGTAAAAGCGGGGGTCTAACAACCGCACCCAATATTTCGCTAAGCAATCTGTATGGACAAACTCCAATATACTTTTAAGAGAATCAACTAGACAGCCAGACTCAATCTTATAAAAAGTATATCAAGAGTTATATCTCAATTTCTTAATTCAATACTTTAATCAAGTAAATAGAAATCTGCGAGTCTAATTGAATATAAGAGAAATTAACTTGAACGGTACCAAATACTAATGTTCAAGTATCAATCAATTTCAATCAACAACCAAAGGTTGGATTTACCAATTGATCGATTCAACGCACAACCTGTGATATTTCAATTATATAACAAAATATAATGCGGAAAAGAAATAACAAAAACACCAGAAGTTTTGTTAACGAGGAAACCACAAATGCAGAAAAACCCCGGGACCTAGTCCAGATTGAACACACATTGTATTAAGCCGCTACAGACACTAGCCTACTACAAAATAACTCCGGTCTGGACTGTAGTTGGACCCCAATCAATCTCACACTGATCCAAGATACAGTTGTGCTCCTTACGTCTCTGATCCAGCAGGATATTACGCACTTGATTCCCTTAGCTTATCTCACCCACTGCTAAGAATTGCTACGACCCAAAATCGAAGACTTTAATAAACAAATTTGTATCACACAGAAAAGTCTACAATAATAGATAAATCTGTCTCCCGCAGAAATACCTACGAGTTTTTTTTTCCGTCTTTTGATAAATCAAGATGAACAGGAACCAATCGATAACCCGGACTTATATTCCCGAAGAACATCCTAGAATTATCAATCACCTCACAATAATCTAAATCGTATGATGGTAAAACCAGATATTGTGGAATCACAAACAATGAGACGAAGATGTTTGTGACTACTTTTATATCTTTCCTATCGTAGAAATTAATCTCGAGTCAATCTTACAATTGTACTCAATATGATAGAAATAGCAACATCAGATCACGCAACTACAGAGAAAATTCGGGTATGGCACAATCCCAATGAAGTCTTCAAGTCGTTAACCTACAGGGTCTCGACAAGAAACCTAAGGTTAAAGGAGAATCGAATCTAGCTTATACAACTAGTATCACACAGGAGGTGTGAGGATTAGGTTTCCCAGTTGCTAGAGTTCTCCTTTATATAGTCTTCAAATCAGGGTTTGCAATCAATGCTACCTTGGTAACAAAGCATTCAATATTCACTGTTAGATGAAAACCTGATTAGATTCAAGATAATGTCTTTCAACCGTTAGATCGAACTTAGCTTGTTATACACAAATGAAATGCACGTTCATTTAGGTTTGTGTAACCGTACCTAAACGTGTACACCTAGTTGATTCAACAGTAGTTAACCAAATGGTCAGCCATATGAGCACTTTCATATCAACCATATTCATCTTCACCCTAACTAGTTCATATGAATCAAAAGAACTAGTTAGAGATTTGTTCAATTGCTTAGATCTTATAGAAGTATACAAGACTCAATCGAAGCAAAATTGGTTTTGATTAACTCGAATCGATTCATGAATATTATATCCACGGTTTGCAAATTGCGTTCCTTAATATATATAAATATTTTAGTTCATGAACAAACCAATTTTAGAAAGTAACACACTTAAGTATGCGTACTTAAGTAATCGGATTTGAGTTTCTTTTGGTTTTCAAACTCAGCAGAAATTCACGAACATGAACTTTCCGCTAGTATGTGTACGGGTACGCATACTTTGGTAACCATATTGAGTTGGTTTTGATTTCCAAACTCAACAGAAATTCACGGTCGTGAACTTCCGCCAGTATGCATACAGGTACGCATACTTACCCAGTCTCCATCAACCATTTAGTACACACACAAGTATACATACATTTGGTTCCCGGTTTTGGACTTATACACTAATGTGCGAACACACTATATGCCTATATTCAAAGATGGTTACATATTCTAAACTCTCGTTTCAATCATTGAAACATTCTTAGAGAACGTTATATAGTTGTTGTTCACAAACTATTTTTCGTCAAAGCGATTTTCAAGTGATTGAAACTAATATGAATTTCGTCATTAGTAAAGATGAACTTGGCCAAAGCGAAAACTTACCACCACATATTTTGAGAAATAGATAAGCGAGATAAACTCGTCTTGAAATAAAAAATGTGTATAATCGAAGTCTATATAGCAATACGACTTTTGTCTCAAGATAGGAGATAGAGTAGATAGACTTTTGAGTGATAGATAAGTTCAAGTCTCCACATAACTTTTAGTCGATGAAGTTCCACCTAGTTCTTCGCCTTGGTATGATGAACGCCGTGGAGTCTAGAGCTCAACTACACTTTCTATCATAGTCCGAGACTTAGCTTTAAGAAGACTAGAAATCAAGAATTATAGTTTTGACAACTAAACTTGACAAACAAGCTTGAGATAGAAACGCTTGAGAGTTCAACTGAGCAGTGAAAAGATAAGAGTATACCTTGTCTAAATCCTCTTGGGGGAGAAAAAACCTCACATGGAGAGTTATTCAATATAATGGATGTTGAAACCGTGCTAATATATTGATCAATCATTGTGCAAAAATTCGGAAATCCAGTTTCCTAAATATATTTAAGAGGAACGACCATTTAATCATGTCAAATGCTTTTGGCATGTCCAGTTTGATGGTCATCCAAGCATTTTTAGCTTTGATCTTTTTCATTGAGTCTGCCAACTCATGAAACCCAATTACTTAAGGATATTTAGGAGGAACGACCATTTAATCCTGTCAAATGTTTTGGCATATCCAGTTTGATGGCCATCCAACCATTCTTAGCTTTGATCTTTTTCATTGAGTCTACCAACTCATGAGCAATTACTATGTTATCAGTAATGCATCTACCGGTAACAAAGGTTGTTTGGTAAGAAGAGATAATTTTTTTAAGATGACTTTGAATCTAGAGGCTAAGAGCTTAGAAATAACTTTATACGTAAGCTTGTTGGTCTATAATCAATTGCATTCTTGGAACAACTATTTCTAGGTATCAAAGAGATAAAATTATAATTCATTTGTCTTAAAACATGCTTAAAATTTTAAAAAAATAAAATAATAATAAATAAATTAATTAAAAAAAAAACCTTGTACCATTATAATCAATTAATTTTGAAATAATAATATCATTAAGGCTAAAAGAGACAGAAATGATCAAGAGATTTAATGTTTTGAGAAATTTAATTTAAAGTGAGTTGACTAAAATTGGGTACCGGTTCACCTTCTAGTAGAAGGTTTATTTTGTGAAATTAAAATTTTCGGTTTTGTTTATTTGATGGTATTGAACTGTATGTTTATTCGTAAATCCGAAATTTATATTAAAACGTACTAGCTCCGTTTCAAAATAATAGGCAAATTTACACATAAACCTGCCTATTATTTTGAAATGGAGGAAGTAATATTTTCCCAACTTGTTACTAGGCTACCATCCGAAAGTTTTGTATGAACATTTATTTTGAAGTTTATATTAAAACGTAGTATCAAATAAAAATTTAAGACAATTTAATTTAAAAAAATCAGTTTATATAATGATATATATTTTTTTCAAGTTAATATATATTTAATATGTTTGTCGGAACATGATTGCTAAAAAAAATGGACAACGGTGTTGATAGGGAAGATACCAATCCATAGATCCAATACTTAGGATTATTTTGTTTATATAAGCTGATACCCCGTCCCAGCAATAGTGGTAAACACCTTTAGCAATCCATAGATCCAATACTTAGGATCATTAGGTGTTTTTTTTGTGTAATTTTTTTTTGGAAGGAAATGAAATGAGCTGACTGAGCTAGGCTTGGTTTTTAAAATTGAATTTCCAAATTTGGTTGGGCGTGGTGGGTGTGCGATCCAAAATTGATTGCAGAGAGATTCCACTCCTAAATAGCTTTGTTGACATGCTAAGCAGAAACTTTGAAAGGAGAAATTCCAAAATTTTCTTGCCTCCTCAAAATGTAAGAAAAGATGAGAGTTTTGACTCTGCAGCTTTCTTACAGTGAATGCAGCCATTCACAACGATATAATCCCTAGAAGGAGCAGCATTTTAGCAAGGGTACAAATTTTCTTAGACCAATCTAAAATAAGGATTGTTTCAATTGTTGGTTCGCACATATGCTGGTGTTGATTTCGTTTTCATTCTCTGCACGACGCGGATTGTGAAAATAATTGAATACCTACATGGGTTCTATGTGTGAACACAGAGATCAATGTCATCTGAGTATTCACAAATAATGCGCGCAGACTCATGACAATACAGTAAATAAGCTGCGTCTGAGGGGAATGAATTGGTTATGTCGAATCCTTAACTCAGAGTTCTAATACTCTTCCTCGTCTCATCAACTACAATCATTGTTCTTAGCTCATACAATAAGATAAATAGTGGATGAAGTATAAAATGTACGAACATGATATACCATAAGTATCGAATTGAACATATAAAGTATAAATGTATGAACATAGACGAAACGATTAACTTATATGATTCTCACTCAGATCTCTGTCTCCGGGATTGGGTTTTTCATTATATGTGTGAGGGTTACAGAAATAGTCGAATGACTTTGAGACCAATATAAGCCTGCGTAGCAGGAGGAACCTCACTTACACTTTCTCTATTTATCTGTTTCTCTCCTATTCTCTTCTCAATGTTTTCCGCCCCCCTCTTCACTTGGGAGAGAGGGGTATTTATAGGGTGGTTACGTGGGTTCCACTTCTGAAGACCGTTATAACCTTATCCTCTCGTGTCTTGTGCCGCTTACGCAGAGGTCTTCGTGTTCTCGGTTCTCTCTGCGTGTTCCGTTTGAATATTCAGTGCTATATGCGCTTCCTCCACAGGCTGACTGACACGTATGATGTTTGAGGGTATTTAATGCGGGTAGTTGAGATGTCTGTCCGCGGTAGACAGCTGTCCTTTTCCCCTGTCTTGTCTGCGTTAGTCTGACTATCCCCAGCCGTAGATCTTAGATCTTTCTGGGGATAGGATAAAGTGACTCTTGGGTTATCCTCCAGTGCTTCGCAGTGTTCTAGTGTTTCTGTCTCCTCGATCCTCTACCGTTGGATCTGGTGGGTGGCGACGCTATCTTGAAAAGGCGCGTCTCTTGGATGTCCACGTGTGATATCATATCTTGATGCTCTCAGCCGCATGTCCTCCACGTGTGTCTTTCTGGACACGTGGCGGAAGATGAAATGTGTACCTACAATTTGCCCCTTTTCATACTACTGGGCGGTTAGTCGAAGTGGGAAGAAAAAACGTGTTACTCTCTTCATCTTCTCTTTATTATTTTCCTTGATTTTAGGGTACGTTCCCCACTATTTGCAATAACTTCTTCTTGGGTAGTGGGGCGGTTTTATTTCTCTTTGTATATATATATATGAGAAGGAATATGAAAATTCTCTAGTCATAAATTTCAGTCCTTCTCTTTCCTCAGAACTTTTATTTTTTGTTCTCTGCTTTTGTTTCCTTGTTATTAATTGTTGTTGCTGCTACTGTTGTTTTTGTCTTTGTTGCTGCTGTTGTTGTTGTTCCTCGAAGCTTTTCTACTATTGTTGTTGTTGTTCCTCGAAGCTTTCTGCTGCTGCTGTTGTTCAGGGTTCAGGGTTCAAAATCTCTCTGCTTTTGTTTCCTTGTTATTAATTGTTGCTGCTGCTACTGTTGTTTTTGTCTTTGTTGTTGCTGCTGTTGTTGTTCCTCGAAGCTTTCTGCTGCTGCTGTTGTTCGTCAAGGCTTTTTTCACAACCCTGATTTTTCCTTTATAGGTAAGTGGTTCTACTGTGTTTGATTATCTTTTGAAAAATATTCGTTTTTGTTGCTGCTATATGTGTTTGTGATGAAGAACATATATAGATGTGTGTATGATTGCCCCTGTTCGTCATTATAAACAGTAATGATATTCCTTCGTGCATGGTTGCCCCTATTTGTTATTTCCTCTTTTTATTTAGGTTTTGTTCTTATTTTCCATCTGGTTCATGATTATGAAGAACTGGATGAAATTGGGTTTTTTGATTTTCGTTTTGTATCCGCGGAAATCTGAAACTTGTTTGTGTACTACGCAGACATGGCTGATCATCCGCGGGTTTCTTATCAAACTCCACCGCCTAGTCCGCGTAGGGATCCTGATGTTTCTCCGCCTGGTGGAGGTTCGTCTAAATCTTCCCAAGGTGATGCCCGCGTTCATAGGGTTTCGTCTTCTTCTGGTCAGAGGCGCTTAACTTCTAAGAGGGTGAGTCGCATAGAGGGAATACGCAGAAGGGGGACCGGCCAAAAGAGACTCCTGGCTCCCGGTATGCTGTTTCTCGTCCCTCAGCTAATCCGCGTGATGATCCTAAGAGAACGCGGGATGTCCTACCTCTTCGGTCAGTGGCGCCTCCTTCCGCGTCTCAACATCCTCTACCTCCCCCTCCAGTGTCTCAACCCAAGGGGAGGTCTTCGAAAGAAGTGTTTCGAAGACTGATGCATCTAAGGTTCAGCCTAAGAGAAAAGCTTCCGATAGAAACCCTTCGAAGGATTCTGCGCCTGATCCCGTGGAGGAGGAGGATATTTCTCAGGAGATACGCAGCGTCGCTGTTGGGGAGAAGAAAGTGACCTTCAAACATATTGATCTGGAGGTTTTCAAGGAAAAACATGGTCTTCAACTATTCGATGTTCGTTTTTACGCTGCTGATGATGATATTACTTATGAGATGATATCGACGTATAAGTTTGATGAATTTCATCTGCTGACCACGGGGGGGCCTTTGAAGCGGGTCTTATGTTGCCTTTGTACAAGTCTGGGGATTCTTTTTATTATGATGTGCTGGCTGGTCGAGAGGGTTCTTCGAAGAACACACTGTCGCTCTATTTCCCAACTTCATGGGAATTATCTTCGTGCACTGAGGGAGTGTTATCTTCGGAGCAAAGGAGAGACAATGATGACTCTTTATGTTCCCAACCCTGAGGAAAGGGAGTGGTATACGCCTGAGAATTTTAACAAGTCTTTCGGTGACTATGTTAACAGTAGGAATCGTAAACCGTGGAGTGTGAGTCTTCGGAATATTGCCGCTCCTCGTGGTGAGATCCGCCTTCTGAGTGAAGTAAGTGGTGCTAAGGTGAAGTACGTCCCGGGTACAGAGAATTCTACTAACAAACTGGTGTTTCCTACTCGTGAGCGGATCAAGCGTGATCATGACTATGAATGGCACGCAACTGTTATTGAGGTTGTTGGTCCCTGGGCTTGGGGGTGGGTTCCAGGTCCGCAAGGATGGCGTCCTACCGCAGATAGCCAGATACGTACGGCTCCTCCTGCTCGTTATGGGAATTTCCGTCCTTGGCATTTGAATTTTGAGGGCATGAATTTCCAATATGCCCTCGATGTTGTTGATGGAGATGACGAAGAGAGTTCCGATGCTGATCTTCAGGCGAAGAATGCTGCGGTTGTCAAGGTAAGATTTCATATGCCTTGTCCTTTAGTTGAGGCAGTTTTAATTCTTTTCAAAGTCAGGGATTTTTATTCTTGTGCCTTGTCTTTTTAGGCGACGAAGAAGAGGAGGATAAATCCCAAGCAGTCCACCACCGCAACAATCGAGGAGGCGGAGGTTTATGAAGAAGTTAACAGTCCTGTGACTGAGCTTGGCGAGGATGAAGATGTCTGATAGAAGAGCGTACTGATACATCCCCTCCCGGTCATGATGATGATGAATTTGTTGAAGGGAATACTACCGCTGGTGGCAGCGGTATTGGTGGTGAATTAATCCCGCAGGGTGTCATGATGCTGGTGCCGAAGCTAATCCTGCGGGTTGCAGTGATGCTGGTGATGATAGCACTGGCCTTGGTGATGAGGGTGCTGGTGGTGAAATTCCTGCTATGTCTCAGGAGTTTTCCTTTGGTCGGATTTATTCTGCGGAGGATGGTTTTGACATAAACGCTGCCCTGGGCCTGGCTTCTGAGTTCAACCTGCTTTCCCCAACGATGATTGGGATGTGCTTGGTAATTCTAACAAGGGACGGAAGGGTAAGGGAGTCGTGGATGCTAGTGATGTTCCAGAGGGGAGCGGTGCTAGAGACCTTCCAGATTTGGACGGAGTAGCCTCGAACTCTTCGGGTGCTAAATTCACGGACATGGGTAAGGCCTCGGTTGGGTCTGGAGATGATTTTCCTCAGTCACTGATCCTGGAGGGTGATGATGCCATCTTAGCTTGGTTTAAAAGAAGAACTTGATGTTCGTACCCAATCCAGCTCCTGTGGTGGAGGGTGAGAAGAAATCTGATGCCTATACCCGTAAGATGATGCAATTGTCTCCCGAGGACCAGGTTGCAGTAGCGTGGGATAAGAATCTTCGGGCCTCGGAGGCTGCTCTAGTAGTCGACGCTCCCTCGACTGTTGCTGATATGATGGCGTTGGCTGATGGGTATCAGTATGGATTTCCCCAACACGGATGTTAGAGGTGAGTTCTCTTATCATTTTGCCTGGTATCATTTTTAGCAATTTTTAGAGTCAGGGTGTTCTAATCTTCTGATTCGCAGATGATGAGGAGTGAGCATTGCAATCACATGTTGTACCAGTTTTTTAAGGCCAAATCCCTTAAGTTGGAGGCTAAGCTTCGTCTTCGGGAAGAGGAGCTTACTGCGGCTGAGACTGTCATCGCTGATAGGGATAGGGAGATATGTGAGTTGAAGAGTCTCCTCAAGGCTAAGGAGCAACAAGGCAAGGAGGAGGAGAAGCTTCGTATGGATCTTGCTATGGTTCGTAGTGAGTTGGAGGAGGCCAAGAAGAATTCTTCGGCTGTTACAGGTTTGATTATCTGTTCTCTTCCTTGCTGTTGTCCTTTACCGTAATTAGTGTTCTGTCTGAGTCTCCCTCCCCCACCCTATCTTCAGTGGGTGGAGTTCCTGAGTTAGTATGGCTTCGGAAAGAGCGGCAGCGTCAGAAATCTCGCATCGCAGAGTTGGTAGAGAAGATAAAGAGCGAGGCTGATAAGTGGAATGCTCGTGCCGATGAACATAATGCTCTGGCAGAGAAGTGGCGGGTCACGAGTCCAAATGATTGATTTGCAGAACCAATATAACAATGATCGTCGTTGTTTGATGGAACGTTGTTGTGGACGCGTGATAATCTTCGTGAATCCCGAGAACAGGTCTCATCATTGGAAGCTAAAATCAATCTCTTGGAAGAAGAATTGCGTCAAGCTCGTTCTTCTCAGTCTTCTGATGTTAAAGATTACCTTCAGCGTCTTGCTAGGGAGAGAGATGACGCTAGGGCTGAGGCTGGTGCTCTTAGCAAAGCTTTAGCTGCGTCTAGGGCTGATGTGGTACGCCAAGCTGAGGCTGAGGAATCTTGAAGTAAATATGTATCGGCTCAACAAGGGTCTGGAGGGTTTAAACAATGAGGTCAATCATCTTCGTCACTTGGATTCAATGAAACAGGTAGAATTAGATGCGAGTCAGTACGCCCTTTCAACCCTTCAAGCGGATTATAAGAAGTTGTCAGATGAGTATGATTTTCTTGGTGAAGCCCGTGATGCTGCTGTTAACGAATATGAAATAGCTTCGGCGAGAGTCGAAGGTATATGCTTATATTATCGAGTGTGATTCTGCAATTTCCTGGACCTAACCATCTGCTTTTTCTTTTCCTTGCAGAGCTCCAGGGACAGCTTCGTACTGCAAATGAAGAGCTTGCGGAGGCTCAATCTCAATTAGTGCATCAGGAAAGTCAGATTAATTATCATAAAGGTTTAGCTACAGCAAGGGACGAGGCTTCCCAAGCCGCTTCGAAGGAAGTGAGTCGCCTTTCCTCGTTGTTGTCAAAGGCTGAGATGATGAATACTGTTATTGCGTACAAGGCTCGGTGTCAACTAGTGGAAGAGACAACAAAATTCTGGATAGCATTGAGTATGATTAAGACCGAGCATGGCCTTATCAGAGCTATCCGCGCCGTGAGAAACCCCCCCCCTACATCTGGTTCTTCAGGCCCTTCCTCGGGTGGGAGCGTACCTTCAACGCAGAAGGGGAAGATTGCTAAACCTGCTGGTGGGGTTGAACCATCCAAGTAGATTTTTGTAGAGAGTTGATCTTTGTTGATTATGAGGCTTCGTGAGATTCCTTTTGTATTTTCTTGTTTCCGCGTACCATTGCCAAGCCTGTAATCAACTTTTAATGAATTGATTATTGTTATGGTTAATTTGGAATATAACTGACTGTAATCAGGGATAGTGAAGTGTTTGGGTGCGAACCCGAAGATATGTGTATCTTCGTGAACGTCTTGAGACCTGTCACCCCGCTGGCTAATCCTGGGCAGAGGATTCCCAGACGGTGGGGGTCGGGGCAGCGTTCTAGGATATGAGTTGTTTGGAATGTACGTTCATTCCGTCGACCCGCTGCCATAAGTGTAAGTGAAGTGTTTGAGTGCGAACCCGAAGATATGTGTATCTTCGTGAACGTCTTGAGACCTGTCACCCCGCTGGCTAATCCTGGGCCAGAGGATTCCCAGACGGTGGGGGTCGGGGCAGCGTTCTAGGATATGAGTTGTTTGGAATGTACGTTCATTCCGTCAACCCGCTGCCATAAGATTGGTTGGGTATCTCTTTCTGCTGGATGCCTTCCCCATGGTCCTACACTTATAGACGCTGATAGGGGAGTCCCGAGAGATTGTAGGTGACTACTTTCCCCAAGTAAAATAGAACAATTAACACCAGTGTTTACGTGGTTCGACAGCAGAGTGTCTACGTCCACGGGTGAAAGAGGGTTAAAGTGTCTATTCAGTTTGTTGAGTTACATTTAAAGAATTCCATTGATGGAACCTCTGAGGTAGCAAATAGTAAAAAACAGGAGGATGAAGTATTGACGCGGAGGCTGTATTTACAGGTGTAGGGTTCTCGTGAGGTGTTATATTTACACGCAGTCGTCTTGTTACTATGTTGCTCCATGTATTGACTTTTTTTGCCAAAAGTTTGCTTGATTGATAGGTTGAGGTTTGCTATTCCTCTCTCAGAGATAGAAACATGTCGATCGCAAGCGTCGTTTTCTTCTTCTGGCGCTCTTCACGTAGATGCAGGTCTGCGTTGCCCTCTACGGGTAGTATGGCTTGAGATATTTTGCATTCCATGGGTGTTTGAGGATCTCCCCTTTTAGGTTGCGCAGATAATAAGACCCATTTCCTGCAACATCATGTATGACGAAGGGTCCCCCCCATGTTGGTGCTAATTTCCCCACTTCTTTTCTCGTTGGTATTGGGGAATGGTCCTCAGCACATACTGCCCTTCTACGAAATTTCTAAGCTTAACCCTCTTATTATACTCCCTTGCTAGTTTCCTTTGATAGTTTTCCATTTTTTGTAGTGCTGCCTCCCTCCTCTCTTCTAGATCATCCAACCTTTCCAACATCATGTCCGCTGTGAGGTTCTTTTCCCATGCTTCAGTCTTCGTAGTTGGCATGATTATTTCTGTTGGGATAATAGCTTCGGCTCCATAGGTGAGTAAGAATGGGGATTCTCCCGTGGCTGATCTTCGAGTTGTCCTATAAGCCCACAAAACGTTGTGTAGTTGCTCACACCAACGCTTCTTGTATTCGTCCAACTGCTTTTTGAGGATGAGTGCGAGGGTTTTGTTTGTGGCTTCTGCCTGACCATTGCTTTGAGGGTAAATTGGTGTTGACTTGTTCTTTCGAATTTTGAAAGTATCGAAGAGTAAGTCGATTTTTTTCCCTGGAATTGCTTGCCATTGTCAGATACAATCTCAGCTGGTATGCCAAACCTGCAAATGATGTTTTGAAAAATGAATGTGAAGACATCTGCGTCTCGAATCCTTGCCAGGGCTTTAGCCTCTACCCATTTGCTGAAATAGTCCGTGGCCACTATCAAGAATCTTCTCTTCCCTGATCCTTCGATTAGGGGACCCACGATGTCTATGCCCCATTTTGAGAATGGCCAAGGGCTGTCTACTGGGTTTAACATTGTTGCGGGTGCGTGGATTTTTTTGGCGAAACGCTGGCATTCTTCGCATCTTCGTGACATTCTTGCAGCGTCTCGTATCATTGTTGGCCAGTAATATCCTTGAGTTTTCGCCTTATCTGCTAGGGATCTCATTCCGCTGTGATTGCCTGCGTCGCCGCGGTGTATGTCTTTCAAAATCAAATGTCCTTCGGATCTGGATAGGCAACGTAATAATGGTCCGAGAAAAGATTTTTTGTACAAAATTTCTTTTCTCAGATCATATCTTCCTGCCTTTGACTGTATTTTTCTGGCTTGCTTTAGATCGAGGGTAGAATTCTTTCTTTTAGGAAAAGATGAATCTCAGATCTCCAATCTTCTTCTTTGCTGAAGTCTTCATCTTGATCTGCCTTAGCCATGATGTCGTCTTCTTGGAAATCATCCGCGATGAATTCTCCCACGTCATCATCTGCAATATCTTCTTCTGCGTGGTTCCTCTGCTGTGCAGCGCAGAGTTCTTGAATATCAATTGAAGGCTCGTAAATCCTGGTTACTTTGATTGCTTTGACGTCCTCGTTTCTGAGCATCGATGATATGTAGGCCAGGGCATCCGCGTGCCTGAGTTCCTTCCTTGCCAGGTGTCGGAATTTGATGTTTGGGATTTGTGATGCCAGTGTTTGCACCAATTCCATGTATGCTGACAATGTTCTGTCATAAACATTATATTGCAACCCTATTTGTCGGATGACAGCTGTGAATCGCTTGTCAGACGCACGTCAGTTATGCCCATTTCTATTATCAACTGAAGGGCATGCACCACTGCTTCATATTCAACTATGTTGTTGGTATGCCCCTTGAATTCTAACCTGAAAGCATGTATGATCCTGTCTCCTGTTGGGGTGGTGATTACGATGCCTATCCCCGCCCCTTCTTTATTTTTCGACCCATCTACGAAGACTTCCCATTGCCTAGGATTTTTTGGTTCCAAGATGTCTATAGGGTCTTTACCTTCGTCCATTCTGGTAGTCCTGCTGCCTTTCGTCCTTCGATGATGACTTCTTCGCAGTTATCCAATGGTAAGTCTGCTAGGAAATCTGCTAATACTTGTGACTTCTGAGAGTGTTGTAGTTCATGGATGATATTGAATTGATCTAGGTGAGTATTCCATTTTGCAATTCTGCCTACTTTTCCTGCGTTTTTAAGGACTGCTTCTAGCGGAGCTTTGCATGGGACGCGGACGTAGTGAGTCAAAAAGTAAGTTCTGAGTTTCAGGGTTGCCCATACTAACGCCAAGATGAGCTGCTCGATCTTCGTGTAGTTTCTTTCTCTGTTCAGAGTCTTGCTGATGTAATAGATGGGCTGCTCTATCTTCGTGTTGGTTTTAACCAATACTGCGCTGACTGCATCTTCTGTTGCTGCTATGTATAGTGCCAACACTTCATCAGGGTCTGGTTTTTGTAATATAGGGATCTCAGCCAGGTATTCTTTGATATTTCGAAAAGCTTCCTCGCACTCTGCCGTCCATTCGAATTTGCTTCCTTTTTTGAGAATGTTAAAAAAGTGCTTACATCTGTCCGAGGACCTGGATATGAACCTCCCCAGCGCAGCCAGCGAACCATTGAGTTTCTGAACCTCTTTTAAATTCTTTGGGGATGGCATTCTTACGATGGCTTCAATTTTAGCGGGATCGACTTCAATGCCCCTCTTCGTCACCAAATATCCGAGGAACTTTCCGGAAGTGACACCAAAAGTGCACTTCTCTGGGTTTACCTTCATGTTGTGCACTCATTGCTTGGAAAATATCTTTTAGGTCTTGGTGATGATCTTTGCGCAGCTTGCTTTTAACGAGCATATCATCCACATATACTTCCAGCGTACTTCCAATCCATGGTTTGAAAATTGCATCCACCATTCTTTGGTAGGTTGCCCCTGCGTTTCGCAATCCAAAGGGCATTCTTACGTAGCAATAGAGGCCGTGTGGTGTATAGAATGTTGTATGTTGTTGATCTTCTTCTGCTAGGAATAATTGATTGTATCCAGAGTATCCATCCATGAATGACATTTCTTCGTATCCTTCAACTGCCTCAACAAGTTGGTCAATGCTTGGCAGTGGATAGCTATCTTTAGGGCAATCCTTATTGAGGTTGGTGAAGTCGATGCATATCCTTACTCCGCCATTTTTCTTCGGTACGATGACCATATTAGATATCCATGTTGGGTACTTAAATTCTTTGATGAATCCTGCGTCCAGTAGTTTGCGGAGTTCCACTTCAACTGCTCGATGGTATTCTGGAGCTACTTTGCGCACCTTCTGCCTAAAAGGGTGGGGGTACCTGGTTTTATTCGAAGTTCGTGATGAACTAACTTTGGGTCAATTCCCGGCATGTCCCCCAATTTCCAATCAAAGATGTCCGCATATTCCTTTAGAAGTTTGATTAGCGCGGCTTCTCTTTCTTCATCCATCAAGGTGCCTATTCTGGTAGTCTTCGGGTTTCCCTCAATACCTCTGTTGACTTCTTTAGCTGCTTCGACAGGTGTAAACGTGGGTTTTGGTTCCCCCAAGAGAGGAACATTCTTTGATTGATATTTGGTGGTCTCTCCGTCTTCTTTTGTCGCGGAGGTGATGGCTTCTGCGCTGCCAGTGGTGCTTACGTTCAGAAGGCTTTTTTCCGGAGATTTCTTCCAGATATGTATCTATGGTTATTTCCTTATTTTTGGCTCTTCGGGACTGGTGATTTTCTTCCCGCTCATTATTGATCTGATTCTGTAAGGTCTGACATTCCGGCGCAGTTACTTGGTCTCCTTTAATTTCCATGACTCCCTGGTGTATTGGGAATATGAGATATTGATGGTAGGTTGCCGCTACTCCCTTGAGCTTGTGAACCCATCTTCTTCCGATGATGGAATTGTAAGGTGAAGGTGCATCTACGACGCTGAATCGAGTGTCCACTTTCATGGGCCCTGCGTCTACTTGTAAAACAATGTCCCATAGGGGATTTGTAGTTGCTCCGTTGAATCCGTAAATGGTGTAGTAAGATGACAGCAGTTGCTCGTGGTTTAGTTCCATACGTTTGAACGTGTCATAGAACAGGACGTTGACTGAGCTTCCTCCATCGATGAGAATTTTCTTGACATTGCACCCTGCTATTGGGAGTGTGAGGACTAGAGGATCATTATGGTCTTCCATGTCTTCTTCCACATCGTCTGCATCCAAAGTCATGGGCGCGTCCATCCATTGTTCGTGCTCGTTTACCTCTTTCCCATCGATCTTATAAAGCTCACAATAATCTTCGAATTGTTTTCTCAATCTCTTCCCAATCTGAGCGGTTAGGGATGGTCCTTGAATTTCTGAACATGAAATCGTGTTGAGGGTGCGGTTGCCTTCTGGTAATCGAACCTGCTTGCCTCTCTTGGTTCTATCTTCGTTATTAATCTTCTGTATATATTGCTTCGAGTCTCCTGTGTCGATTAGTTTTTGAATCATTATCTTGAGATTTTTACACTTTTCTGTTTGATGACCGTTGAAACAGTGGTATTCGCAGTATTCCTTGGATTTTTCTGATCTAAGAGGCTGCTTTCCCTTGGACCATGGCCAATCGAAGTTCTCCCTCCCTTTGATCTCCCTAAGGATGCGCAAATAACTGGTATTCAGCTTGGTATAGACTTGATCTTCAAATTTTCGATCATCTCTTCATCTATCATCCCTTCGTTCTTTCCTTTATGCGTTGGGATGCTCTTCTGTGATTCCTCTTTTGGACCCGCTGGCTTGATCCACGGAATTTGTACGTGTGGGACGTTGAGTATGAGCTCTGGGATTTTCACGCTGAATTTCTTCCAACCTTGCATGCTTTTCCATGATTATCCGGAGATCTCCTTCGGTGGTAGGGATGGTCCTGTGGATCTCAACAAACAAAGGACTCATCCTGTCCATCTCTCATTTGTAGCAGTTGATACTAACCACGGGATCTACATTGCCAATAGCTTGGCAAATCTTGTGCCATATATTAGTATATTCTCCGATGGTCTCTTTGTATTTCATCTCCAGCGAGAATAGTTTGTCCATGCCGGTATTGACAACCTTGTTGTACATGTATGTTGCTAGAAATTTTTCTGTGAGTTGGTCGTAGGAGTCGATGGAGTTTGATGGCAAATTATCAAACCATGACAACTCGGACCCTTTTAAACTTGATGGGAAGTATCTGCACAGTATGGAGTATTCGTTATCCCAACGGGCCATCATTCAATTATAATATCGAAGATGAGCCACAGGATCAGTTGATCCGTCATAGCAATCGAAAGCAGGAACCGAACATTTCTGCGGTATGGAAGCCCTGGCCAAGTGTGGAGTCAGCGGGGTAGTGTTTGCTTCCTTCATCACTTGCTCTAGTCTTCCACCTCACTTCCTTGTCTTTAGCTCCTTGATTTCTGCCAGCATCTCAGCACGCAGATTTTCCACTGCGGTCTGGTGCTCTTCATGAATGGTAGATTTTGCTCTTAGGAGGGTGGTACCGTCGTAGTAGTCCGAGTTCTCGGGATTGTAATCAGGGTATGATCTTTGGCTGCTCCTTGCTCCTCTTCGGTTCAATGGAAGCGGGTTGTTTGCGATCACCATTCTTCTATCTTGATTAGGTGCTACAGCCTTGGAGTTAGCTTCGTCGCGTTGGTTTTCTACCTCTGCGCTATGAATGATTCTTTCCTTGAGTGTTTGGTTCTCTTGTGCTAATATCGCCACAGCATCTGCGTATGACTTCTGGTTCTTCCTTAATTCTGTCAGCTCAGACATCATCTGAGCGGAATGATTTGGCCCTTGATTTGGTGTTTCTGCCCGCAATTGCTCATCGGCGACTATGGTTTGTTCCTCATCCACGATCTGTATTACTGGTTCTGGTAGATCTAACCGTGCACCTTGGGACCCCGACGGTTGTTGTGAGGGTTGACCTGCTATTAGAAGCGGTTGCTTGGCTGGAAAAGGTATGTTATGTTCGTTGGTTAAGGGAATCCCATAGAGGGGTTGTTGTATTCCTGACTCTGCTACGACTTTATGATGTTCCTGTAGTTGAGCATTGGTTACTCTGGGAGCTCCAACTTTGGATCCGCCGGCTCTTGAAGCTCCTGCTTTGGCTGCCGCGGCATTTACTGCGTTTGCTGCGATGATGTTGGCATTGATGGGGGCCGTACTTTCTGCATTATCCTGCGCCCTATCCGCTGCCTTCAGCTTTTCACCTCTCTGCTTACTCCTAGTTACCACTGGGGTTGTCCTTGGCATCTCTTTTGACGAAGCTTTTGCCTTCCCGACATCTTTGCTTTTCTCCATCTTTTAATATTTTCCTGAAAGAGAGAGAAAAAAAAACACGAAGACAATGGGCCCCACGTGATATCTATTAGCGTTTTGAGTTCTCAAAGGTGTAAAATCTTGAAGATACGAAAGGCGCCCATCTATGTAGATGACCGCAGATCTGTTCGAAGTTTTGATTTTCAACGACGTGAAAACTTAGAAAATATGTGTATCAAAGACGTGAAAACTTAGAAAATGCATGAAAAATCAGATCTACTTAGATAAACGCGGATTTGTTCATAATTTTGGTTTTCAAAGGTGTGAAAACTTAGAAAATGCATGAAGAATCAGATCTACTTAGATAAACGTGGATCTGTTCATAATTTTGGTTTTCAAGGATGTGAAAACTTAGAAAATGCATGAAAAATCAGATCTACTTAGATAAACGCGGATCTGTTCATAATTTTTGTTTTTGAAATCATGAACGGAAAAAACCGTAGTGTTCTATACATCGTTATTTTCAGAAAACGAAGCCTGAAACAAGTCACGGGAGAAGATAAATCTTTTACCGGGATGAAGATCCCTGTTTCTAGCGCCAGATTGTGAACACAGAGATCAATGTCATCTGAGTATTCACAAATAATGCGCGCAGACTCATGACAATACAGTAAATAAGCTGCGCCTGAGGGGAATGGATTGGTTATGTCGAATCCTTGACTCAGAGTTCTAATATTCTTCCTCGTCTCATCAACTACAATCATTGTTCTTAACTCATACAATAAGATAAATAGTGGATGAAGTATAAAATGTACGAACATGATATACCATAAGTATCGAATTGAACATATAAAGTATAAATGTATGAACATAGACGAAACGATTAACTTATATGATTCTCACTCAGATCTCTGTCTCCAGGATTGAGTTTTTCATTATATGTGTGAGGATTACAGAAATAGTCGAATGACTTTGAGACCAATATAAGCCTGCGTAGCAGGAGGAACTTCACTTACACTTTCTCTATCTCTCTTTCTCTCTCCTCTTCTCTTCTCAATGTTTTCCGCCCCCCTCTTCACTTGGGAGAGAGGGGTATTTATAGGGTGGTTACGTGGGGTCCACTTCTGAAGCCCGTTATAACCTTATCCTCTTGTGTCTTGTGCCGCTTACGCAGAGGTCTTCGTGTTCTCGGTTCTCTCTGCGTGTTCCGTTTGAATATTCAGTGCTATCTGCGCTTCCTCCACAGGCTCACTGACACGTATGTTGTTTGAGGGTATTTAATGTGGGTAGTTGAGATGTCTGTCCGCGGTAGACGGCTGTCCTCTGTCCCTGTCTTGTCTGCGTCAGTCTGACTATCCCCAGCCGTAGATCTTAGATCTTTCTGGGGATATGATAAAGTGACTCATGGGTTATCCTCCAGTGCTTCGCAGTGTTCTAGTGTTTCTGTCTC
Organism: Papaver somniferum; assembly: GCF_003573695.1. Classification (NCBI taxonomy): domain Eukaryota; kingdom Viridiplantae; phylum Streptophyta; class Magnoliopsida; order Ranunculales; family Papaveraceae; genus Papaver; species Papaver somniferum. Next base: position 24,183,575 of record NC_039368.1, on the reverse strand, counting down.
CTCGATCCTCTACCGTTGGATCTGGTGGGCGGCGACGCTATCTTGACAAGGCGCGTCTCTTGGCTGTCCACGTGTGATATCATATCTTGATGTTCTCAGCCGCATGTCCTCCACGTGTGTCTTTGTGGACACGTGGCGGAAGATGAAATGTGTACCTCCACTACGAGAGAAAAAATTCTTTAATGCATTGCATTTGGTAAAAAGATGGACAAAGAAAACAAAAAGTAAAGATAACATAAGATCAGTATAAATGAAGAACACTGATTCGAAGACGATGACTTCATTAGTACACTGCCTCTTATTACATTTTTCATCAATTTGGTAACACCACAACCATGTTTCCCCAAACAACAATCAATTGATATACTGAGCAGCCTCTTATTTAATATTCAAGTACAAAATACATGAACTCAAACTTAACAGTTTACAGAATTTTAAACTTAGATAGTGTAAGGAGGTGGTTTAGGCAAGTCCTTAACAAGACCACACATGGTGTAGTTGTCAGGAATGTTGTATTCATCTCTGAGAGATCGAGCCGGTGAAAGAACGCTGAAGTACATTTGCTGACCCAAGTAGTACTTTTCCCAAAGGTTAGACCTCAAGTTCCACAAACCAGCATTATCGAAGGTAAGCATGATGGCAGCCCAAGTACCAGGGTAGACCTGGATTGTGTGCCTGCTTACAGCATCGAGCAAGTTGTAGTTCTTTCTCTTCTCTGGAGTCCATTTTCCTGCTTCAATTGCAACGGCGAAGAACGAGTACCCGTCCAAGTGGTATGATTGCATTGACTTCTCGTGGTTTTCGAATATGATTTCAACAAAGTCACGGAAAGTTGCGTTAAGAACGTTGGGTGAGACAGTGATCTTGGTTTCACTCTCTGCGGTTGGCTCGTCAACAATTGTGTTGTACTTGAAGACCTTCTCGGGTACTTGGAAGTATTCAGCAATCTTGAGAGGAGTCTCTGGGTTGGTGTGTGAAACACCGTTAATGGCATATCGAAGCTTGCCGTCAACCTTTGAAGCAGAGTTAACAATCTTGATGGTGCGGGTAATGTTGATACCACCATAGTGGTATGAACCTTGTGGGTTGGGACGAGCAGCACTGGCAGTAAGGTTCCATCTGAAAGAACGGAATTGATTGAGTGACCAGATGAGACTAGTTGGTGCCTCTGGAAGAACAGGAGAAGCAGGGGCGCTGCTTCCTTCGTAACGGATCAAACCGGTGGCATTGGTGCTCTCCTTGATGAATCTTGAAGAAGCAACCATGTAGTAGTCTCTTGGTTCTTGATCAGCTGTAACCAAAACTGAGTAGCACTGACCAACATGAACGTCAAGTGAATCGTAGGTGTTCTGAACAACGTGGGAACCGTCCATCTCAACCAACTTCATCGTATGACCTTGGATCCTGAAGTTCAATGTGCTCTTGATACCAACATTGCAGATTCTGTACCTGTAGGTCTTACCAGGCTTCATGGAGAAGAGTGGTTCGTTCTTGTCAGCTCCTTTACCGGACTTACCGTTAATGAGGACACCGTCGGGTCTGTTAATAGATCGACCGCTGTCCAAAACACTCCTTAAGGCTTTGTGGTCAGTAGTGTACCAATCACCAATGAGGACGGTGTAGTCGTCTTCGGGATCAGCAAAGGGAACAGGGATGAGGAGACGGCTGTTAACGCGTAGACCACCGAAACCACCGGCAGCTTTGTGGAAAGCCGTGCTAGGGAAGTAAAAGTAACTACCGATCTGATCCTTAACCTGGAAATGATAGGTGTAGTTAGTACCAGGTTGGATTGGGCAGGTAGTCCCGGGCATACCATCTTGCCATGAATTCTTCCTGTGTTGAATACCGTTCCATGAGAATAGAACTGGCTCATCAAGGTTGTTGAAGATGTTGATGACAATGTTGTTGTTGGTGGTGGAGTTGATGTTAGGACCAGGGAACTGGTTGTTGATGAGAATGCCTTGTTGTGGGACTCCAAGTGGTGAGATGGTGCCATAAGTAACATTCCATGTAAAGAAGAGATATGGATCTTCAGCTCTGATCAAAGCAGTTGTTGATAAACAGACCAACAATGCAAGAAATGCACTTGCTCTAGCAGCCATCTCGTTGATCTTACTTTTTCCTTCCCTAGCAACCTCAAAACCCTCTCCTTTTTTTATAATTATTTAAGGAAAAAAAAAAGAAAAAAAAAATAGTATACAATTATTCCCTTAAAAAAAGAGTTAATGAAAACTCTGTTTTTAAGTGATGAATTAAGCAGGTCGATGTCTCTCCTTTTATATGATGAGTTTGTTGAAGAGGAAGAACTCTTGTTCATTCAAATGCGCGAGTTTCGTATGCCACTGAAATCCTTGAATCTCTCTATTGCTTTTTTTATACAAAGCATCCTTGAATTATTCTGTCTTTTTCTTTTTTTAAACAAAACAAATCCTTGAATTTCTCTCTTTCTAAGTATACGTTGTACGTTCCACGTTAGGGGATGGTCGAATTAGATGTGATTGCATGTACTCTAAGCAATTAGCAACCTGTACAAACGTGTTCGGTTTGATATTCACATCACAATTAACATGCGGGGAGGAAACCCAAGTTGTAACTGCAGGGTCGGCTTTATTAATTTTGGCGCCCGGAAGCCTATTCTCAAAATATGCTCCATAATGTATCAACAAAAAAAACAAATGAAAATATATGCCCTATAAGTGCACTTTTATTTATTTTTTATCAAATATATAAGTCCATGGGCCAACCATCGCTTGATTTACAACATTTAAGCAACAATCGTATAGAGGGGATGAGACAAATGAAAATATATGCCCTATATGTTGTTGTTGGCATTCAAGAAAAGCCAGCAACAACATCCAAAGCTAGTGACGACGGAAATTGGCAATGTTGTAGCTAATATGGATGGGAATGAGATAGATGCGGTGAATGAAATAAATGGCGAGCACTCTATTGCTATGAATGAAACAAATGCAGAGTTGGACGGATACATTTTGAAGGGAAATGAGAATGGAGATGGAACTAGAGAAGATGGGACAGATGAAAATAGGATTGAGATTCCTATCTCTAATGTGGTGCAAGCTCATACGGAAAAGCAACCAGCTAATCCTAGTACAACATATGGGAAGGTGACTGAAGTTGGCAATTTAGAGACAGAGTCTCAAACGTTAGAAAAACATTGGACATATGCAAGAAGGCGAAAGAACTTAGGCAGACAGGGTATTAAACCAAAGCAAGCAGCAACCAGTTATCTTAATCCTTTTGATATCTTATCTCAAGAAGGAGACTCTACTAGTTTGATGATGAGAACTTCTGGAAACGGGGAAGAAGACTGTGGCAGTGAACCAATGGATGAAATAGAGAATAATGTGACAGTGGAGACTTGTGAAGAGTCAAATAAAGAATCTGAATTTGGAACTGACAAGGAGAATGAAAGGTATTCAAGTGATGAAGAAAGAACTGGAAAATTGAAGATTCTCAAGGATATATCTATTAGACAACCCATACCAAAAAACCAACAGGTGGAGAATCTTTTGAAGGTAAGTGCATTACTTGGAATCCAGGGAAGTAAAAAGGATGAAACTAAAAACATCTTTATTGAAATTGTTGAAAAACATAAGAGCGACAAAACAGCGACTGATAGAGAACTTGCGAAGCTAGTTGGAAAGGAGAGCAACAAAATGAGAACCTAAGCAGGGGTAAGAGAACTTCTGCTAAAAAGAAGAAATAGCCGCAAGGTGTGTTAGTCACTCTATGTAGCTTGCGGTTGTTTTTATGTGTTTTTTTTTGTTTGTTGATGTGCTGTGAGGCATTTTTCCTCGGGGTTATTTGTGATGCCTTGCATTTGCTTAGAACTTTGTGCTCCTAGAGTGCCTCTTCTTCGGTACCTTCTTTTTTTTCCATTTCAATAAAATTTTGACCTTTATCCGTCACAAAAAAAAGCAACAATCGTATCCCACTTGAATAAAATGCAAAACGTATTGGCATTAAACAACAACGAAATTACACCAGACTTAACAAGAATTATGATATCGTGATCTTGTAATTCCCTCCAAAAACTCTATTTTTTCGTCTCTTTCCTGTCAACTAAATAACAACATAAGGTAGTATCTCCCAAATATTTCTGATTTTTCCTCTCAAAGGATTTTGATTCCAAAACATAAAATTACGAAGAAGTGATTTGTTCACTACCTAAGGGGTTTTAAGGGTTTCAATGAAATAGTACCAAACCTTCATTCAAAATTGACAGTGAGAGTATGCGATGTTCATCTTCCTCTTCAAATAGTACCAAAAAGCAACACTGACATCTTCGTCCGGATATCTTTCTACCAATTTTTTCTTTTTTTGCAAAACTTTCTGCATCTAGAGTGATCATGTTAGTTGTTCCACTAGAGTCTTGAATTTGGCATTGATAGATAACATTGTTTGACAAGGAACTTGTGAGGTCCATTGAATTGCATCTTCTTCGTATCTGAAAGTTGGAGGTGTACCAAGTATTTTCATTAATTCAAGATGACATGATTTTTGTATGTCGGAGTTTGGGTTGAGAAGTTGTAACTGTAAGTTTCCTTGATCATCTGTACATTTTGAAATTGTGCCCCATTTTGTTCTTGCTTTCTTGTACACAGTTGGAAATGAATCTTTTAATGTAGCTGCAATCAGACATTGATCATGCTAAAAGTAAAAAAGTTTTGTCATTGTTTATAGGTAATTCCATATTTTGATTCCAAAATTCCTTTCCATAGTCCTCTTTCCTTGTGCAATGTTCATCTCCACTAGAATTAAAGTGTCTGCGTATGAGCTTGTTCTTTCTTCCATAATCTTTGTTTTTCTTCATTGTACCTCCGTATCCACTTTGACAAGAGAGTTTTTGTTGGCCCTCTAAGCTAGCAGCTGACTAATCCAAGAGATTAACTGAATAAGAGATACTAAAAAAATTTAAATCATTTACTTAAATATTCAATTAAGAAAACTGCTATAACGCTTAACCAAAAAAACTAACCCCTCTCAGAAATATATATATACATGAATGCCTCTCAAATGATACATATTTCATAGTCATTTGGTTTACAAATAAAATATACAACATAATAAACATAGCAGAAGTTAACCAACTAACGAACTCAACCGTTGAAGCTTCCACTGCGCAACTCTGATCTGTCTCTGAAACTGAAAGTGGGAATGGGTGAGCACATCATCCCTAAAAGGGTGTCCAGCAGGAATAACATTTAACTTTCAAGTAATCATGGAAATATTTAGAAAACAATAATGTTTTTCCAAACATTAAAAAGTGACCGGGTTCAGGGTTCAGGGTTCAGGGTTAAGTCACTGAAATAAACAAACATGTATATGGACAAACTCCTTCTTCAAACAATGTATAATATCCGTGCTAACCACACTCAATAGCTGCTATTGATATCACCAAGACCATGATGACCCACTCTAAGCATAAAAACATAATTCATGTAGGTATAAATGTGAAGGAGCGTATCATATATACCATACGTGGAAATTCTCATTTCCCGTAACAATTCATATTGACAACAAAACATTACAAGTCCTTTCCAAACCATGGAAAGATTAACAGAATCAACAGGATTATCGTAACGCAAATTTAACAAAGCATGGAAAGCACAACTAGACAATGCATGAATTCATTAAATATAAACTTTTGTAAATGAAAACATCATTGGTTACAAGAGAGTCAAAAGTATTCCCACCTCTTTTGATGACAAGCCACACCTACCTCGAGATCCACGATCCACTGGTTCATCCTTTGAATCGATCGTTGTTAATACAGACTAACTGTTAATCACACAAGAAGTCTAAGAATCTAGCCAAAAGGCTTACACAAGAATCATACAAGTCTATCTAACAGTTTTAAACCCTTTTATTACTTTACACTTTTTCATCCTCTATCTTGAACATGGATAAGGTTCAATTGGATTGGATCTATAGTCCATTAGCTAAGTCTTAAGAATACCTAAAACTTTGCAGAAGGAAGCTAAATCGGACCTTATAAGGTCCAAAATATCAAACTAAGAAAACTAACTCTAAGCCCAAGTCCACTAAACAGGCCCACTAACCAAAGGCTTGATCCAACTGGTCAACAAACGGTCTCTAATGGTCAGGTGGGTCAACTAACGGTCAACGTCTAAGTCCGGGTCAAGTCAATGGCCAAAAGTCCAACACGGTCAAACTGAGTCAAACCGATTCAACTCAGGTTACATGGTTAACTCGACTCAGTCAGATGGTCTGGGTCAGGTAAGTCAGCTAGACTGACTGGGATAGCTAACATGCCTAAACTCAATTTACAGACTTCATTTCAAATTCTACTTCATTAACATTTCAAATTTACCAAATTAGAATTATACATTCATTCTTAAACAACTTTGAATTTCAATTACAAATGTAAACTAAGTTTACCTGCAAATGCAGTAGCAATCTTTTCCTTAAGGATTCAATCAACACTTTCATTTAAATCGCATTCCTAATACCAAATCAAACCCAAAACATACAACCCAACTCAGCCTATACAAACACAAACTCCAAGAGTTCCACATAAATCACAACTACTTCAACTGAGTTCAGCTCCATGCCTTCACCACATAACCTCTTCCTTATCCTCAATTACACTCGCACCTGCTATTACCATTTCAGTTCACAGCCAAGTCAACTCGAACAATTGTAACTCTAACCCTGAACTTGTACCAATCTGCATCGCCGACAACTTCAGCTCAAACATCTTATCAACATAATCAAGTTCTAGCAACTATGACACTACCAACTTCTGTCCTGCAGCTCAATTGAAACCACAACACTTTCTTACTTCATCACAACTCTGTTATTCCCTGCATCTGACAGTTTCATTCAACAAATACAACTCCACACACACTCTTACAATTCATTCATTTTGTTCGGTCACAACCAACTCATTTCACAAACAGTACCACTAATCTTTCACCTTATACACATCCAAACTTATCTCCATTTCAACTGCCACCACAAACCAGTTTACCTCCAACTCCATACCCACATCAACCTCAGCTGTTCTTCTCCATTTCAATTAAAACTCAAAACAAGTCGAACCCATTTCTAGTCTCCAATCTGTAATCAACATACATTCATTTCAGCTCAACCTGCAAAACCAGATTAATTCTAATTCCATCTTCAACGTATACATGCAGATCAAAATAAACCTAAACCACAACCATATACAGTTTCATTCCATATCAGCTCAATTCATAACTTCATAAGCATTCATAAACACTCTACAATGAATATGAATAATTCTTTCAAATCAATTAAGTAAAACAATTACCTCAAAGCTTCTCTGAACTTGAATCAGTCTTCGAATCAACACCACCAGTTCTCAATTAAACCCTTACTCCCAAATTAAATCATGCTTCAACGTTAACTCTTAGTTCAGTTCAAACCCACCTTTAATCATTCATCTAAATCTTCAATTTCATCTTCTAAATATTCTCTGAGTTCTTCTTTCAAACTCTATTTACTAAATTCTTTCTTCCAAACAACCCAATACCCAATTCTAATTCAATTTGAATCTTCCCAATCAATTCTCTCTTCAAGAACTATGACCGGTTTAATCAAGGCAGAAACCCTAATTCCTCAAATCTTAATAGAATCAACACCACCTCGTCAATCAATCAATAACCCATTTAATCTTCATCTACCAGAAACTCAATACACTGATTAACTCCACGAAATCTCAAAAACCTAATTCTGATTCTCTAATTCACCTTTTCATCGCATCTAAATCATCTGCTTCAACCAACACCACCAGTAACATCTATTACTTGATCAGAATCACCTTCCCCTGATCTCAACACCCCATTTCATCACTCAAAACTCGAACAGAAGAAGAATAGAGGAAAAACAGAGAAGGACCAGAAGAAGAAAGAAGAAACGAGTAGATAAGAAGACTTAAGAAAGAAGAAAAAAAAAAAGAGAGTAACAGGGGGTTAGTTCAGGGTTCAGAGGGAGAGTTCGAGTGATTTTAATGTATTTAAATCCCTAGAGATTTAGAGGGAGTGTACGGGAGTCTAGACAATTTAGGGGACTTTAACCCTAACTCCCCAGAAATTTCTTGTTTTTTTTGAGAGATTTGGTCCAAGCACAAAAATATCATGAAACTCCCTCAAACTCCCCCAAATTGTAAACTCCGTATAACTCTAGTGTTTTGCGACTAACAGGGAGTTTAAGAGATTCTAATCAAATCTCTCACTACTAACAGAGATTTTAAATTTTTTTGATAAACTCCCCCACGACTAACAGGAAATTTACCAACTCTATTGAAATACATTGAAATCTCCCACGACTAACACCCTATAAGTTTATCTTCACGGTACGGCTAAGGATAAGGCCAACCAAAAATACTAAAGGCGCCCGAAACTTGGTACGGGCAGCCAAGGCGGCTAAGCTGCAAGAAGACTATTTTTCCCTTCAACAAATCAGATGATATCTTCTTCGTCCGGTATCCGAATGACACGTTCGAGTAATCTAATTCGCATAACTTTTCGAGATCTATCCAACGGTACTAAATTCGTATCTAGATCGTTGTTAGATTAATTTCTATTATTTAACGTTCGTGTTAAACTAATCGAGTTATTAACGGTTAAATCGTATCTTAACTGGTCTAATAGCGTTGACGAGCTTGAGGGTCTTTACAGTTTTTTTTTTTTTGCATATTTCAGATTCCTCAATCCAGGTCCACCATGATTCTTTGATCTGCACACATTTCCTCATGCCACCCAACACTTCTTTAATCGGTTATTCCTGGTACCCTACATAAATCTTTTTAAGATATTGTTCATCTTCTTTTTCACAAGTATTGATTGAGTCAACATGGATAAATAATAGAGAAGGAGATTAGAGAGAACTTTTTATTTAGGTGATTCTCCCTGCCTTTGTCAAATACCTTTTTTTTCCATTGAGCTAATTTGGTTTTCATTCTTTCCAACATTGTGTCCCAGACACAAAAAGCTATCTAGGACATCTGCTCCAAAGGTAGTCTAATGTATTTGATGGTAGCTTCTTTGTTGTGCATCCCATTTTTTTAGCTAACTCATTAGTTCATCTGCTCCAATACTAACCATTGTGCTTTTATCCATGTTCAGAATTAGTACACCTGTTACCTCCTTGACGTTAGTGTTGAAGAAGATTAATGTGTCAAATGGGGTTATTACAATCCCAGTGGGAAAAACTGTAGAACCCTCAAACCATCTATCCTGATTTTCTTTTTGAAGTAATTTAGTTAACCATCCCTAGATTTCTCCCCCTCGAGCATGCTTAACTGCAGAGTTTTCTGCCAAGTCTGGAGTCAATTGTGCTGAAAATGTCTCTGTATAATGTAGACGTTCCTTGCCTCTTATGAGACCAATATATAGCATAAACTTCCAATATACTCTCCCGCCCACACAAAATCTACATGTCCCTAGTTGTATCCCAACTATCACCTATATTGTTTCTCACTTACCCAATGCGGTTATCCAGCATTGTGGAAATTTTTAACGGCACTACTGCGGTTATCCAGTAAGTTTCTGCTTGTGACTACTCCTGGCGAAGAACGCTTAAATGAGAAGTTTTTCTCACAACTTACTCAGTATCCCCATCAGGACTTGGTGTTACGAAAGGATAAACCGGTATCTATATTTCATTCGGCTGCATACCTGCCGAATCGGGATATTACATACCACCACCTTAATTAAATTGGAGTCGTCCCTGGGTTTGGAATATATAAAAGACCAAATCCCGTTTCCTTCCCCTCATGGGACTAGTACTTGACATAACATGTCTAGCATACGCTCTCATCCTAGACAGATTACCCATCATCGGCTCTGATACCATTTGCAATGACCTATCCCTTCACCTATACTATCTCCACTTAGCCTATACAGTTTTCAACGAGCACCGCTGTGGTCATCCAGAAGCAGCTTCCCAGGAGATCACCCATCCCTGGATTGCTCCTGCCCGATCATGCCTAACTGCGGAGCTTTCTGCCAACTCTGAAGTCAATTATGTTAAAAAGGCCTCGGTATAATGTAGACGTATCTTGCGTCTTGTGAGACAAGTATCTGGCATAACCTCCCATCATACCTTCTCACCCGCGTACAAGAAATTCGTCCCTAGTTTCATCTCAACTATCACCGATATCGTTCTCACTTATCCACTGTGGTTATCCAGCAGTATCTGGCATAACCTCGCATCATACTATCCCAACCGCGCAGAAGCGACCCATCCCTAATTGTATCCCAACTATTACCGATATTTTTCTCACTTATCCATTGCATTTATACAGCAGTATGGAATTTTTAATGGTACTATTGCGGTTATCCATAGGTTCCTAAAAAAGGTCATCCATCCTTTGACAGTTCCCGGCCGAGCACGTTTGATTGTGATGTTTTTATCACAACTCACTCAAGTGTACCCTCATCAGGCCTCTGTGTTATGAATGACTAACCATTACCGAGATCACCCATCCTGTTACCGTTCCCGGACGGGCACGTTTAATTGCGAAGTTTTTGTCACAACGCACTCAAGTACACCACCCACTTTTTTTGTTTGGCAACCTGTATGGAAAAAACCTAATAAAATTGCAAGTAGACTAACTTAATTATACTTGACAATATAAATGTAGAGTTTACAGTCACTATTATATGGACGTATTTACTAAGATTGAGTACATATTACTTATGTAAATCATATTAAAAATATAAACAATATAATGCGGAAAGGGAAAAACACAAGACTCCAGAATTTTTGTTAACGAGGAAACCGCAATAGCAGAAAAACCCCGGGACCTCATCCAGATTTGAACACCAAATTATAGTAAGACGCTACAAACACTAGCATACTTTCATACTTCGGACCGGAATGTAGTTGAAACCGAATCCACCCTCCAAGTGATTTAGTTCAGTCACGCTCCTTACGTCTATTGAACCTCACAAGTATCTACGCAATTAATTCCCTTAGCTGACGTCCTTTACAACCTAAGAGTTGATTCAGATTCAGTGAATACTTTTGACACCAATCTTCCTCTAACAGATAAATATATTTGATTTCCGTTTAGATCAAAGATCAAGGCTTGGAAATTTGTTTGCAATAGAAAAAGCTAGCAAACTTCACAAATCTGGAACACTTACACTCACTTAGATGAGAAGCCTGGATTCTTTTCCACCTCTCAAAAAAAAATCTTCAACTTATCAATTAAGAATAGTTTTCAGATATCTATGTTGAGGAATCACAAAATTTGAGACGAAGAGAGCTTTGTGATTACTATCTATCTTTCCTGAAAGAGATTACGAAAACCTCGATAATAAAAAAAAGAAAGATCAGGATACACGAACTATCAAGGTAAAATATAGTCGGACCTGGTTTCACGAATGCTCGAAGCTAAGTATTTTAGTCGTAAATCTAATAACGTTCCACAAAGGAAACTTAGGTCAATAAAGAATGACTATAGTTATCCACTAGGACACACATTAAGTGTCAGGGATCGAATTCCTTAGTTGAAAAAAACATCTCTATCTATGGTTTTTCAAGATTGAGGGTTGCTTAGAATTCAAGTTAACAAAACTTGAGAATCAAGGAAACACTTTATGTGTTTAGATGAAGCTCTAATTAGGGTTTCGTGTAAACATGTGAGAAATTGATACAATAAAGAATATACACTATGGTCTAGTTACGGAACCATGTACAATGATCGTTCTATACTGGCAAATATGCATTTCAAACTATAAGTAAATTGATGTTCCTTTAAACACCTAAGAGTTTAATCATGATGCACACACATATCAATTATGTCTTAAAATTGTTTAAGAGATTCGTAGAAATGCTAAATATATTTAAAAAAAATAAGTCTTCGAGGATCTGCTAAAGTTTTCTTGGACCGTTTGTGAAATGATTCGTGAACCGTAAGGCTATTTCACGAGTCAGGGTGCTAAGGTTCGTGGATCGGATTCGCCAACCCTACTCGGTTCGAGAAATCAAATGTAAATTTTTTGCGAACTGGGTTCACCAACCGTACTCCAGTTTATGAATTCATATAGAAACAGTTCGTGATTAGGTTCGCTAACCTTGAGCGTTTTATATTAACATCAATAATCAGTTCACCACGGTTCGTGAAATGTTCCCAACTGAACTTGCGGTTCGCGAACTGGTTCGCCAACCTTCCCTGTAATTCTGAAACTCACATACTTATGGTTTGCGAAGTGGTTCACGAACCTACCCTGAGTAGGAATATTAAAAGTTCTGAATTTCTCTTTTGATGTTTGAAACATTCCCAAACGATAAAATCATTTGCATGGGAAATTTTTAATTGATCCACAAATGAATTCTTGAACAAGAAATTAGTTTGAACAATATTTTTAAATATCTTTGAACATCTATGCTCGATTCATATTTCGATATTTTTAACAAGACAAGCTTGACTCGAAATTTCTTATTTGTAAATCTACTAAAAGTCATATGACATAATATGAAAAGATAGAATGGTAAGATAGTGAGTAAAATATAATGGTTCAATCTTTACATACCTAACTAATGAAGTTCTTCAAATGTCTTCGTAGATCTTCAATCATCGAGGGTGATATCTGATACCCAACTACCAAACTCAAACCTAGTCTGAGATTTGAGTTAATAAACTAGAAATCAAGATATATTTTTGATCATCTAACACTGAAAACAAGATTTAGATAACAAGACTTGTGGGTTCAACCGAGCATTGGTCTAACAATTACCTATATTCCATTGGGCGTAGCACAATGTAGTTAATATCGTTCGTACGGGCTAGTAATATCGAAACTTATCGTGTATCGTCTTTAACTTAAAAAATACGCAAAATATCTTTGATACATGAATATTCCAATTACATCGGTCGTATCAGCCACAATATCGACCGATAATATCGGCAAGGATACAAATATAGTTCTTAACAATGTTTTTTTTGTTTTTTTTTTGTTTAAAGTTTTCTTCCCATATAAATTCTGTGTTTAGGGATGCTTGGTTATCAAGTTAGACTAGTTTAATGATGTAGTTTTTACAGTGATAAGTAGCGAATTCGTTTCTCGGACTTGGGAAGATATTGATTTTAGACTTAATAAAAGAAAATATTAAAACTAGCAAAAATATGCAAAAGAAGGTAACAATATTAAGAGTTACTAGGACTCAGGATTCCACCAAACTTATGTTCTTATGGTTCAATTATTAATTCTTTGACAATTATAGCTCCAAAAATAATAACTATTGACTCTAAATCTTTGCCAAGGTAGATTTTATAAAACATTAATTGTAAATGGTAAGCATGGGTTATCAAAACACCTAAGCTAAGCATAACCCATCAAACTAAATCACAACAAATTAATTTAAAATCATAATTCAAATGATATTAATGCAAAAGTCACAAAAAGAATTTAATAAAATTACCATAGTGTTGAGAATTGGCTTCCTCCGTCATCCCAGTGGTGGGGTTTAGCTCCTCATATTTTTCACACGCTTAAAAGAATTTTTCATTGCTAAAAAGTGCTTACAAGAGGTGAAAATAGAGAAGAAGAATAAAAACAGAAAACTGTAACTTTTATAAGTGTTGCAGAGCAACTGTTACAATACCGACTGTCTTTTACAGGCTTATGTTCTTCGTGTTCTTGAGTTTCTTAAGTAGTAGAAACCTTTCATGCGAGCTCTTATTTATTCTCTGCAGCACTCTGTTCTTTCCCCAAACTCTCGATGCCCCTCTCAGGCATCCCAACAACTCTTTAATATCTAGCAGGGCCTTCAAATCTCCTCATAACTCCCCAATTCTTCTTACAATAAAGAGAAGATATTTTTCATCTTTTTGTTTCCATATTACGGAATTCATTTCCCTGTTTACATACTCCATGGATCATACGGAAGCTAAGATCATCCAAACACGATTTGAGGAAGTCAAACACACGCCAGAAAGAGTAATCCTCACCAAATCCCGTGATTGTCCAACAACACCTGAGTCACTCTGTTTTATTCCATACGATCCAGTCCAACTTAGTCGAATCAGAACACCATAACAAGCCTTCTTGGGCTTAACAGACCCAAATAAGTCCAAACCCGTGATTGAATCCCTTCTAATCCTTCCTACAATTCGAACTCAACTTTGCCAGTGACTGCAACAATTTTTCCCGATTATCCAGCCAATTATAGACAAATGAAAAGACATTACCAACCCTGTTTGGCCCAGATTAACAACCCTAATCAATATCAGCCATTTAGTCTCGCTAACACATCTTCAATTTCAAAACCCTAATTCTGCCTGTTTGAAGAACATTTTTCCCGCCAAAACGCAGATTCAATATGTTGAAGATGAGGTTCTCTTTAACTACTGATGGGGTGTGAATAGCAACTGGGGTGAAAATAATGATTTTTGGGGTGCATGTAGTAACTTTCTTGGGTGCCTTTAGTACTTCCTCCCAGGAGTGCAAATACAACTTTTCGAGCCAATTTCTCCATAAAAGATTATTTCACCAAAAACACCTAAAAATACATAAAATAGCAAAATAAGCACAAAATCGTGTACTAACATTATAGAGAATTGAGAAAAAAAATAGACACATAAGTGCGTCTATCATTTAATTGGTGTTTTTACATTATAAATGTCTTTCATTAAAACTTTGGGTAACATATAATGGGCATCTACCTATAAATTATTGAAAATGTGGGGGCACCTAAATACACCACCAACTTTTTCTTAGGCAACCTGTATGGACTAAACTCAAACACAATTCTGAGAGTTACAACTATGAATCTCAATCATGAATTATTTGGAGAGTTTATATCTCTTTCTCTCACAATCAATATGTAGACGGAGACAAGTCTGTGAACCTGATTATACGGTGAGAGTACTTGGACGATTCCAAAGAGAAGTATCTAAGATCAATCAAGTCGTATCCAACAATTACGATGGACGTATCTACTTTGATTGATTTACGTACAACTTATGATATTTCAATTATAAAGATAAACAATATAATGTAGAAAAAGAAATAACCCAGACACCAGAAATTTTGTTAACAAGGAAACTGCAAATGCATAGAAACCCCAAGACCTT
This sequence comes from Papaver somniferum, assembly GCF_003573695.1. Taxonomy (NCBI): domain Eukaryota; kingdom Viridiplantae; phylum Streptophyta; class Magnoliopsida; order Ranunculales; family Papaveraceae; genus Papaver; species Papaver somniferum. The sequence goes on along the minus strand of NC_039368.1, from coordinate 24,168,481 downwards.
GTCCATATTTGAACACCAAACTGTATTAAGCCGCTACAGACTCTAGCCTAGTATCAAAACTTCGGACTAGAATGTAGTTGAGACCGAAACTAGCGTCACATTGATTCAGTTATAGTCGCGCTCCTTACGCCTCTTGGATCTCGCAAGACTCTGCGCAATTCATTCCCCTAGCTGGCGGCCTTTACAGCCTAAGAGTTGCTTCAACTCAATTGAAGACTTTAAACTAATATGTCTCCCACTGATAAGCCTATATGTGATTTTCGGTCGGATCAAAGATCAAGGTGAGATATGAAATCATTTGCAATAAACAAAGTCTAGAAAACCTCATCCGATACTTACGAATCCCGAAGAGAAGCCTAGATTATTATTCACCTCACAAGTAATTCCTACTCTGATTTAAAAAAAAAAAAAAGAATCTTTATAGAGGAATGTAGATGTGGAATCATAAAGTCTGAGACGAAGAAACTTTGCGATTTCTGTCTATCTCGCATGTTAGAGTTAAAGGCTCAACTGTTAGATCATAGCTCGGTTGAACCCACCAAGCGTTGGTATGTCAAGTTTGGTTGTCATATTTTAGTGAATCAAAACTCCTTTAAAGAGTCGCTTGATTATGTACTAGAGTCAACTTCGTATAGGTTAGCCTGACAGTATTAGGATATGATACATTACAAGTATTGCAAAGACTTTAAGAATATTAAGAAGCTACAACGACAACATCATCCTTCCACTTAAGGTTAGTGATATTTGACTTGAACTATTTCATTCCCTAACATACCTTTCAAGTCGTGCATATTGAAAACAAAATTGCTAAGCATATTTGAACTCTAGATAAACATAGTATTAAGGAATACAATAGGAGGTTTATTGCTTAACCATTAAACTTTGTAGATAAAACATCGCCATAATCATTTGAATGCTATTGTGATTATGTATCAGTATGAGGTGAGGATTTCATCATAGGGAACAATGTTTACATGTGTTCTAAGGAAGTAAGTTCATAAACTAGTGTGGGGAACCTATGTTTACATGGACATATGCAACACATTCAAGTTAGATAGAATATATATGTGGGGAACCGATCCTAATACCTAGTCAACCGAATTTTGGAAAGCTAGTGTGACTATGCACAGTACTCACATGGAGGTCAAACCAAAACTTATTTTGGTAGAACCGTGAAACCCATGATTTGTGATTGTGATTGAGTGTAACGGTTCTACTAGATCACATATATTGGATTTTCCCCTTTTCCCAGTTTTGGTCAGACATAAAATCAAAAACCCGATCATACCATCTCAGGTGATTACTTAAGATCGGTTTCACTAATAAAAGTCATACAAATACATAAGTCAGGCCTTTGTGAATAGTTTTACCAAGAACACAAATAAGTCATGAACGTTTCTACTAAATCACACATATTGGATGTTCACAAGATATGCAATGAATAACAATCCCAATAACGCCTGGCGATTTCCTTTTCAATTCACAAACAAATTTATGAACTTACTTCCTTAGAACACATATAAACATTGTTCCCTAGGATGAAATCCTCACCTCATACTGATACATAATCACAATAGCATTCAAATAATTATGGCGATGTCTTATCTACAAACTTTAATGGTTAAGCAATAAACCTCGTATTGTATTCCTTAATACTATGTCTATCTAGAGTTCAAATATGCTTCACATTTTTGTTTTCAATATGCACGACTTGAAAGATACGTTAGAGAATGAAACAGTTCAATTCAAATATCACTAACCTCAAGTGGAAGGATGATTGTTGTCGTTGTAGCTCCTTGCTTCTTCACATCTTCAAGTCTTCGCAATACTTGTAATGTCTCATATCCTAATACTTTCAAGCTAAGCTATACAAAGTTGAATCTAGTACATAATAAAACGACTCTTAACATGAGTTTTGATTCATTAAAATATGACAACCAAACTTGATATACCAACGCTTGGTGGGTTCAACCGAGCTATGCTCTAATGCCTTGTGGTAGATTAGATTGATTAGTTGTGTAGATCGGCATGAATACAATTCTTTGTGATTAAAAGTATTGATTGCAATCTTAACAATTACCTTTGGTAGTTGAGAATAAGATAGATCTAAGAACCTGACGAAGGATTTTATTGAGATAAACAGAAGAGCCTTTGTCGAACTCACATCACTTGGTTAAAAAGAGTTGCTACCAAAAAGATTTGTTGTTTCTTTACTGTTTGGAACATGAACCAAAGGAATTGTTCCAAGTACGTGACTTATTCATAAGTTGGAGGCGTGGAAATACAGACGGAACTAGGTGAACTATAGGTTTAGTTGCTTCGTTTCAATTATACGAAGTTGGTTTGATTTTGTATAGCGTCTTAACCCTGAGAGTATTAAATTTTGGACAAGGTCCCGGGGTTTTTACGCATTTGTGGTTTCCTCGTTAACAAAATCTTACTGTGTCATTTGAAGACTATATAAGGGAAACCTAATCCCCACACCTCTTGTGTGATACTAGTTGTGACTTGAGTCGATTCTCCTTTAACCTAGGTTTTTCCTAAAACTATTTTCTATTTAGTTGTGTGTTCTGATCTTACTCTGTTCTATCGCGTTGAGTACTATCTTCTCTAAGATTTTCTAGAGATTTAATCTCCGATAGGTAAGATAAAAAATAATCACAAACATCTTCGTCTCATCATTTGTGATTCCACAATATCTTGTTTCGCTTCCATACGATTAAGATTATTGTGAGGTGATTGAAATTACTAGGCTGTTCTTCGGGAATATAAGTCTGATGTATCAATTGGTTCATGTTCACCTTGATTTATCAAAAGACGGAACAAAAACTCGTAGGTATTTCCGTGAGAGACATATTTATCTATTCAATAGACTTTTCTGTGTGAAACAGATTTGTTCATCAAGTCTTCGACTTTGGATCGTAGCAACTCTTAGTTGTAGGTGAGATCATCTAAGGGAATCAAGTGCGCAGAATCCGGCATGGTTCAATAGGCGTAAGGAACGTGAATGTACCTTAATCATTGTGAGATTGGTTAGGTCTCAATTACATTCCAGTCCAAAGTTAATTGGTAGTAGGCTAGAGTCTGTAGCGGCTTAATACAGTGTGGTGTTCAAATCTAGACTAGGTCCCGGGTTTTTTCTGCATTTGCGGTTTCCTCATTAACAAAATTTCTGATGTCTATGTTATTTCTTTTCCAAGTTATATTTTTATATTGTTGAAATATCACAGGTTGTGCGTAGTTCAATCAATTAGATAATCCAACCTTTGGTTATTGATATAAATTGGTTGACACTTGGATATTGGTCTTTGGTACCATCCAAGTTATTTCTCATATTAATGTGGCTCACATATTTCTATCTGTTTGATTGCAGATTGATTTGAGAAATTGAGATATAACTCTTGGATGTATTTTCCTTGATTGAGTCTGACTGTCTAGTTGATTTTCTTGGAAATATATTGGAGTTAGTCCATACATATTTCCTAAAAGAAATATTGGGTGTGGTTATTAGACCCCTGGTTTTTCAATTGGTATCAGAGCAGGAAAACACGTTTAAGACCTCATAGTCTGTGTTTGTAGCAGTCTAGTTTCTGTGGATAGATTGTCTCAGTCTCACGCACACAAAAATGTCTTCCAAAGTTTTTGATTATGCCAAATGTCTTGGGCTTACCTCAAAGGATAACTCCTTAGATGATTCTTCCGAATCCATAGGTATAAAGTTTTTGCTATCAGATTCTGGTAACATTCGTCCTGATGAGACAATTGACACATGTCAAATGCTGAAATGGAACACACCAGAACTTTAAAAAAATCTGCTGAGATTATTGATTTTCAAGATTCTAAAATAAAGTCTCTTGAAGAAAAACATGCTCAGCTCATTGATGAACTCGAGAAGTCTCTTGGTCGAGAACGGGAACTCTACAGTATTGTTGAGTCTTTCTCTAACAATATCGAAAATCTTGTTCAAGAAACTACCCTACAGCGTGAAAAAATTAGTGTTCTTGAAGATATTGTTAAAGAAGATTCAATTAGAGAAAAACGTTTGATCGAGACTCATTCATCAGATCTGAACAACATTCGTGCTGAAAAAGAGAAATTGGTCACATCTCTTATCCTAGCCCAGGAACAGTGCAATTCCTTGAAAAAGGAAAACTCTGTCTTAATGAGAAAATCTTCTTCTATGTGATTCTCTACTTCTCACAAGGGATTACATGAAGAAAATTACTCCAAAGGAAGCATCATCTAAGAAATGTATATATAACTTGCAGTCTTCCAATAGGGCTATGAGTTTGGAACAGGTTCCCTCCGATGTCCCTCATCCACGATCATGTTCTTTCTGCGGGAAAGAAAATAATTATGATTCACATTTTTTTGCTAGAAAGAAACAGATTTCTGATCTTCAAAATCTACTTCTTTTTGTTGTTGACCGGGTAAATTTCCTGAAACCAGAACTCCCATGCACAAGGTTTCCAAAATCATTGTTCGAGAAATTCTTACAGGAATCGTTTTCTTCTTAATGGTGCTAATAATTACACTACTAATGTACACATTCCAAGTGCGAATGAGAAGAAGTCCAGTAGACCTAAGTCTAGAAGATGGAATTGTCTCAATTCTGATCCTCTGGAACCAATCTCTAGAGCTCCTAGATTTAATCCTCAAAAAAATCCGTCTGATGGATACTCAAAGAGGTTTATGTCTTATTTCTCTGGAATAAAAAATAACCAAATAAATGTAAGGAATACAAGGATCAAACATTTAGATGGTATCTACAATTCATCTCTCAATGGTCATGGTGGAATTACTTCTCACTTTGCTACCTAGCTCTAGGTAATTTCATCCTTGTATCTAACTTGAGAGTTGTAAGGATGACATTTCCGAGATGCTCAAGTTTGATGTAGATTACCATTTGTCTTGTGTTTGATTTAGCTGTTTTTTTCTTTTGTGAAGGTTGAGTCATTTCTTGACTCCTTGTAACTATTGTATCTTCTCCTTATGCTCTGAATAAATGTTTTAATTATTGAGCTATGAAGGTAAGAGATATCTGAAAACAGAGAGTATTTCCTTATTTTTGGATCATGAACCTTTTATAATTGGTCCACGAACGTCCATGTCTTTCTTGGGTGTTTTAGGGTTTCCTTAACAAGGGCGTCCCTCTCTTGTTCATAAACATATATATATTTTATATTGTTTTTCCTTCTCTAATGAAAAAAATGGAGAATTCCTCAAGACCTCAGGAAACGGTGAATCTTGAGATGGAAGAAGACATTAAAGAATGCGATTCAGTTCAAGATCTTGTCTTGAAAAAGATGATTGAAATGAAAGAGTACAACTCCTGGATTGGAAAATTTGTCAAGGGTTTAATCCTTTTTCAGAATGACTCTAGGGTCGAATTTTCAAATCTTCAACTGCAAATGAATCAGCTCATTGATGGTCAGACCAAAATCCTTGAAAATCAAAAGATCTTGATCAGGAATCAGAAGCAACTCATTGTGGACTGTGTCAAAGCTAGGAAGCTTGTATCATTGTTGATCGAAAGGTTAATGTTCTACCCATGAACATGGAGTCTCTACGGTCAAAAGAATCAAGGATATCAGTGATACCTTTTATGATGGAGCCTTCTAGAGGTATGAAGTTATCAAAGAAACTTGATTTTGTCTAAGAAAATTCTTATGTTTTAAGAAGGATAACTAGGGTTTGGAATAGCTTATTTTGTGATTACAATTGACAACGTTTTTCATCTTGCAATATTTTTGATTTATTTATTTAAATTCCAAAGTTTATTTGGAAGGTGATTTTGCAGTATTAATATTTATTGATTTTATATATTGCAAAAATTGTTATGGGATATTTGTGTTTGCATCCGTGAATTATGATTGTCCCATATATGTCAAAAGTTAAGCCTGTTATGTCATTATGCAAATATTGATGGAAGATAGGATGAACTTTTGATTTGCAAAGATTAAGTCTATGATATATTATGCAAATATTGATGAGAAATAGAATGAATCTTTGAATATTCCGCAGTATTGATCTTTCCCTGATTCACTTCTATGTGAAAGTACTATATGGCTCTGTAAGTTCTCTTATGTTGAGCATTTCCGATTAAATCAATCATAGGGTCTCTTGTGGTTAATTTAATTGAGTTTTCTGGATACAAATTCATGTTTCATGTAATTTGTTAATGTCCAAAGGAATCCTTTTTTTTTCTCGTGAAAGTAAGGTCGCTCTTGTTGTTCCTTTCGGGAATGACATTTTATGGGGGAGAGTTCTTAATTGAACTTGTGCTTAATCGCTAAATCTTTGTGGGGAGTGCGGCTGTGGAATATTATAGGAGTTTTCTTGTATATTTATAAACTCCTTGATGAATACACTAAGTTTCGAATATGTTAAATCATCGAAACAAAGTTGATATATTCTCTTTTAGTCATGAAGTATCTCTATGAGAATTTCATTATGATCCCACTAGTTTTCGTACCTTTTCCAATTTATATTGACAAAAAGAGGAGAATTAATATGTAGTTCACACTACAAATACATATGGTTTACGGATCATCATGTAAGGGGGAGTGGTTTTCATTGTGAGATGAAGTATCGAATAAGGGGGAGTGATACATATCACCGTGGTATTATTGTCAAAGTTCTGATACAATTGGACTTTGATGTTGTGTAATAATACTATGACACTGTATAACAATAATTGAGAACAAGTTTTCTTATTGTTATGGCTACGGATCTTCAACAACTACGATGCTGAGTTGAACACGTTCAGAATCACTGGAGTACTTGGAAGTAACGAAGATTTCGAGTAATGTTGAAGAACCAAGGAAATCAAGCATTTGGATGAGAAGCTACAAAGTTTATTTATTCTGTAATCCATATGTATTAGTAGTTTTGTCACTAAAATTGACAAAGGGGGAGATTGTTAGAGCACTGCTCGGTCGAACTCGCAAGCGTTGTTATCTCAAGCTTGTTGTCAAGTTTAGTTGCCAAAACTATAAGTCTTGATTTCTAGTCTACTTATAGTTAAGTCTCGGACTAGGATATAATGTATAGTTGAGAATTAGACTTCACGGCGTTCATCGATTGACGACAAAGAACTACTAAGGGGAGCTTGTGGAACTTCATCAACAAAAGGTATGTGGATACTTGAACTCATCTATCACTCAGAAGTCTATTTCTATTCTATTGAGATAAAAGTCGTATAACTATATAGACTTTATAGTATACACATTTGATATTTCGAGCTGAGTTTAACTCGCTTACATATTTCTCGAAATATGTGTTGGTAAGCTTTCGCTTTAACCAAGTTCATCTTTATTCTTGACGAAAGTCAAAAGATGATCGTGCGAAAATCGCCTGGTAACATCTCACATGATTTGTGTGAGACAATCATTTGATGTAGACTCGGAATGTTTCGTATTGATCTATTGATCACTTGAAAATTGCTTTGAAGCTAATAGTTTTTGTGAGACGGGTATTCCCAAGAATGTTTCAATGATTAAGATGGAGTTTATACCGATTAACCATTGATTGAATATAGCACGGTATGCGTACTTGTATGCTAACTGTTGCAAGTTATTCAAAGTCCGAGAACCATAGCATGCATACCCGTGTGCGTACTAGTTGGTTAGTTGAAAGTCCGGGAACTTAGTATGCATACCCGTATGCGTACCTGCGTAAAGTTCAAGTCCGGGAATTCAACTGAGTTTGGAGGTATGTGTACCCGTTCATATACTCGCAGATCCAAACTATGTCCGGCCACTTAGGTATGCGTACCTGTTTGTATACTTGAGTGGGTTAAGTTCTAAAATCAGTTTGTTCATGAACTAATACATTTATATATTAAGGAATGCAATCTTTTGCAAACCGTGGCTATAATGTTCATGAATTGATTCATGTGAATCAAAATCAATTTTGCTTCAATTGTGTCTTGTATACTTCTATGAGAATATAAACAATTGAACAACTCCATAACTAGTTTCATTTGAGTCATTTGAACTAGTTGTGATTAAAATGAACAAGGTTGATATGAAAGTGTTCATATCTCTAACTTCGGTTAACTATTGTTGAGCCAACTATGTGCACACGTTTGGGTACGGTTACTCATACCTAAATGAAATCACATTTAATTTGTGTATAACAAGCTAAGTTCGATCTAACAGTTGAAAGATATTAACTTGACTCTAATCAGGTTTTCATATAACGGTGAATATTGAATACTTTGTTACCAAGGTAAAATTGATTGCAAACCCTGATTTGAAGACTATATAAGGGAGAAATATAGCAACTGGGAAACCTGATCCCCACACCTCATATGTGATACTAGTTGCGACTAGAGTTGATTCTCCTTTAACCTAGGTTTTTCCTAAAATCATTATAGGTTAACGACTTGAAGACTTCATTGGGATTCTAAACAGAGCCAACTATTCTATGTAGTTGCATGTTCTGATTTTACTTTGTTCTATCGTGTTGAGTATTATCTTTACTAAGATTTGCTCGAGATTTAATCTCCGATAGGTAAGATAAAAAGTAGTCACAAACATCTTCGTCTCATCGTTTGTGATTCCACAATATCTTGTTTCGCTTCCATACGATTAAGATTATTGTGAGGTGATTGATATTACTAGGATGTTCTTCGGGAATATAAGTTCGGTGTATCAATTGGTTCCTGTTCACCTTGATTTATGAAAAGACAGAACAAAAACTCGTATGTATTTCTGTGGGAGACAGATTTATCTATTCAATGGACTTTTCTGTGTGAGACAAATTTGTTTATCAAGTCTTCGACTTTAGGTCGTAGCAACTCTTAGTTGTGGGTGAGATCAGCTAAGGGAATCAAGTGCGCAGAATCCAGCGTGGTTCAAGAGGCGTAAGGAACGCGACTGTACCTTAATCAGTGTGAGATTGGTTAGGGCTCAACTACATTCCAGTCTGAAGTTAATTGGTAGTAGGCTAGAGTCTGTAGCGGATTAATACAGTGTGGTGTTAAAATGTAGACTAGGTCCTAGGGTTTTTCTGCATTTGCGGTTTTCTCGTTAACAAAAATTCTTGTGTCTGTATTATTTCTTTTCTGAATTATATTTTTATATAATTGAAATATCACAGGTTGTGCGTAGTTCAATCAATTAAATAACCCAATCTTTGGTTGTTGATATAAATTGATTGACACTTGGATATTTGTCTTTGGCACCATCCAAGTTATTTCTCATATTAATCCGGCTCATAGATTTCTATCTGTTCGATTGTAGATTCATTTGAGAAATTGAGATATAACTCTTGGATGTATTTTCCTTGATTGAGTCTGACTTTCTAGTTGATTCTCTTGGAAATATATGGAGTTAGTCCATACAGATTGCCTAAACGAATTATTGGATGTGGTTGTTAGACCCCCGGTTTTCCAGAAATGATGAAGCTATCGCAATCTTAGCAATTGCCCAACCTCTGGGTATAAACCTCCTCTCTCATGGCTGAAACTTGGACATGCTTATCACGTCAAAAACGGCATCAGAGCGAAGACGACCAAAAGTGCAATTCGAAACGGATTCGGGAAATCTCTTGGGATTTCTAACCTCGGCCAATGATATTTTTAAACATGGTTCAAATGGACGAGTAAAAATTAGTATGGGTGAAATGGACACTAAAAAAATAGCAAGGATGAAACTGGATTCATCCTGACTTAAACTTAAAAAAAATAGTAAGGATGAAACTGGATGCATCCTGATGTAAATTAAAAATAAGAAAAAAGATTTGAAAATGGGTAGGATGAAACTATTTACATCCTGGTTATTTTAACATTTTTGTCCATTTAAACAGTATCAGAACCTAGATGTCTTTTTCACCCAGTAATTGTTGATTTTGGTCTTTTTAACCATTGTTGTGATCATAAAACACCCCCATGTATTAGTCCTTTTGTAACGGATGACTCTGTGGGTACAACGTACCCCGTGTAATTTAGACATGATCTTAATAAATATCATGTTTCAAAAAAGAAAAAAAAAACCTCTAAGGTGCTAACAGTATATTATTTGTTTGTTCACTAATTTCTTTTACACAATTTCATACAACTTCTATGTACGTCAGGGGTTGAGAACTGGCAATTAATTGTTTCAAGTACATACAAGCAACGCAAAACGTGCAACATGCATAACGATTACGTAGAAATAGAACTAAACTTAGAGGTGAGAAAGATGAGAGAAACCTAATAGGAGAAACACATGAAAAACAGAAAACAGTTCAACTCATCTTCTGATGCTAAAATTATCTTTGGTTGCCCTCACCATAGAAACAGATCTAGAGAGAGAGAAAGTATAAAAACGAATGGTATACCAATGGTTAAACGAAGTTTACGCTAATGAATGGACATAGTTGATTATGAGTTTAATGGTCTAACAGATTTGAAGATGTATAAATTGCATTGAGAGGTAGAAAGCTTCTCAATTCACGACCTAAAAGAGTAAATCGATACTCTTTAAGGGAGTTGTATTTCAATATATATATGTAAAGTTTTTCTCTATTATAGAGAGGAAAAAAGAAAAAAGAGAGAAGAGAAAGAGAGCTGAGAGATGGCTGCCAGGGTTACATTTCTTGCACTGTTGTTATGTCTATCAACAACTGTGATCAGGGCTGAAGACCCATATCTTTTCTTCACATGGAATGTCACTTATGGCACCATCTCTCCTCTTGGGGTTCCACAACAAGGCATTCTCATCAACAACGAATTCCCTGGTCCAAACATCAATTCCACCACTAACAACAACATTGTCATCAACGTCTTCAACAATCTTGATGAGCCACTTCTATTCTCATGGAATGGTATTCAACACAGGAAGAATTCATGGCAAGATGGTATGCCCGGTACTAACTGCCCAATCCAACCTGGTAAAAACTTCACCTACCATTTCCAAGTCAAGGATCAGATTGGTAGTTACTTCTACTTCCCTAGCACCGCTTTCCACAAGGCTGCTGGTGGTTTTGGGGGTCTCCGTGTCAACAGTCGCCTACTTATCCCCGTCCCCTTTGCTGATCCTGAAGATGACTACCAGGTGATCATTGGTGATTGGTACACCAAGAGTCATTCTACTCTTAGGAAGATCTTGGATGGTGGTCGATCCATCAACAGGCCCGATGGTGTTTTGATCAATGGGAAATCTGGAAATGGTACCGATGAACCCCTCTTCACCATGAAGCCAGGGAAGACCTACAGGTACAGGATTTGCAATGTTGGTATCAAGACCTCATTGAATTTCAGGATTCAAGGACACATGATGAAGTTGGTTGAGATGGATGGTTCCCACGTTGTTCAGAACACCTACGACGCTCTTGACATTCACGTCGGTCAATGTCTCTCGGTGTTGGTGACTGCAGATAAGACACCAAAAGACTACCACATGGTTGCCTCAACCAGATTCATCAAGCAAGTCTTCACCACCACCGCTACTATCCGATATGAAGGTTCCAACATTCCTGCATCTCCTGAGCTTCCCGAAGGACCCACAGGTATTGTATACTCGCTCAACCAGTTCCGCTCCTTCAGATGGAACCTTACAGCTAGCGCTGCCCGTCCTAACCCACAAGGTTCATACCATTATGGTGGCATCAACATCACCCGCACCATTAAGATCGTCAACTCTGCCTCAACCGTCGACGGTAAGCTTCGTTATGGCATCAATGGTGTCTCACATACAAACCCAGAAACCCCTCTCAAGCTTGCTGAATACTACCAAGTACCAGAGAAGGTATTCAAATACGACACCATATCCGATGAACCAACCCCAGAGAGTGCTGACAAGATCACTGTTCAACCCAATGTTGTTAATGCAACTTTCCGTGATTTCGTTGAAATCGTATTCGAGAACCACGAGAAATCAATCCAGTCATGGCATTTGGATGGGTACTCATTCTTTGCTGTCGCTATTGAAGCTGGGAAATGGACTCCAGAAAAGAGAAAGAACTACAACTTGCTCGATGCTGTGAGCAGGCACACAATTCAGGTTTACCCAGGTTGCTGGGCAGCCATTATGCTCACTTTCGATAATGCCGGTATGTGGAACTTGAGGTCTAACCTATGGGAAAGGTACTACTTGGGCCAACAATTGTACGTCAGTGTTACCTCGCCAGCCAGATCTCTCAGAGACGAATACAACATTCCTGACAACGCGGAGCTTTGCGGAATTGTTAAGGACTTGCCCAAGCCACCTCCATACACCATCTAAGTTTTTGAATTTTCGTAAATCTTGTAATATCATCTCTTCAACAACATTGAGAATGAAAGAAGAGAACGAATGTTAAATGAGAAGCTGAATATTTGAGATATGTATGAACGAAATTTTTGTTTTATTTATATAGAAGGAAAAAAAAATGAGAAACAGTTCTGGTGGTGTTGATGAAGATGAAAGTATAAGCTAGATCACAAGCTATCATCGGAACATCTAATAAAGTCATATCCATGTACCAATATTTTCTAAAGGATCATCAACTTTTGTTTACAATCATTTGTAAAATTTTCCAGGTCGAATCACTCACTTCAATTTCATGTCAATTCCAGCATTTGAATTTGTATTGGTCAGTCAGATGCTAAGATTCACTAGATAATAATTCCCTATGCAAGATGTAATCTGAAAACAAAATTCAATATAAAAAATGACATTGTCCTGAAAATAGGTAAAAATGAAAAAGTGAAAGTATCACTTTTCCTAAAACGGAGATTGTAGTAGATTCAGGATGAGCATATAAACTGGATCTGTCAAAGATGTGCTTTTTTAAGAAAACTGAGAGAAGCAAGCTTAGACACGGGAGGAATAGAGCCTAGTGCTTCACAGAATATGAAGAGGGATACAATGAGCTATAGACACTTGAAGATCAATTAGAGAATAATCTATGGTTGTGCTTTTGTAGAGGTTAAAAAGGTTGAAGTGTACTGAGACAAACAAATAGTATACATTTTTTACTTCCACATCTGATCCAAGTAATACATGAAAGCTAAGTAGCATTACTATTTGATAAATTAAGATACACAAGCAGATTCTCACAGATCCAAAATTTCCTGCAACATTTATTCAGTGACTTGAAAGGGCACCATTAAATTATAGAGGGAGAAGCAGAACCCAAAAATTTTAGACAACAAATCATTAATTGGAAAAGAAAAAAGATAAGATTCTACATGCTCAAGTGGCAGCATAACCCAATTTGGGAAACCGATCCTCCAAAAATCATTTATATCACAGAACAAATGACAAACTGAAATTATCCCTGGGAAACTGACCTGCAACATGCACACCATTTACAAAAATATAGCATGGCTCTTGCTCTCTTTCCTACTACTTCTACTCCCTCGTCTGTGTACACTCTTGTGCAAACTAACAAGCACAGAATCAAGTTGCCGAATCTCTAAAAATGTGTATCACATGAAACGTGTCTTGACAATCTGAAATAACAACTTTCACCTAAAAACAATCATTTACCTTCGGCTCCTTTTAACCACGGTGCCGATAAAAAATTTCCTAGTCCTTTTATTTACTAAGAAATCAGAAATCAGCATTCTCAATTCGAAAACACTGATACCTCGAGCACCAAAATACAGCTTTTTTGACCCCTCTTCTAGTCCAGGATAAAGTTCTTCTGCACTTGAATAAATTGATATCCACAGGTTCACCCTCTTCTGGTTAAACCCTTGTTAGAATTAGCAAATTTCTTTGGGTGACTATACCTCTTTTATTAGCAGCTTTTTATGGGTTTACATTGCACTGACTCATGAACAGATCATCACGAACCAGAAACTTCTTCCAATATGCTTTGTACTGTGGGATGCCTAGCTCTAACCATGGTTTCATGAGTCCATTGTAATGCAACACAGCTGCTTTTTCAATTGCTTGTGCTTCCACCTTAAAACTCTGACCCAATCCAGATAAAAGCCAAGAATCTTCAAGAGGATGCACTAAACCCTCAAAAGTGAGCAATATTGCAGGCAATGCTACACCATTCACTGATGTTATTTTGGTTCTCTGCTTCTGCTCAAGAAGATAAGGCAAAGAGCTTGATTAAGCACAAAAGTAATATCAATTGATTATATCATAGTGGTCACTAAACCATCACCATACTGACTAAAAGATGAAAAATAAATAAAGATCCAACAGATTGACCACAGAAAGTTAGGCTTCTTTCAGAAAGTGAAAAGTATTGACAGCTGGACACTAAAACTCTAGCTAGAGAACTTGTATCCAGAAAAGAGAAGAATGTGACAAACAGCTTCCGAAGCAAACAGTATGGAATAAGTCAAGTTTCAAGCTCCAAAAGAAGATTCCTTAGCTTAGCAAAAAAGTACGGTAAGAAAGATGCTTATTTAATGATCACTAACAGACCTATCAACTCTGACTTCCGGAGTGGTGATTTCATGATTTGTTACTTTTCTATTTACCCACTAAGTAAAAAGAAAAAAAGGGAATCAATTTCTAAATTAACCCAAGATATAACTGCAACGAAAAACTGTATATAGTCGATTAAAACTTCAAATATGAATTTAACTTACCACAACTTGAAGCAGCTTATGGTATTTTTGAGTAATGTTCCGCTCCTTCCACTTAACTAGATCAACTAAGTTAAGTCCAGACATCCAACTGCAAGAACCTTCATAGAAATCTTCCTCACCCAAATAGCTTTTCAGCTGACCCAACTTCAATGAACAGAAATATGAAGCTCCAATCACCTTCCCTTCCATGTTAATACTCCATAAGGGAGACAAATCTTCTTTGACGACTATATCATCACCCAAAACAACTACCCTCTTTAGATCAGGGAAAAATTGAGGGAGAAGAAAATGTGTCTCACCAAAAACCGATATGTAGTTGGTATCCATTTGTGTTGTTTGCGGTTTACTGACTCTATGGACCGAAACACGGTATTCATTGGATAATGATTGATGCCCCGGGTTCGCTACATCATGTTCTTGGTTAAAATCTTCAATCTTCATTATTTGAATGGTGGCTTCCTTGTAGGAATTCCTGAAGAACCAAAGTTTCATGGCATAGTAGTTCTGACCACTTGTTAGCACATGAAAAACCTGCTTCCCACTTTCCTGAAACATATGTATAGTTAGACTCAACAAATATTACAATCTGAAAACCAGTCTTAAATGTGATGACCACAGGTGTTTATAAGGCTGACGTACTTTAGCATGCATAACTGTTGAGTTGATGACAACTGATGATGCCAGTATATTGTTTGAGAAGATAACATAATGTTGCAGCAACGGATTGACATATTTATCTGATGAAATATCCATATCCAGTGACTGCGCTTTGAAATATTCTACAGTCAATCTCATTGAAAGGCAGTGCAGACTCTTGGGCATGGTCTGGACAGCAAGCTGATAGAGGAATGCGCTCTGACTCATGTGGAAATGGGCTTCATCCTCAGTCAAATCTAATATCTGTCTTAGTTTTTTGTCAACATTGTTGCAATCTAATATGACAGATTTAACTTTGCGAATTATGGCCTCCATCTTCTGCAGCCTCTTCTCCATGCTGTCACACAGGGATGCTTCATGATTAATATTATCAAATTTTCATAAAGGACTGAATTGAATTTTAGAAAATTCAATATATTACAATAGACAACAAAATAATAAAGCAACAAAACAAAGACACACAACTCACAAGCCAGATGCAATTTCCGGCCTCCATTTCATTATACTACGACCAGAAGTTTAAGAATGTAATCTCACTCGGAATAACTATGGATACATTTTTACGGCAAAATTTAACAATGCCTGGACAGCTTGTAGGGATGTCAGACAGCACCCAAAATTATGGACTTGTACATCAGTTGAATACGGACTTCTAAGCCAAGCCATAAATCATAACAGCAAAACCAACCATATTAAAATTGAGTCGATACAATATATACTACGGATAGTGTTGTCCCTCAGACAACAACTAAAATGATTGTTTGTTTTTTCTCCCCATTATATATTTATTGTTTGTTTCTTCTCAAGTGCAATTTCCTATTTTGTGTTCTAAGTAAGATTCTTATTCTTTCCGTTTACCATAAAGCGATGAAGTGAAAGCAGGTCAGACACAAAATATATATATAACGAGACCAAGATTTTACTATACATGTAAGACGAGACCATCTGTTAACATTTCCCTATTTCAGTGTGTTGTATCAGAACGAAAAGCCAGATATGGGAACATGGACTTGCTCCTTCTGGAGAATGATGTATTCATAGTTTCTCAGCAAAGAAATGTGCAACAATTATACTGTAATGGTTAGGTGGCCAAAAGTACTGCAAGTTTTACCATCACTTACTGTGAAGGAAGATCAGCATCTGTGGAACTCTCACTGAGAATTTTCTCAAACTCTTGAATGTTTTGCTTCAATTCACGCGACATCTTATCATGAGATGTAAGTTTCGCAATGCTAGGAAAATATGCTCTTGCTACAAAAAGGTCGTCCTTCATTTGCTTCACCACTCTGTCCTTCATTACTTCTTTATGTTCTTTACGCCAAAGACAATAGCTCCCAAATTCCAATTGACATGGCTTTCCAGTTTCATCACTAGTTGCACCCTTATCATGCTCGGTAACTTGAGACATGCCTTTTTGCTGCCACAGATTTGTTTTAGAATGGTAAATTGTCTTTTGTTAATTATCAAAACTACCACGAACGGACAAGAAATTGGCAAGTGTCGGCTAGATTTCAGGATGCTTACTTTTTCCTGAGGCGGCGGTTTAGGCACCTCCTTCTGCACTGGAGATGAATCTGAAATAAGAAAGAAGCTGAGCTTAGTTAGCTTCTTAAGCATACCCAAGAAGAACAAGAAAGTGCTCAGCTTAAAACAAAACCAAAATAAGGTTCAGAAGAAGAAAATAAATACCAGTTTTTGGTTTCACAGGGACTTGCAAGGGATCATTTCTAACAGTTTTGTTTGCAGCATCATTGGCGATAGTAATAACATCCTAACAATCACAAAACAAAACAGGAGGAAATTTATCATAGAGGCACATTATTAATCTATCTGTATAAGAATAAATAGCGAGGTTAAGCCATGCTGTGCTTGATGTTTATGTCTATCTAAGGAACTACCCATACAGAAAAACATAAATGGACTGTAGATGACCAAGCTATACCATTTAAAAAGTAGAGGTAAAAATAGAGTGGCCCACTCAATTGTTTATACTAGCAACTGGCAAGACAATACAGAAAAATTACAAATCTTTGCAACCGTTTGATGAACCTGAATGACTATGAAGTTCCCCCAGCAACATTTTCACCTCTTTGTAGTAATTAATCTGATGCACAAGGATTTAAACTACATGCTAAGCAGAGAATGGAGAACTAATCCTACGCTAGATATAGCTCAAAAACCATACATCATCATTCTTCATATCCGTTTTAATTTTCATATCCGTTTTAATTAACAATTCAACCATTCAAACAGCCAATTATCATCAGATTATGACGGACGGTATTCATAGTCTGGCAAGTTATGATCTTAATGATAATGGATATGAGCCAGCAGAGCATCTCAAGATAGTGATTGAACAGGGATTCATCCTAACATTTCCTCCTCAATAAGCATTCATTCTCAGCACCTAACAGTAAAGCAAATGAAAGGGCCTTCTGAGTGTACTGTGCATGGACTATTCTAAGAAAAATACTATGAAAATAACAATTAAGACTATCTACACAGCAATGAAGAACACAACAGACACCAAATCAAGAGGGAGGGAATTATCAGATCAGTTCATAGAAAGAGAACCTTTGGTAAAGTTGGCTTCAATCTTTCCATTAAGTTATCTAAATGTGTTGATTTATCAACCTACAAAGATCCATAATATCAAATTAACTTCTAAAAAGTCAAATTCAGGAAAGAAAAAAAAAATTCCAATTCTCCATTGAGAACACAATACCTCTGATTCAATTTGTGGTACATCCTGTTCAACCGGATCGTAATTCTCATATTTCTTATGACTCTAAAATACAAAAGAAGATGAAACATCAAACCACCATTACTAACAGAAAAAATCAACATAAAACACAAATGCGGGTGAAATCACAAAGACATGCTTACTGGAGTAGAACTTCGATCTTCAGACCCAAATCCTGCAGATCCAAAAATCCACAAAAAATAATAATAATTAAAACCTAAATGCAGTTGACAAAAACCAAAATCAAGCCAGATCCAAAGATCTCAGTAAAATTAGGGTTAGAGTTATACAGAAGTAAGAGGAGTACCAGTAGATTGAAATCCATTGTGTATACCAAGTAAGAATACAAGAGGAACAAGCATTGACAGAACAACAAGACCAAACACAGCAACAGCAAGACCTCTCCAGCGTCTTTTCGAAGGAGGAAGCGGATAAGTTGATGATACTCCACCACCCTTCATCTCGTTACTCTACTATTAAATTATTCAGAAATCAATTAAAATCACAAAGATTCATCCGTATCTTCTTCTACTTCCTCCTCTTCTTCTACTTCTCCGAATCTCTCTCCATACATCAATCAAATTCTCTGCCCACCAAAAAAAAATCAATCAACGCAGACTTTTGTTCATAGATTCCTTCTGTCGATCTAAACACACGCAGAGGAATTGTTAATAATAATGATGAATTGAAAATGAATGAATGACAGAAGATGAGAGAGGATGAGAGAGGAGTGTGGAGTGAGGAGACAGAGACAGAGACAGAGAGGGGGATCTGATTTTGCTTAAAAAAAGAAAAGAGTGTTTTTGTGAAGGAATGTGCGATATTACTACGAGTATGAGATGAGATGAGATGAGATGAGATGAGATGTGTGCCTCTTTGGTTTTATTTTGTCTCAGTTAACTGTTTTTAACTTCTTTGGTGTTCTTTTCATTCTTCGTTCATTTTTAGCAGCAGGCTCATTTGTTAAATATTAGGCCCCCATTTCACTAGATTTTCATAGAACGGCCTATTTATTCGGAGAATGATTTTATCACCGTACCACAGTGACACCGGTTTATAGGTATACAGTCTCAATTTTATTGGTATCATCTTTTTGCAAGTCTCGGCTCATATTTAAAGTTATCCGAAAGTACTTAGAAAACATAGAAGATATTATTATAAAGTAATGATCAGGTGTTTTACATTGATAAAGAGAATAGATATTTATATCAATACAAGACAGACGACAGACAGAGTCAGGTTAATGGAATTGACTTGACCATACAGGATTTTATCCTAATACACCCTCCTCAATTGTTACAAGCAGACACTGTAACAAATTGCAGAACAAAGAAATAAAAAAACTAACACGGAAATTTTCTGACACACTCAACAAGAGCCCAAACATCACACATTCAACAGGAGTCAGTGTGAGAACGAAAAACACTCAACAAGAGCCCAAGCATCACACATTCAACAAGAGTCA